>NC_045694.1:24107028-24410058 GCF_003331165.1 Xiphophorus hellerii
AAACACTGAAAACTGTAAAGAGAGAGAAACTTTGTGATCCCTGACAGAGGTTCACAATGAACCAGTGGGAGACTCCGGGTTTAAAAGATCAAGTCTTTCTAAGCAATTCCTAACTTTGGAAATGTCTAATTTAGTCCACATTAGATATATAAAAATAAATGTCATTTATTATTTGGGATTTTATTTTAAACTAGCGCGTGATTGTGAGGTGAAAGAAAAGGAACGCGTTGGTTTCAATCATGTTCATAAATAAAACGCAAAAAAATGTAGGGTGCTTTGAAATTACGATCGTTGAGGGAAAATACTTTGCAAATCCGACTTCTGCTGGAGCGTATATCTGCAAAGCTTTTGGCATGATGTAACGAACAGCTTTGCGTCTTTAGAGATCTTAAGAGTCAAATTAGATGGCGAAAATGCTGAACATACATTCCAAGGTCTTGTCAAAGATTCTCACTTGGTTAAGTTTGCACTGGACCATTCCAAGACGTGAACATGCTTCGGTCTAAACCGTGCAGTTGTAGCCCTGGCTGGCGGCGTTTTTACAACCTCCCTTCAGGATCGTTCCATATTTACTATATGTCACAGTGGAGCTGGGGCATATTTACTATATGCCCCAACATGCATATTGTTGCATGTTGGGGCATGATGGTAAAAATGTTTTTGCAAAAACGGACAAGGAGAAAAGAAACTACAAAAGCTTCCGAGACATATACATTTATACGGATTTTTCTGTGTTATGTTCCATCTATCATCACTTCAGTATTGTTCGGCTTCCTCAACGTACAGTGTCAAGAGTACCACCAGGACGTTTGGGACGATACAGTATGCTCAAGGTCATGTGAGTGTGTTGGATGTAGTGTAGCCCACTTCTATTTGTAGTAATTCTTATCAAATATTGCAAAATTGGGCTGACGTGCATTTCACTAATTACTCATATTCACTAATCAGGCGACGTCTGGAAGCAAAGGCAAATTTTGTTGCTCAGTTTCACAGAATAAATCATCTGGACTGGCACTGGAGCGCAGCACCAGTGTGTTTCATAAGTGTAATGGAATTCCTTTCCCTTTTTTCTTTCCAGTCCAACCCTTTCTCTCAGCATAAGGCCTAATAAACCCAGATATGCCAAGAGGAAAATATTTAAAGAAAACAGCGCTGGAGGCTCCGGTTGAGGAGTAACGCCTCGTGTGAAAAATGTTGAGGAATGGTGGAATGGGAAAGAGGCGAGGGAGTAAGTGAAGTGAAGGAGCGATGAAAGATGAGAACAGAGCCTCTCTTGGTAATGCGCCGTGATGATCAGTAGAGTCTAATGAAGGTGCAGATGTCCCGCAGGAGTCTTGCGCACTCTTGACGACCACTGGGAATGGCAATTAATCCGCTATGTACTGAAGGAGGATGCACGTGCACACACACATTGGCTGACACACACGTTCGGAGACAACATTTACATAAAATGTACCCCAGGCTCACTTGCCATAGCCTATATTCATACACGGAGCAAAACTATGGTGCGTTCAGCCATATTACACTTACCATTAGACTGTACAGTATAATGTAAATGGCTTGCAGAGAGCAGCATTATGCCCACTTATTCTGTACCAGCATCAGATGGAATGGCTGGCTGTTCAAATGATTGCCTTCATTGTGCGTGCAACCTCCCAGAACTCTCCAAAACATGGACTTATTTTGTTTTCTTCCAATTCACACCGCAAAGGAGCTGGGCTGACCTATATTTTGCATAGAAGCACTGCGTGTGTGTGTGCGTGTGTGTGTGTATCTTTGGAAGTGGATCCCTTTGTACTGCCCATGCGGTTATTATCCGATTGGTACTTTTATCCCAGCTGGTTACCTGGCTTAAGAAAACAGGAGATGGATTTGAAGTGGGGAGGGGGAAACGAGCCTCAGGTGTGCGAAGGGCCTGCACTGCGGATTAACGGTCGTCGCGTGTGTACGCTGCGGAACAACTGCCTTAAGAGCCAGCCACCGAGGGGCCCCGCAGTTATGTAAAGATGAAAGGATAAACTGCTGAGACAGGAGAGTGGAGCAAAATGGACTGAGTGCGAGATGGGGGGGAAAAAAAGCAGATACGGCCACATTTGTGTGTCTTGACGCAGGCAAGTGTGCATGAATGAGTTCGTAAATGCGGTGTGTGAGTGTGGGGGTGTGCTTGCGTGCGTTTGTGCTCAGCAAACGTTACAAGCCAAATACGGTTGGTTTGCCCTCTTCTGAGATAAAAGCGTGCGCCTCTGTACCACTGGGACCGCAGTGTGATGGCACTACTCGACTAAAGCTGACAAATGTGGTTACTGAAAAGACACACTGTGCTCTGGTAGTGGCAAAGGAGGGACCAGCAACCTGAAGTGATGGGCAGATGACGTCAGATCAGATCTGGCCCCGACTTTTTGCACCATGTGGCCCTGAAAATAGGACCTCTTCTCCTCCGCTCCATCCTCTTGTGGTTAAATAGGAATGCGTACAAAGTTTATTCCTTTTTTTTTTAAAATTCCTGCACGTCCCCTTCCTTACGTGTCGAAATTGCCTCAACCTTTGCGTGCGTGAACTGAGATTGTTCCGTCTTTGTCCTCATCTTGGGTTCTTCCTCTGTCCTGCTTCTCCCTAATCCATGCTGGAAATTATCATTTATTTTGTCTGCGCCGCACAAAAGACAGATGAAAATACCACTCCGACTGCACCTGCATTCGCTCGGCGCACAAAAAAAACCCATAAAATAAAAAGTTGCGAGTCAAGGTTGTGGATTCTGATGAGTTTCTTTTCTCCCTTTTGAGATCCCAGCTTTACGATTTCTTAAAAGAAAGAAGATCGACTTCAAAAGCATCTTCGCATTTCAAGGACACGCTGTGCATTACAAAGGACGGAATAAACCATTTTGTAACATGCACACAGAAATTCACACGGTGACGATGCAGAAGCAGACGGTAGAAGAGAAGAGGTGGTATCAGTTGTAGTTAAGGGAGTGGGGGGCGGTGGGGTCTTAGTTACCTCTAGGTTAATGATCCTCATTAATATTCGCTAATATACCCCGGGTCATGCAGTAATTAAAAATCTCATTCAACGCTTCCATCTTACATTGACTGACTTGGCTTCGCCCTACAAAGATTGCCACTCATTATTTGTCTCCTGGATCAGCAGCTCCTGGCGAAGGCTTTGAGATCAGGCCGAGCCTTTGACTGGGCCGCGCGCCGCCAGCGATGCCTCGTGTGGGGGCTTTTACCTGCGCTTGGTTTGGCACAACTGTTTATGAGCTGAAGAGGTTTTGCAGGTTCCTCCCCCGGAGGGTTGCATCACGTTTGCGAGAGAGTGTTTGTGCAAAATGGGATCGCAAACAAGCACTCCAAGATACACACTTGTGCATACACCTGGAAGCACAACTGCATGTTGAGTCCATTAGCACGGGGGAGTTCCATATTCCTCAGAGTCAGCTGATGTCAGCTGATGCAAGCTGTGTTAATTGTAAGACTGCAAGACAGTTGCATATCCCTCGCAGAAAACAATCGATAGATAGATAGCTATCTATCTATCTATCGATTGTTTTCTGCGAGATAGATAGATAGATAGATAGATAGATAGATAGATAGATAGATAGATAGATAGATAGATAGATAGATAGATAGATAGATAGATAGATAGATAGATAGATAGATAGATAGATAGATAGATTGTCCCTTTTGATGAGCTCACATTTATGTGTGTTTTAAAACACACATAAACATAAAGGATGTTACATTTTGGTAAAGTCAGGTTGGAGCATCTTCTTCGACTTTCCATCATTCATAACCACCTGACCATCTTCAACGCTCAATGCCGTGTTTCCAAGTGATTTCCTAAGCAAGCACATTAGTCAGACGGTTAAATCCCAATGCACTCTCCGCCACCCTTAGCATTTAGCTTAGAGTATCGAGTCAATCTGTCAAAATGTTGGTGTATTAGTCTTTCTATAGATTAGAGCATATTAAAATATTCTTTACATTTATTTGCCATATACATAGATCTACATTATGTCACAGATCTGACATTACCCATAAGATTTTTTGTTTTCTTTTTTGTTGCACTGTGGTGCAGTCGGTAGCAATGTTACCTTGCAGCAAGAGCGTAGTGATGAAGGCTCCGGGTTCAAATCCTGGCCTGGGTACTTTCTTTGCCTATTCTCCCTCTATATGAGTGAGTTCTCTCTGGGTACTCTGCATTCTTCCCACAGTTCAAAAACACGACTGCTAAGTTAATCAGTCTCTCTAAATTGTCCTGAGGTGTGAGTGTGTGCGGGCGTGGTCGTTTGTGTGTGTGCCTATTGCCCAATGATTGCTGCAGATAGACACCAGCCCCCTTTGACCTTCCAATCACAGGTGGCCAGTGGATGGACGTTTCTACTGACAGAAGTTGTGCTGCTTCGTCTGTATCGCAGTATGTAAAAATGACCCAGTAAAAATTAATAAACATCTCACACTAACCAATTATTTTTAGAGTTTAGAAATGTGGTAAACTTTTCATAAAGTATTTTGAAGATTACATTTAAATTAGCATTTTCAAAACATGAACCTTTATTTTTGCTGTTGTTATTTTAACGTCTTTCGTTTTGATTTCCTGTAGAGCAGCCTTGGGTATAAATAGTGGTATATTATTAATCCTGCCTTCATTTGCCTTGCCTCACTTCGTGATCTACCTTTGACATGTTTACTGTCAACAAACTAACCACAATGCTTTATCAACACAGTTTCAGCGCCCATTTACATATTAATCCCTCAAATTGTATGGCTCTCTCTGCTGCAGCGAGACAACCTGCTTTGGGAATGTTTGAGCATGAAAGTTTTAGCATGTTTTTGTTGGTGTGCTTGGTCAGCTCAGGCTGCACCCACGGTACGGTACCAAAAAGATGCTGTCCACGACGTCTTACAGTGCCACGTCTCTTTTCTCTCTCCTTCCTCTGCTTCTGGGAGACATCCGCTCTTGCTCGGACGACTCCAAACTCCACCATCACAATGAGGCTATGATAGTCCACGACTATCGGCGCGAGACGCCGGGTGCTAACATGCAGGAGGATGAGCCGAGGTGCAAAGAAAAGAGAAAAAAGAGGCGGAATTTTTTTGCCTGGAGCGAGCCGACTCGATCTTATTCTTGTTTGGAGTCGCACGGCGCTCGACAGAAAGCTAGCTACGGAGAACATAATGTGGCTCACTGTGCCGTTCTCCAGCTCTCAATCCCTATTTCATGCTCTTACTATAAATAGAGACTGCAGAACATCAAAGGGAGGAGAGGATTTCTCTCGCAGCAACAGGCCACAGTGCAGTCATTATCCATTGGCTCGAAATGCATCATCTCCCTTTTGGCTGATCCCATCGCGGAGGATAGCGGGGGCTGCTGCTCCGCCGTCAAGAGGGGATAGCGCTGACTCACCCGCACGCGACACACTTTTGATTTACATCACGCCACTTCAGACAATTAATAATCGGTGAACTCGCGTCGATGCATATCAAACAGTCGCAGGGCATTTAACAACACAACACCGCAAACCAAAAGATCCACACATCAGACCAATGTTCTTTAAATTGCTTGCATTCTTCCTCCCGTGGATCTCTTGCCCTCCGTTTCTATTTTCTTCTCTTTTTTTCAGTTTTTCTCCAGTTTCCGCTCACGTTTTGTGCCGAACCATATTGCCGTAACAACTGCAGCAATTGGCAGGTGGTTCAGAGGCGCCCTGCTATGTTCAATAGGTATTTATGTGGATACCCATGCTTGTGTGTGAACATGAAGGCACGGGTATCTATACAGTCTGCTGTTGCACTTTAGGCTTGTGGTTTCTGGAAGCCCTCGAGTTTATAATCCTTTTTATGAGCAATTCCATATGCATTTGACTCTTGATGACTGTGTTTTCTCATATTGGATGATTGTTTTGTTTTTGCTGGTCTTTGGCTTTCTGCTTTCCTCTGAATTGTGGTCCTTGTATCTGTATTTTCTACCCACCAGTGAATTGCTATTGTAGAGTATAATCAGGCAGTAAATTTAGGGTGTCTGTAATTGTAGTAAACATCTGATTTGCGCTTCAGTGACTAGCTCTTAAGAGTTTATCCCTGGAATTGTCTGGAGCAGCGCCATGAGCTTTTTGTTCTTGAGTAATTCTGGCCTCAAACTTCATTACACGTCTCTTCCAGCTTCATCTTAATCTCTGATTTAACTTTAATCATACCAGGGTTTAAACAGACTTCCATTAAGATAGTGCAACACTTTCATTTTGTTTATTTATTTTAATACCGAACAATGCTAAATCTCTCCTAGAAAATGCCCACTGCATTTTTTTTTTAATTCTTATTATCAGGCGTTTTCTTCATCACATCTCTTAACAATCTGCATATTGAGTTATGGAAAAAGTCCAAATATTCCATCCTCACTCAGATTTGTAAGTGAAAATTACAAATGCTAATTTTCACTCTGGTATCTTAAAATCTTAATTATTTATCAAGCCATGTCAAAAGTTGCAGAAGGTTTCCGTTTCGTTGTGTTCGTGTCGTCATTCATATCTATTTTCTGGTGTGTTTTTTTTTCTTGTGTCAACTTTCACCTTTACTGCAAGTGAGAAAATATGAAAGCACTCTGGTCATAAATGTCACCTTGATGAAAGAAAGACAGCTCTCTGTTTTTGTTTCCGTAACATTTCAACACAGAACGCGGTTATAGTCATTTTATTTTCAAATTTTGAAAAAATGCTTATAAATATTTCACTTTTTTTTTTTTTTTTTTTAAATGGACACTTTTGGCAAAGATGCACTCAGGAACATGATTGTCATACAAAACTTTTAATTAGGCGATAAATCCGAATAAATATTTTCAATTTGCTCTGACTCAGATGATCAAAATAAAATATACAGACTCAAATATTCGGTTAAATGTCCCTTAGAGAGCGGCACATCAACCATGTGCTTGCAGTAGACGTCACACCCAGCTTGTCTCTGGACATTCGATCTGGGCGATATCTGTAAAACACATTTCAATGAACTGGCCTGTCCAGAACCCATTATGTTAGCCTGCCTTGCTTGTTCTTAAAGCACTTTTCAGATGTATTTGAGGATCACTGGAGTACCCAGCTCAGTTAAAGTTTCAACCATCTGACCCAAACTGCGCCCCACAAAACAGGAATTGGTTCCGAACTTATGGAGCCACAAAGAAACCGACTCAATTTAGCAGCTAACCTCAGTCAAAGTCATATCCTGGAGAAATATGACTCCATATATTATGGTCAAACAAGAAAAACCTTGGTCTTTCTGCCCTGGTCACAAGAAGAATGTGGGTATCTGTATGTAAATTGGATCAGTTTGTTTTGTAAAGTCACATGGGGTAGCCTTTATAGTGATTTGCTACTATGTGAATAAACTGAATTGAATGTGTGGAGGAGCCAAGATGAAGGTCTCAAACCAACAGGCTACCGATTGCCAAACATGGTGGTGGTGGCATCATGCTGTGGGGCTGTTTTTCTGCGAGGGACAGTGGAAAAATGACAAAGGAAGAAGACATTTTTTACTCTATCTAAAATCAACAGCTATACACTTAAAGCACAATTGAATGTTCATCTGGATGATGGCCCCAAGCTTGCATTAGATCAGTTTCTCTGATTGGATAAAAGCAGTATAAATAGCATTAAGCTGCTGAAATGGCCTTCCGAAAGCCCTGTTGAAAATGTGTGAAATGTGCTTCAAAGTTGGATCAGTGCCTAGAAACCCAACCAATTTAATTTATTTTGCTAATTCACTAGGAAAGGAAGAGTGGTGTTATTTTTGTGCGATGCTATATGCATCTACAATGAATCTTTTGGCCCACTAAGAGACTTCTTTTCTGTGTTGGAACTGTGGCAGGCTAGTTAAGAGTACTGCAGTAAAAAAAAACAAAAAGAAAGCTGATGTGCACAGCAATTTTTTTTTTTTTAAACACATGCAAATGAACACAGAGACCTTTATACACCAACGTTTCCCCTCTTTCTGTCCCGGCGCCTTTCAGCCATTAGACAGCTGTTCAGAGGTAATGGAAGCTTGAGAGGATAGGTGCCTCTCCATCTGCACCTTGGGTTGAAGGTCTTTCCGGCTTTATGTGTTCTCCCGCGCGCCGTACGATGTATGCGTGCCGCGCGCCATTAGGCGAGTGTGTTTGCTCCAAAGGCCCGTGCGCGTATTTTGTATTTACGGGAGAGGAGGCTATTTTCGTTTGATTGTTTTCAATGAGGGTCCAACGCGTAGAATCCATAACAATACCATCAATCCTCAGCGGCAGCAACAACATGGATGTAATTTATATGGTAATGCAGCCACCGCGGTTGCCCCGAGTCACACAGTGGGCATCTCCGACAGTGGACAGCACGAGTGTGCTGTGGCATCCCAATGCTGTAACCAGCTGCAAAAGAAGAAGAAAGAAACGCGCGCACACCTTTGCATACAACAGGGAGGCATGTTTCAATTAGCACACGCATATAGATCGTGGACTGCATTTGTCCGCCGGGGTGTAAAGGTTGCGTGTACTGCTTTGTGTCAGGTCAGGTTTGTCCTCTTTATTCCTCTTATCGAAAAAAAAAAGACAGACTCTTGAGTGAGGAACCAGGAGACGAACATGAAGAACATCCTGGAACAGCACAAAAAAGAAAAAGAACAAAAAAATACTCCCATTACACATTATTCACCTTGATAAATGTACACACAAATCTCATCTTAGTCTGTGTGGATACGTTTTTGCGTGTGTAAAAAGATTTTGCAGGCTCTGTAGAATGACCGCTAATGAGGGCGATTCAAAGTTGGGAAATAAGAGACACGAGAATGAAAAGGGAGCAGCAGTTCAACTCAAATTTCAAACTTTTTTTTTTGTAATAAAGCTGCTAACGAACAAACTAAGACATGTATGTTGAGGAGTTTGAGTGACGATGGGTCGGCCTCATCACGTCTTCACTGAGCAGAACTTGACGGGGTCCCGTTAGTGAGGAGGTGAAACGCGACGTGACTCATCCTACCCCGATCTAAATGAACGGTAGGAGACTAATTCACAGCAACAGGCCTTTAAAAGGCCTGTTGCAACTCTTTAATTACCATAATATGGTAATTAAAGAGTTGCTTCTTTCCCCAGATACAGTACTTGTCTGAATCATTTCACGTCACTGCTAATGCTTATGCTCTTTTTTGTTTTTAAATCAACATAGTGTTGCGATTTCATTTGCCTCACTGCCACACGGTAAGCACGTTGATTCCTGCTGGCTCACTTTTTTAATGACGAAGAATTTATTTCTTTTTTTATGTTCAAAGTTGAAAGTGCATCTACAGGAAATTCTTCATAGTTCCACAAAGATCAACACAAACTATTACTTAATTCCAAAGCAAAATTAACTAAGACAATCAGTCACCCCCTGATCTTTGAGGCAGAGTAGAAAAAAATATGTAACCATGGTATTCAGCAAGTCCTCTGATAAAACGTCATACTACCTTCCAAGAATTTGTAGCAACCTTTGCTTTTATTTTAAAGCATTTCAGTCATGTTTTAATCTTCAGAGGGAATTCCACGACGCTGTGGTCATTACCTAGCAGGAAACATGTCTGGTTTCAGGCTTTAGATGCTGTTAACGCAACATTTACATTTTTTGTTCATCAGTTCTCAGAGATCCGAAAACAACGTTCCGACTGACCGGATCAGACACGCATCCGATAGACCAACACATTCTCACTCCCGACTCGGCGTCATATATTGACGAGTCGGGACGATTTCTGACCATGCGTCACATATCGTCAATAGTTGACGACTTGGGCAGGGTCCTTCAGCGTCACATGTTGACGATTTGGGTAGGTCACATGTTTTACGTGGATTATTGACGCGAAGGGTTCTAGAAACCGCTGCCGAACCTTCAAAACCCGACGATTTGGTTAGGTTTAGGGCAAAAATTACGGTAAGGCATAGGGTAAAACCCCTCGCGTAAAGGGGTACCCTGAGCGTCAATATGTGACGAGGACGGACTGTCCGATGCGTCAATATATGACCAGTTGGGAGTGAGAATGGGTTGGATAGACATGCTCATGGCCTTTTGCCGTTATGGCTTTGGCGACAGACGGGCCTTATTAAGCTACAGAAAGCTTGCAGGTAAAAATTTAAAAAATGAAGAACTGCTTAAAGGGAAATCTTAAAGAATTCATGGCTGAGATGACAAGAGTGTCAGACGTCGCAGGCAGAGGCGACGAGCCTTTTATTGCTTCAAAAGATGACCTTGGCATGGATCTCAATTGTACCCTTTCCCGAGGGCGGTGTAATTAATCCCCTTTTAATTTAAATTACAAGTCTGGCTCAACAATTATGAGGGCAACGTTATCAAGATAAGATAATTATAGCTTTGCAGCACAGTGATGCTCTTGGTTTTTTTTTTGTTTAGTGACGTTCCTCTGATGCCTTATCCTAGTTTTGCACTTCCAGCTTATAGCTAAACTATTGCCTTTCTCTTAAGAGCAAAATGACGAAAAAAAGCATGTCGTTTATTTACCAATAACGTGCGCCACAGTCGAGCTTCTCATCTTTCCTGTTGTAAAAAGAGGCAAGTCTCAATAGCTACGTTTTTTAATTTAGTCTCAAGTCCCTGTTTCTTAAGTGTGCGGCTGTTAACTGCAGGCTAAAAAAGAAATAAAGGTTGCTAAAGTGAACCACTGACAGCTGAAATTGCTGGTTGTACCTAATTTCAAAACTGACCGAGTTATCTCTACACTTTAATTTCTAAGATGCACTTGTGTGCGCTGATCAGATTTACAAACCTTAGTTGTTTCCGAGTGAAAATCGCTCAGCAACTCGAATGGAAAGCGGCTCTTGGAAACGCTCAAAGTCAGAGAGGCAAATGATGTAATGCAGAACAGAGAGCACTGCGAAGCTGCAAGTGTGGATAACACCTTTTTTTTTTTTTTTTTTTTTACCTATTCAAAGGAAGGCATCTTGAGCATCAGCTCAAGGCAGCCAGTGTGCATGGAGGATCTGCCTGTATGGGAAGTTGGGGCCCCTCTAGTTGCGCAGCAATGAATTGATGCAGGCGAGATGAAAGAGAGGAACTGAGCACAAGCAAGAGGAGAGCTCCAGGCGAGAAGAGGATCCCAGACGCTCTGTTACACATCAAAGAAAGAAGAACCGGCGATACAATCGAGTCTTTGGGCTTCCAGTTCAACTTTATTAATTAAAATGCGTCTGCTGAATCATACACCCGGCCGTCCTTTCCCTTCTTTGCTAATCGCGCCTCTCATTTGCCGCCGCCGAGCTGATTACGGAGGAAAAGGCAAAAAGCGAGGGACGAACGAACGTGAGCGAACGAGCACCGGCGGAGGAGGAGGCGGCGGCGGCGCGCGTTCGTCGTTTGCACGTACAGGCTCTGCAACAACAGGTGTGCAAGATTCACTGTTACATCTAAATAAAATAAAAAAAATGGAAGAGAGAGAGAGAGGGAAGAGGCTTGCGGAAAAAAGAGAGAGAGGGGGAGAGTGACTGGACTGTATAGATAAACAGAGAAAAGGGCTCATTGTGTCAGCAGCTGTCTAAATAGCCCTCAGAATACCACGCAAGACTGACACACACAGGCACACGCGCGCGCGCGTACATATATAGTTAGACTCGCACACACTGACTGACAGCTCCCCCTCAGTCCAACATCTGTGATGACAGCAGCCATGGTAATGAGCCTCTCCATGTGCCAGTGTGGGTATGTGTCTTCTCCCTTTCGATGCACTGCTCATTCAATCATTTCACATCAGCCTTATCATGTTGAGCCCCTCCACCCCCCACCTCCACCCTCATGCACTCCACCCCCTCCTGATTTCGACCATATTATCTTTGGAAGCCGTACTAGATGCACAAGTTGCAGCTAACGCAAGAGCAGTGGCGAGAAGAGCCTCGTGGCGGATGTGGTTTTTGTCATCCAGGTGCTCTGCATTTTAAAGAGAGGTGTGGAAGAAGAACAGAGAGGGACAGAGTGTGGGGTGGGGTGGGGAGAGATGAAGAGATGATGAATGACTCTCGTTAGAGGGGTAATTTGTTTCTCCTTGTCTGACTGGGCTCCAGCTGTCGCTCCATCCCTCGCTCTACTCCACTCTCCTCTCTTCGGCTTAGCGCTCTTCACCTCAGCCAGATGGGCCGGACGGATGGACAGATTGAGCCAGGAGGGAAGGACAGGTTTGGGAAAACGAGAAGACAACAAAGCGAGAAGGGAACGACGATCAGGAAAGCACTTGAACGAAGCAACAGGCAAACCCGACTCTTCCCTGACAGAAGCTTGGGCTTGCTCCCCCAAACTAAGGATGATTCTGTTTCACCGTCGACTCAACAAGGGGATTCTCGTGCTTTTAGCGCAGTGCTAGAAACTCTGATTTCCCCACCCCATGACACACTTCTTTTTTTCTTTTCTTTTCGCACCAATCAACACTTGCGAGAGAACGGCGGGTTCTGAGAGCGAGAGACAACGGGCAACGGAGTGGAGGCCCGAGAGCTTGTATACAGATGGCCGGGGAGGCGGTTGAAGGATGGCGGTGAACAAATTGTCAAGAGAACCCAGTGAGCTCATTGCCAAGTCTTTGTTCTAATAACACAAAGCAATTTTCACTGACCTTTCTAGAAATGTAGCGGGCAGAAATGACTGCGTTAAGGATGCCCCACAGCATAATTGCTAAGGAGATTAAAGTTCCCTTAATTGCTTTTGGCCAACTAGTGCAATTTTTCCTTTTTTGTAATTAAAGTGATTTAAAATATTAATAACTACAGTCGCATACACATAGCCTCGCCGCGCACGGGGTCCAGACTCACAAAGTTGTGATAAAGCCGAGCAACAGCAGTAAAACAGTCTTAAACAGAGGCATTTTTCATCGCCTGCTGTCACCAATAGCCCCATTACGGGCCGCGTGAAATATGCAAATAGCTAAAATCCTTTCCCAACATCATTTGAGGACTGAGTGATCAACTTTTTCTCCATGCTTGTCCATAGCTCATTCACTTTTTTCTCTCCCCCTCCCTCCTGCTTTCTCCTTGGTCAGCTCCCTCTTATTGCTTCCTCTAATGCTTTTCCTTCCAATTGCCAGAAGTTTTGGGACACCTGTCCAAATCGCTGAATTAAAGGGTTCCAGTGACTTCCATAAACGCATCCGCGTAAGATCGAGGACCTAAGATTTCAGATGATGTTTATAAAAACGGATAACGACTGGGTCGCTGTCAGGAGCTCAATTCGATAGGCTCATTAGGATGGCATGGGGGGGGGGGGAGTCTAGATATTAAACAAAGTTGAGGAAAGTGATAACAGAAGCAACTCTGCGACAAAGTGGAGTTCATTCTAAGGTGCGCAGCTCGCACAAATCAACAACTTTCTGCAGAGGGAATAGCTACAGATCTGTAAACGTCTTTAATCTTTGAGATAAGCTAAGGAACACCAGGCACACTCTACATCACAGGAAATGCAGTGCAAAGTGTTCCAGTGGTGTTGTGCATGCAGCTATCGTACGCTGAAGCAACCGAGACGAGTTCTCTGGGATTACAAACTTGGTTTAGGTGTGGGACCTTACCTGACTGCATTGTGCTAAGTTTTGGTGGATAAAGGATTAAGTTGAGAGTTTGCGTTTGCCCCGTAGTTCCAGCAAAGAAGCATACCAAAACATTTTTTTTGCTTTTTAATTTAAGCTCTTGCTTCAGTATAAACAGCAGTTTGGAGATGGCCCATCCATTTCTGACTTGAATTCGCACGAGAAAAATTAGACGAAGCAAAGGCCACAAAGATAGATGAACAAGTTTGGTGTAGAGTGAATTTGACTGCCTTGAGCTCAACCTCACAGAACCTTTGGGATTAATTAGAAAGAGGACTGGAAGCCACGTCTTCTCATCCAACGTCAGCGTCTGACCTCACCTATGCACCTGGGAGAGTGGACAAACATTCCCATGAACACTCTGATAAACCTGGTGGACAGCGATGGCACAAGGTTAAATCTGCTTTACCTGTGAAGTGGGCAAGGACAAACACATTAAGGTACATGCGTCAAACTCAAGGCCCGTCGGCCAAATGCGGCCCACCGTAGGTTTTTATGTAGCCCTCTTGATTCTAGACTGAACACTAAGTGTGCTTAAATATTATTACAGTTTTTATCTGCTTACTGACAAATTATATAAATCAGTCCCTCCAGTTTCTTAAGAATTATCACGGAAATTCAGACAAAATCAACAAATTTCCGCACTTTTTTGCGCTAATAATTGGGAGTTTATTGCAGATTTTTCTCAAAAATTGTCAAAAACCTTCTTACTTGTCCTAAACAGCTGCCTCGGATTTACTTGATGTCAGATTATGGACCTTGATCTATACAGCGAGTAATAAAAAGTCTCATTTACCGTCGTAAATAAGCGCATGTATCGCAAGTATTTCCAAATTAGTGCCACAAATATGAAATCCTGGAGGGACTGAAAAGATATTCAGTAATATTATTTGATTCTAAGAATTCATGGATATTTTAACAGGGTATTGAACAGGCTTTATCAATGCATTTGGCACTACAGGCCCTTTAAGAGAATTCTTGATTTTGAATCAAGAATTCAAAATCAAGAATTCTTCAAAACCCAAAACAAAAAGGCATTAAAGCATATATGTTAAAGAATTGCAAGTCATTTAAATTCATGTGTAAAGATCTGCCTATACATTTGGCAATATAGTGTATCTTCCAGGTTGGCATCTTTTTTTCTTTTTTGCCTTCTCGCTGTTTTTTTTTCTTCTTCTTCTTCAGTATTTCTATATCTCTGTGTTTCTCTATTCCCTTAGATACTCCTGTGACCTTAACGTCTTCACACCTCCTCATCCGTCTCCCACCGTCCCTAGCTTTTCCGTCTCCTTTTCGCTCCTGTCAGCTTGCAGTGTTTGCTTTGCCACTGTTTATCCATTTTTCTCTGTTTGCTCTGATGAGATTGACCGAATACACGCACACAGTGCACGCGCACGCGCCCAGACGAACACCAAGACACACACGCACATACCTAAACAGAAGACAAGGCGGGCGTCTCTCTGGGGTGCAGTTAGCGTGGGGCTGCGGATCGATCCTGGCTCTGGTTTCCACGATGCAAAGCTCCAAGGTGGAGCGGCTCGGACAGCAAGGACAGAGGCGTACCGGTCCGCTTCTGTTCCTCTCCAAAAGTTCTTCGCAGAAGGAAGGAGGACACAGAGACTCGCGCGTGTAGATATGTCAGAGATTTATGTGTTTCATTTTGACGTGGGACAATCGAGGAAGGTAGCCAACAAATACGTCCCAATGTTTGGGTTCTCAAATGATGTCTGCATTGATTGTCCCTCCCTCCCTTCCTCGACCAGGTAGTTTTTCCCTGATGCGAGCAATATCGCACAGTCATCTGGAGAGGTCCGCCATCTATCACGGTTCTTTTGCAGATTTTTGACTTGTGTCAATTCTGTCAATATTCAGCAATGGCACGGCGAAGGCCGTCAAATTAAAATCGCTCCAGTTTCGTATCCTGGGAAAGTATCAATAGCGGAAAAAGAGGCGCTTCAGAAATACAAGTTCCACTCAAGTTTTGCAACCTTTTCGTAAAGCTCATTGATTCTCTGACTGATTTTGTCTGACTGGGGGGGGGAGAAGAAAAGTGTCCGGGTGAGGTTGTCCACTTGCAAATGAAAGAATAAACAATTGTGGAAAACTTACTGGAACTTTAAAGGAAAAACAAGGTGATTTGAACGCACCGGCAGCCCCTCAAGCTATAATTTCGACTGCAAAATCAGCCAAAGACAGAAGTTAGTCTTTGGTCGACTACCTAATTAGTGGCTCTAATAACCCGAGTCCTTCAGTGGATTCGCTGGACTCAGTGGCCTCATTCTTACCATATTGTTGATTGATTGAGCTGCAAATATGGCGCCCATAATTATTCTATATTTTGAGCTGTCTCTAAATAGAATTTATTAGATTTGTCTTTGTCCTTGATTCCAAACCTTTGGAGAGTAGTGCGAATTGTCTCCATCCGTCTCTCTGGTGGATGGGACAACCTGATTGTGTCCACGCATCCCACGGCTCCAACTATTTAAAGACTCCACTGTTCTTTCCTTTGTCTTAGCCACATATAGAGGACGACCGAACAGTAGATGAAGGTTCTCGCTAGCAATTCTTTCTCACCACTTGCGACGAAATGAGACTGTGTGAAATTTGACAGGGGAGACAGCTCATGTTTGTGCAAACAAGGGAAAATGTAAAAGAAATCATGCTTAGAGTTTTTTTTTCTGTTTGTTTGTTTTTCCATTTGGTCATTGTGCCTTACTGGTGGCATGTAAAATAAAAGAATGTTATTTGTCCTCAAGCAAGTTTTCCATTGCCTGCTCATGTGTCCAGTGAATGGGGAGTGGGTGTCCCCTTGTGTTCGCTGTGAAGATTAATGGAGCTACCAGGAGTCCTGCTTTGTGAATTTTTGAATATTTTTTCTTCAACCCTCCTCAAATTGAGATGGAAATACAAAGCTTCACAAAAGATATTGAGAAGTGTTTGGGCCGTGTTTGCTGTATACGAATCCAGTGACCGTCCGTAATTGCGGTGGTAATTACGGCCAGTCAAACTGCGCCCACAGAGGGGTTGAGCGCACGCTTGGTCATTGACGTTTGCTAGGCCGAAATAGGTCGTTTGTGGGAGAAATCTGTTCACAAACCAAGAATATTTCTGCAAACAGGAAATCAAACACAGAGAGAAACAGAAAACACAACATTGGGGCATTAGCTTATTGTGGTAAATCGCATGTCGCGCAGGATGTTGGGTAAAAAGGCTTTGTGTGCCAGAAAGAGCTCCTGCTCAGGATGACCTCCAAGTAGTAAGAAACGCCTGGTAAGAAGAAAGAAACACAATCCTAAAAATGTGATGAAGATACCAATGCATTGACTTTTTATTGCATCAGAAAAGAGAAGAATCAAAGATGGCTAATGCGTTTTATAACTACACTATTTCAAATCAGGCTTGTCAAGTTTTTGAATTTGGATAGAGCCTGCTTCACATTCCTGTTATTAAGGTCTGGAAAAAGAACATTTGCTTCACTGAATGACTTGGTGTCATAAAAGCTGCATTGTGATTCTTGATGTTAAGTTGGATTTTTCTACTGTAGATCAAGCGGGTTCACATTAGAAATCTCGGATTTGAGCCAAACAATAGTAAATGTCCTAATTGTTTGAAACAGGAATTCTCTCATAAATTTCTCTCACTTCTCGTTTGATATTCATCTTTTGGTCTTTTGTTTTTTTGTTGTTTTTTTTGGGGGGGGGGGATTAACTGCTCCTTTAAAGGATTTCGCTTCTTACCCTTCAAAATGTCCGCATCTCATTTTGCCTCTTTGACCCCTGACCCTCGTATCATTCAGTCAGTCATCTGGTTTGTCTAACATCTTCCTCTCTTCCTGTCCCCTCCACCCTCCAGGTCGCCCACTCCCTCCAACCTCCTCCTCCACCCTGCTCCCACCGTCCCTCCCGTCCTCCTCGTCTGCCCCTCATCACCCCTCCCCCGGTCCGTCCCCACCCATCAGGGAATGCCAGGTTCCCCTGCTGGAGAAAAACTCCACCCACTCCCACCTGGAGCCCCACCGAGATGACTCGTACCTGCTCCGGGCTCAGTCCGCCTCCACGGGTAAGCCAGTGCTCCAATCCACCACATTTCTCTTTACCTGTCCATATGTTTTGTGTTTGCATTCATAGCCAATCCTAATCCTCTGTCCTTACATTGTACCTCCGTTCTGCAAAAAGAAAAAAAAAAACATGCTAATCCTTGCTTTAATAGCTTAACTGCTTTTATTTGCATTCGGCTAATGGGAGCATATGTTTGAAATGCTCGAAATCAAACAGAATGCTGTTTGCATTATTTAGAAAATCAATGTGTTGAAGTAGGTTTTACTCAAATATCGGTAGACTTCAGTCAAGATGTTTTCAGAACAATCTTTCAGCAACACAAGCACCAGAGAAGACAATGGCGTCACAGTTGAGCGGTTTTACAATGTAGGTCCAGGCAAAAGCAGAAGAACACTTTAGTTAGGAAGATGAAGAGGAAGAGAAGATGACATTTGTACTAGAGCTGCTAAATCCCATGGCAAGTTCTTGACCCACACAAACTAGGGTTTGATTTAAATGTGAATGTGTGAAGTACAATACAACACCGGAGTGTGTAAAACTGAGGAGTCGTGATGTCACTTGAAACTATGCTGTTTATTGTGTTCATCTAACCAATTCTAAGTTCAGTCGGTGAACATTTTTCAAGTTCTCACATTTCACATTAGGACTCCTACCATAAAGTTTCCAGAAAGTGCCTGTGGATGGAGCATCAGATCAAATCCAGCTCTGGGTTGATTTAACACAACAACCAAACTGGTTTGGATGACAAATGTTTTGCACGAATGTTGCCAATATAGTGGGCTGCATAAAAACAACCCACAAGATGAATAACTGTACATGTAATATGTGGATTTTTTTTTTTTAATTCTGAGTTGAATTTGGCCTTCAAGCTAAACTTATTAAAGTTTTAAGTTGGAAAACATTCTTCATGCTCAGTGTAAATTTGTATTTATTGTATTTGCAAAGCTAAGAAATGCGGCACGGGTGGATGAATCAGATGGAGACTTTCTTATGTTTAATTAAATTAATTTTATTGACACTAAAAACTTCTTTATGATGTCAACTGTAAGGCACAACACAAAGTAGTTGTCCTGTAAGAACCACACTTTGTGCTCTTTTAAATTTCATAGTAAATGAGGCCTCATCTATATTTACGTAGAGACTTTTACTCAAAAGCAGACATTTCTGCACCAATATCAGCTTTTAATTAATTTATTATACTCTGCTAAATGCAGAAAGGGTTTTTAAAGACGGGGTGACCCAAATCCTGATCTTATTGCTAAGAATAGATTAGGTTTTTTTTCCTTTTTTTTTTTTTTATCGATCCCAAAAGAATTGAACTGGATGCCGTTCTTTTATTAACAGCAAGTTTTGGATGCAATGATATATACATGACACAAAAATATGACTACTTTATTTCTTTAATTAGAATATTGCATTGTACTGTCAACATACAGTACAATGTATTATGACATGGCCATGAAAAAAATGTTTGGACTTATGTAACCAAGGAGTAGGTTGAATGAAATGCCTTGTTTTTTGTTTTTTTTAAGGTTTTATTGGCTGTAGTGATCTTTGTTTGACAGTGAATTGACAGGAAAGCGGGTAATGAGAGAAGGTGGAAGAGATGCCGGGAATCGAACCTGCGACAGCCGCGTCGAGGACTAAGGCCTCCATTTGTGGGTTGTGCTTAACCACAGCACCCCCAAAATGCATGAACTGAAAACAGTACTTAGATTTGGAAAAAGAAAAAAAACTTTTGAAAAAAAAAAATATCCTGAATATTTGCTGATATTTGCCTTGGCCTTTTGCATGTCTCTCATGACAACTCTAAACAAAAACTAGTTGACTTTTAAAGGTATTGCCTTTTTAAAATGTCGCCCTGCCACCTTTTAAAACCATCACCTGAGAAAATAATGATGCAAGGTAAGGCAACCCTCCCGCTCCGCAGCATTATACAGACGCCAGTGAGCTGGTGTGCTTGTTCTTATTTTGCATATGACATTAATAATCCATCAGAAAGCGAAAGGTAAGGGGATGATGAATTCTAAGCGCCGGGAGGAGGATCAGCGTTGCAGAGACAAACTAGTTACTTTCCCTGGCTCAGAGTGTTTCAGTTCGTCACCAGGCTAGATCTTGCTGGTTGTTCCAGGCGTATCGGCGCCTTGCCACGGTTTTCCTGCCTGGCACGCTCAAACGCACGGGCAAAGCATCCGCAGCGACAACTTCGTTCGTCATTACGAGCGTTTAGCCTAAACAAATTGTGGGGGCCAACTTTCGGGCTCTCCGCCTCCCCTTTCCCGCTCCTCGCCATCGTTGCTCCGTCCCTCTGTGCATCTGCACTTGTAATCAGCAGATATATTTAGCAGAGGCCTGATGGGAGGGAGCGGGGCAGGCAGAGAAGTCCTAATGTGATTTTTGGTGGAATACAATCTATTGTTAATGGCGTTAGGCTCTCCTTTGATCCAGTATAAATCTTCATTAGGGAAGGCCCGGGTCCCAGGTTCAAGAGCAACGTGATTAGGAGGCTTTTAAAATGACGTTACATCAGCCTTCTAATTGGTTTACTGTTTGCTGGGGCAACATCAATCATTAGCCCAGTAACCGCACAGCAAATAAATTCACTCTGCCACTGACACCCTAATGGCAGACACTGGCAAAGTGGGAGAGTGAGGCTCGCAGGCTTCAGTCTCTCTTCCTCTCGCTCCTGTTCGCGTACACCCACACTTTGTGTTCTGGGGCGCTTCTTTCAGCACATACGCGCAGCCGGCGAACGAAAGGAAAAGAAGAAGAAAAAGAAAGAAAAAAAAAACTTATAGAGAAGCACGAAAAGGAGCCACAAAGAGGCAAATGGGAGCAGAGATGGAGAAAGTCAAACTTTGACTTTTGAAGCTGTTTAATGAGACATCTCGCATGGAGGAGAGAAGAGAAGAAGAAGAAAAAAAAGCAACAGAAGGAGAGCGAGACGAGAGGCATCCGAAGCACGGCGGCAAAAAAAAAAAAAAAAAAAGAAAAACAGGCAGAGAAAGTGACTGAAAAGGAGATGCATAGGAAGTCGAAGATGTGGAGAAGAAATGGAAAGGGAAAAAAAGAGAGTTAACTGATGAGAGCTTAGAGAGTGAAGGAGCGATATTTGGTTGGAGGGAGAGCAACATTAAGATGAAATTGCAAATTGCCGTGTTTCCCAGACAGGACTGCTGCGGATCTAATGGGTGTGGAGAAAGTTCTTGGCTTTGGGCATCCATTAAAATCGACCTAAATGAGTTTAGAGTGGCGGTCTGGCACTACATAAGCACACCCTGGGCATGTAAGCAGAGGCGGTGATGGGGGGGTTGGAGAGATGGGTGGTGTGAAGAGGAAAAACACACACCTAGAAAACGCCGTCTGCACGTGCTGCAAAAGCGCTGGGGTGTGTGTGGGTGTGTGTGTTTGCTGTCGCCCCACGGGGAGAGGGGATGCTGGGCAGGAAATGAGCCTTACCAAGCCAGGCAGAAACTGACCACAGCGAGATAATCCTCAGGAAGGCGCATGCTGTTTGCACGTGTGTGTTCCACTAAAGCGGTCCGCCATTACCTAAGCTAACAGGTGGACAGACCCGACTTGTGTTTCCAGCGAAGCGTGTCAGAGCGAACGGGAACAGAACGTCGTTGTCGTCTGGGAACTGGTCCGTGGGTGTTTACGTGGGAATACTGTCTGGCTCGGAGCACCTGTCTGGGAACGGCTCCCTCCTCGGAACGCCTACGTAGGTGGCGGGGTGGTGGTGGGGGGGCTTCGGGGGGCGCAGAGACGGCCAAGCGGAGCGTGGCAGATCGCTCCTGGAAAGAGCTCGCGTTAGCGCAGTCTCTGGCCATTCATTATGCATGGGGAACACGCGGCTATTTTTAACTCCGTGCCTCTTCTGAAGTGGCTAGCTATCTGGCTTGCCAGGGAAGCCACCTCAAGTCGCTGCAGAAGCGATGAATGTTTAATGGCTTTGTTGAAACAAATCTGCAGAAACAAAGGAAAACAAAGACACAATCCTCTGCTTCTTCTGCCTAATGGTGTTCTTCTTAATGGCGCTTATGTAAGGGTGACATTTGCATAACGGTGGGATGTGTGGAAATGCTGCATGCATGCATGCGTGTGCGTGGAGGGGTGGGGGGGTTCGAAATACAAACATGCAATTTTGTGTGTGTGTGTGTGTGTGTGCTCATGGAGTGTTTGTGTTTGGCTGAATTTGATGACTCTTCTCTAGCGGATTATTGCCTCCTAATTAGACAGAGATGACTAGCCAAGGCAGAGGCGGTTGTGTATGTATACTGGTGTGTGTGCGTGTGTGGGTGTGTGTACATGTGTAAATGTATGTCTTTGGCTCCATCTTTTTTTTCATGCCTGTATGTTAATATGAGCTCATTCGTCTGTTTAGGATAAAGCTCCCCACCCCCCCCCCAAAAAAAGTAAAGAAAAATCCATGTGACAAATAAACCCCTTTTGTCAGCACGTACGAGTTTCTGAGTTTTCACCTCAAGCTCTCCTTCCCTGCTCATCCTGTGAGCTCTGAGAAGAATGACAAATGAGGAGCGTGTGACATTCTCTGACAGAGGACACAGGAAGCAGCGGCACATGGGAATATACCACCTTTAAACACAGGCTGCATAGCAAAAAGCAGGGAGGGAAGGTGCCTGGCGGAAACAATGAAGGCTGCAGTTTTGTTTTTTTTGTCTTTCTCCTGAAGAACTACAGAAAGTTGGGATGGAGGGAAGAGCGGTTGCTTTATATCTGCTGAATGGGCGTTTTTGTGCGCGCACACACACACACACACATGCATCCATGCTCTGTGACTTCTCTCTGTTAACCACAGAAAATGTCAATAAACAGTTTGCTCATCCAGGGCTGCAAAACAAACTGCCTCGGTTGCTTCCCGCTGCCAGCTGGCCACACACTTGCATGCAGACACAGGCGCACACTGTGAGATTAATATGGTGTGGCGAGCCTCGCACTGAAAGTGTGTGTCTGTGGGCAAGTGGGGGTTTTCACGGGGAGGCAGGTTAGCCGGAAGGCTAATGCTCCTCCGCCGGGCGAGGCGAGGCGAGGCGCTTCGTCGAATTGGCGAGAATAATGGACTTCCAGGGATTAGCCTGAGCCAAACGCACCGGCTCACTTGCTATATAGTCCCTCCTTTCTCCTCCTCTTCTTCTTCCTCCCCAGTCGCTGGGGAGACCTTGGACCGAATAAAGTGGGTCAGGCTTCAGCGGCGGCTCTTCGCCTTCCCCCCCCCCCAACAAAAGGTGACAACAAAAACAGAGAATCGTTTTCTTCTTCTTCCCTTTTCACGACCAGAGTTTGCTTTGCACACGAGAAGAAAGAGAGATAAACCAGGAATGAAATAAAATGCGATCTGCTTGGCTTCTCGCTAATTGCTCAATTTCCTTGTTGCACACTTGGTGTTTTATCAAACCGGGTTCCACGGTGTTCCCATTAGCCCGCCCGCAGCTTGAACTGCGCCAGTCAGTCAGCTCGTCCGACAGAGTCCTGGTTCAGTTCCGGGCCCAAAACGAGCTGCGGTTTTTATTCAGGGGCCTGTCAGCCAGCGCTGTATGAAACCATCTGCCTTTACGACTTCAGTATGTGTGTGATTCCTCCGGCAAGCTCGAAGGTTTTATTTATTTTTTGTTACGGATAGGCCTACTTTTTTTTTTTTTTTTTGACATACATTTTCTTTTCCTGCTGAAATAATATTAAATACACATTTTAGAGCACTCAAAAGAAAAGTTATGGTGATCTAAGCTTCCACTAAACACCGAATAAGATATTTGATCTATTTTTGAAGTTCTTCAACGGTAAGAAAAAAAGAGATACAATTATTTTATCTGTTTATCTGTGTAGCAGGGTTCTGTTATTACGAAGTAAATAACAGTAGGACTTCCTTTCTTCATTCATTATTTAGCCTCTGCAGGATTTTTGATGCATGCATAATTGAACTTGTTTTGTGTGTGTGTGTGTGTGTGTGTCAGCAAGTTTCATTTTTCTATTACAGAACGTGATAGATAAAGTTTCTCCACTCGGAAATACTAAAGCAGTGCAGTTCCCTACCATAGTCGGCCCAAGACAGAAGCAAACTGAGCAGCTGCTTGAAGCACACACACTTACAGCTAAGCTAACAGGCCAGGAGGGAGAGTATTAGTCAGCTGATCCATGGTAGCTTTGGAGGAGCTGCAGAGATCCGCAACTCAGATGGGACAATCGGGAATGTTACAGAGGGTTGCGTTCGATCGACGGATGTTCGTATGTTTGAACGGGTCAAACCTAAATCCAATTAAGAATCCATGGCAAGACTTTAAAAAAAAAAAAAACATTCCTACATGTGCACAAATGGTAAAAGGGGGGAAAAAAACCCCACAGGAATTACATTTGTGATTTTAGAAAATTGTGGCTTTACTGTGTTAACTAAGGTGAGCTGCGTACAAATGGATCAATATTTTCAGATATTTAAAAACTGTAATTTTTCTTTCACTAAAAAAACTAAGCTCTTCTGGATTTGTATTTAAAATCTCAAGGAAACCCATTCAGGTTTGTGGTCAAAATGTGCCAAAAAGTTCATGAGTAAACAGCAGTAAATTACTTGTTTACATTTAATATAGAAACATGTTTAAAATGACATGAAAGTAAGAAAACCAAAAAAGAAAAGGCATTCCATTTTTAAGCAATTTGGACTGTGGCAGTGAGTGGATGAGGGCCTTTGCGTGTGACGGTCTGCTGATTCCACGCCTGCAGGTGTGTGAGTGTGTGCGAGCTTTTTCCAGGCAGCTTTTTTCGTTGTTGTTGTCGCTGGTGTTGCGCGCATTGTTACTAAAACAAATGTATTTATGGAAATGGGACGTAGCGGGAGCCGCTGCACTTCGCATTTATTGAGGCGTCGCGCTCGAGCTGAAGTCAAGTCAGGTTTATTTTTAAAAGGCTTCAAACAAACTAGGTTCATCCCAAAATGGCTTCAGATCTCAACGGAGGACACAAACAAAATGCAAATAAAAGCGAGATGAAAGGGAGGGAAGCAATTCCCCCGTGAAGAAATGACGAGTTTACGGGGAGGAGGAGCGGAAGGAGGGCACGACAAGGTGTAAAAATTTACAGCATCTGTCAGTTGGCTCTGTCTCCGCATCCATGATGCAGGAGACGGAGCTTCTCCTCGCAGGTGTTTTCGGCTGCAGGTATGTTCACGCGACGGGACGCGTGTGCACGCATGGGCCTGGATCGCTTTCTCCCACGGGGATCTTTGCATGTTCAGACAGATGTTTTGGGACTCTCTTTCAGAGCAGAGGTCAGTTCCCCGTCTCTCTCTCTCTCTCTCCTTTGTCTTCCATTCGTCTTCCCCTCTTCTCTCCTTTCACCCACATCTGTTCTTCACTGGCCGTGTTTGGTGTCACCTGAGTCCCAGTGGTGCCGCGGAGGAATCAGGTCATGTTGTAAACTGGTTTCCAGTGCAGCTGCAGTACCAGTGGGAGCTCGCTGCCCCCGCCTCGCCTCCCCATCTACTCTAAATACTGTTAAAGGAGAAAAATGAGGAAGAGGCTCATTAGAACATGAAGAACTGCAATGCCTGCAAGTGTTTTCCATATGTTGTCGCAAACTTCGATGCTCTTTATTGAGATTTTCTATGACAGGACAAGACAAGGTAGTACAGATTTGACCCACACTGGATTTAGTCCGAGTAAATGTGTGCTGAGGATTGCTTGGCTGAAGCTGTCAGAATGTCTCTACTTACAGTAAAACTAGTCCTGCAACAGCTTGAACTGAAAAGCCGCTCAGAAAGGAAGAAGCCGTTACGCCAACGCTGGACTGCAGTTTACAAATTCATTTTGAATACATATTCTCTGGTTTAATGAGACTAAAAATGGAAGTGTTTGACCATAATGGCTGCAGACCACCATCTGAGAAACATGGAGGCGGCTGCGTCATGTTTTGCTGCTGTGCTGTCTGGTGGGTTATGTAAAATAGATGGAATCGAGAAACAAATCTGAAGACATCAGCAAGGAAATTTAATCTTGGGTGCAGATGGGTCTTCAAAATGGACGGTGACCCTTATCGTGATTTCAAATTGGGTACAACGTGACTGAATATATTCGAGTGACCGATCTTAGTCCAACATAAAGTTTATGGGGAGAGGTCAAAAGGCATGTGCAAGAAAGTCTACAAATCAGGAATAATGATTTGTAGACTCATTATTCTACAATGAGCCTACATTGTAATGACTACAGTGAGTCATTATACTTATCAAAGTATAATGAGAAGCTTGTGGAAGGATACACAAACCAACAGGTCACGCAGTGAAAGATAAGTGGGTAACACTTCATTTGAAGGGTTGTAAATAAGACTGACACGAGACTGTGACAAACATGACATAACACCTGTTATGAGTCTTCATGAATGTCTGCGATTGTTGTCAAGAAGTGTCATTTGGTAAATAATGATACAAAGTTGATACTTTTAATTGGCTTTTAATGCAAGTTTTGCATTAAAACTTTGCACTGAAAGTGTCATTACTTACTAAATAATGCAAAGTTTACACTTTTGATGAACTTCTTATGCAACTTTTAGTGGACCTTTGCATTATAAGTGACATTATTGATGGAATGACACTTCATGACAACAGTCGTAAACATTTATGAAGAGTCATTCATGTTCATAACATGTGTGCTATGTTATGTTTATGACAGTGTCATGTCAGTCTTATGCACACCCCTTCAAATAAAGTGTTGCCGATAAGTCTGCTAGTTATTAATAAAAGTGGTGTGCATTTCTGTTTTATTGCTCTCAATTTTTAGCAAATAGAAACAATTTTTGTTATCCAAACTAATCTAAGACAGGAAAGTTTTATTTTTGATGTTATGTCAGACCTGAGGTGGGTAGAGTACCCAAACATTTTACTCAGAACAGCACTAATTTAACATATTTTAACTCGAGTAAAAGCAAAAAGTAGCTGCCGAAGAAAATACTCAAGCAGGAGTAAAACATATTTGGTAAAACATCTACTCGAGTACAGAGTACCTGATGAAAACATCAATCATTCAACATTTTGTCAGGATCTGTGTTTTTCTGTGTTCATTTAGAGTTTTTTGTGTCCTTGCGTCTCTTCGTTGTCCTGTCCTCCCCTTGATTGTTCCCAGGTGTGTCTCGTCTCTGTGATTACCCTCCCGTGTATTTAACTCCACCTGTGTTCTTTGTTCCTCGTCGGGTCCTCGTCAATTATTCGTCAATGTAGAGTCTAGTTTGTCGTTGTCAATGTTCAGTCTAGTCCCGGTCAGTGTTTCCCTGTGCCTGCTGCTTGTGCTGGACTTATTACCATTAAATCATCATATTCATCATTCCTGGGTCCGCTGCCTCTGCCTCACCACTCCATCTCACACCGCTTCATGACAGAAGGACCCGACCATACCGAACGGTGAGGCTGCTAAAGAAATGGACCCAGCTGGAGTTAGGTTCCCTCCAAGAAGGCAGAGCGGAGGGAGGCGGAGATCTGGCAGGGAGGAGACGGAGCTAACCGAAGCCCTCGCCGACCTGCAGCGGGAGCTATTCCGGGGGACAAGACTGGTGTTGGCACCCCCCGGATTCGGCCCCCGTCGATTCCTCCGTCCGGGAAGTCAGCGACGTGAGCCGCCGGTGGACCCGGCCCCTCGTCGCTTTCCGGAGCCGCCACCTCCACGGTCAGCCCGGAGACAGCGGCGTGAGCCGCCGGCAGACCCGGCCCCTCGCCGCCTTCCGGATCCGTCACCTCCGCTGTCAGCCCGGAGACGGCGACGTGAGCCGCCGGCAGACCCGGCCCCTCTTCGCTTTCCGGAGCCGCCACCTCCACGGGCAGCCCGGAGACAGCGACGTGAGCCGCCGGTGGACCCGGCCCCTCGTCGCCTTCCGGAGCTGTCACCCCCGCAGCCGGCCCCCAGGCTTCGCTCCGGCTCACCTCCGCTGCCGGTTCCAAGGCTTCGCTCCGGCTCGCCCCCGCAGCCGTTTCCAAGGCTTCGCTGCGGCTCGCCCCCGCAGCCGTTTCCAAGGCTTCGCTGCGGCTCGCCCCCGCAGCCGTTTCCAAGGCTTCGCTGCGGCTTGCCCCCGCAGCCGGTTCCCAGGCTTCGCTGCGGCTCGCCCCCGCAGCCGGTTCCCAGGCTTCGCTGCGGCTCGCCCCCGCAGCCGGTTCCCAGGCTTCGCTGCGGCTCGCCCCCGCAGCCGGCCCCGAGGCTCCGCTCCGGCTCACCTCCAGCCGGCGCACCCGAGGCCGAATCAGCCGGCGTTCCAGCCGGCGCACCCGAGGCCGAATCAGCCGGCGTTCCAGCCGACGCACCTTCTGAGACTCCCAGTGTTCCTTCCGAGACTCCCAGTGTTCCTCCTGAGACCCTGACCTCCTGCGTTCCTCCTGAGACCCTGACCTCCTGCGTTCCTCCTGAGACCCTGACCTCCAGCGTTCCTCCCGAGACCCTGACCTCCAGCGTTCCTCCCGAGACCGAGACTCCCTGCGTTCCTCCCGAGACCGAGACTCCCTGCGTTCCTCCCGAGACCGAGACTCCCTGCGTTCCACCCGAGACCGAGACTCCCTGCGTTCCACCCGAGACCGAGACTCCCTGCGTTCCACCCGAGACTCCCTGCGTTCCACCCGAGACCGAGACTCCCTGCGTTCCACCCGAGACCGAGACTCCCTGCGTTCCACCCGAGACCGAGACTCCCAGCGTTCCACCCGAGACTCAGACCCCCAGCGTTCTGACCGAGACCCCTTCTGCGCCGACCGAGACCCCCTGTGCTCCACCAGAGACGGCTCGTCATCGCCGTCTGTGGGCGGCCCCCGGGGCTCATCATCGCCACCTCCAGGGCCGCGGACGGCCGCTGGACCGCCTCCTGGGGTCCCGCCTCCGGGGTTCCCGCCTCCAGCGCCGCGGACGGCCGCCGGACCGCCTCCGTGGTTCCCGCCTCCGTGGTTCCCGCCTCCAGCGCCGCGGACGGCCGCCGGACCGCCTCCGTGGTTCCCGCCTCCAGCGCCGCGGACGGCCGCCGGACCGCCTCTGTGGTTCCCGCCTCCAGCGCCGCGGACGGCCGCCGGACCGCCTCCGTGGTTCCCGCCTCCAGCGCCGCGGACGACCGCCGGACCGCCTCCGTGGTTCCCGCCTCCAGCGCCGCGGACGACCGCCGGACCGCCTCCGTGGTTCCCGCCGCCGCGGGCGACCGCCGGACCACCTCCGTGGTTCCCGCCTCCTTTGCCTCCGCCCACCTTGTGGGTAGTTTTTTGTTGTTTTTGGACTCTTGGCCCTCCCTGTGTTTCCGCCCACAACGGTGGGTTGTTTTATGTTTTTTCTGGACTCTGGCCCCCCGTCCGGCGCCCCTCCGCCCACCCTTGTTGTGTTTTTTGTTTTGTGGGCGTCTGGTAGCCGCCCTTGAGGGGGGGGTACTGTCAGGATCTGTGTTTTTCTGTGTTCATTTAGAGTTTTTTGTGTCCTTGCGTCTCTTCGTTGTCCTGTCCTCCCCTTGATTGTTCCCAGGTGTGTCTCGTCTCTGTGATTACCCTCCCGTGTATTTAACTCCACCTGTGTTCTTTGTTCCTCGTCGGGTCCTCGTCAATTATTCGTCAATGTAGAGTCTAGTTTGTCGTTGTCAATGTTCAGTCTAGTCCCGGTCAGTGTTTCCCTGTGCCTGCTGCTTGTGCTGGACTTATTACCATTAAATCATCATATTCATCATTCCTGGGTCCGCTGCCTCTGCCTCACCACTCCATCTCACACCGCTTCATGACACATTTAAAGACTACATCAATAGATGAACCAAATTTTGGTATTTTAATAACTCGTACAAAAAAACATAATTACAAAATGACAAAAGAAAAAAAAAACATTCCAAATCAATTTATTTCGAAATAGAACTTTAACAAAAGCCGCAGGTGTGTCTGTTGAATTTTTCGTTAAAACATTTAGAGTAACCAGAAATGATTATTCAAGTAAAAAATACTCCATAACGAAATTGAGTAAAAGCAAAAGGTACATTTCTTTTTCCTAAACTTTTCTCAGTAAATACTACTCAACTCTGTATCGGTGAAAAATAAATGTGCTTTGCTTTATAACTGAGCTTGAGGCGCTGTGTTGTGTTCATCTAGCTAAAAAAACCCTCAAAATCTAAACAAAATGTTGTGGGGAAAAATTGGAAAAATTTAAAAGAGGTGTGGATACTTTTCTCAAGCCCATTTAAATCTCAAGTTTATTTCCTCGGTGGGACTGAACACTCATGGGGGTTTGCAAAGACGCCACCCTTTCTGCCTCTTTGAAAGCCTCGCGAAATCCAAGCAGAAGGACGTTCGGGAGAATGCAACACATCCGCACGTCTCTCTTCCTCTCACACAGCGTTGCTTTTCGTGTCTAATTCCAGAGGAGATGAGAAATGGAGGAGGGCAAGTGTGATCTCGCAGGTTGACGAAGCAGCCGCTTCGGTTGTCTTCGCCGCACATGTATGTCTGCATATGCGCGCTTACTCGGATCTGTGATCAGTACAAAAGAGGCAATGTGCAAACAAACAGTCATTGTGATGTATTCCACGTTTAGAAGTGCAAGAAGATGATGAAAGTGCAACATGTAGAGTTGCTGAAAGACAAAGAAAACTGTGTTGCGGAGCCAGGATTGAACGCCAGCTGCAACATCAATAACTCTGTGTGTTTTTTCCAATAATGTAACATTTCTGTTCAGACAGCAGTGAAGTAAAAGCATGGACACTTTGTTATGACACTTTTTTCTTTCTTTTCTTTTTCGTTTCCCCTCCACCCCTCCTCCCTTTCGCTCAGGCGGTGCCGTGACAGAGTATGTTTCGCAGGCTCATTTCTAAGTCTGTCTGTTTGCTGTCAACAAGTTTGTGCAAACTGTAGCGGGTCGCATTTCCTCGAGCGTGGTAGGAAAGTCGAGCCTGAGCAGAGGAAGGAAAATCTTTGGGAATTTGCTGCAAATTTTCATGAGGTGAACATCCAGCAGGAGACTTTTGATTTGTTTGATTTGTTTTCCATTTCAGTTTGGAAATGTGTGGAGAAAGTTTGGAATTAGACATTTGTCCGTTTACATTTCTAGATGAATGTGGATGAAGAGGATTGTTTTTAATATATATTTTTAAAAATATATATATCCAGGTTTTATTTTCTATGTAGTTCTACTTCGAAGTTCTCTGTTAGTTCTACATCCATCCATCAATCCATCGTTTGATCCATCTGACAATTCATCCAAACATCCATCCATCTGTCCAACCATCCATTCATCCATCCATCAATCCATCGTTTGATGGATCCCTCTGTCCATCCATCTGTCCATCCATATATCTATTCATACATCCCTCCATCTGTCCATCCATCCATGCATTCATACATCCAATCATCCATCTGTCCAACCGTCTGTCCATCCATCTATCATTCATCAATCCTCCTAATATTTCCTTCCCTCCTTTAAAGTCAGTACTTTCCCATGTAACACATCTACAGACTAACGGTCGAGAAAATATAAACAAATTTTGAATTTTGTGTTTATACTTTAAGAAACGACCCAGAGTGAAGATTTCTGGCGTGAACCATCAGAACTTCGATATCAGGCGCGTAGGAACCCTGTGCTGGAGTTGCTCTCTTTAGGGGCCTTTTTAATGGCGTACATTTTAAGCTAATTCAGGCCAGCTGTGCTCCGAGTCCGAGCGCATAAACAAAACGCTCGCTAGAGCCTGTGAAGTGAGGCAATTGTGTCGGGCTGCCTCTTATACTGTATAGTATGTGGTTTATTGATTTTCCTGAGCAAACCACACACACACAATGGAGATGGGCACAAACCTCCCCAAGCCCCCGCCCCGCCCCGCCGCCGCTTTAGCGAGAGGGAAAAGGGAGAAAGGTGATGTGTGAATGGGTGTTCTTGTCTGAGTCATGCCGGTTTGTTTTTCAGCTCCCTCACTCAACAGTCCATTAGCTCATTGTTGGAGGGGGCTGCTATTGGATTCCAGCTGACATGTTCCCTCAAGTCTGAGAGCAAGAGATGAGGGCGCATGCAGCGCTGAGTGCTCTAATATTGTTCACACACACTCACACGCACGCGTCCGCTAAGATGTGACAAAGAAACGCCGGGCAGGAAAAGAGGGGATAAAAGGAAAGGGGGGAGGAAGAGTTGATGGGGGATGAAAAAAAAGAATGGAGTATCGAAACTGTGAAAGGAAATAGGAGGAGATCAAGTTCTCACGTGTCTTTGTTGCTACAATCGTCTGTCGGCGTGAGTTAGCGATTGTTTTGACAATATGACACCTTGTCTGAATGATTGTTGAAAAATACTTCATAATTGGGTGTTAATTTGCCCGAGAGTTTTATATTTCACCTACATGAATGAACGCCTGTAGAATAACAGGTCAGCTGTAATTTTGCACGTGTCCAGGTTGGAGAATATAATCTCTCTGGATTTCATTCAGAATCCTGGTAACATTTTTTATTTATATATATTTTTTTCTGTCTTCCAGGGGCCTCCAACCACCACAGTCAGTCCACGCTGCAGCCTCCACTGCCGCCTCCACACAACCACCACAACCTGTCCCACCAGTCTGCAAACAGCCTGAACAGAAACACCCTGAGGGGGGGACGGAACCCCATTCACGCCCCGGCTCCGGGCACCGGAGATGGACCCACCACCCCGGAGTCGGTCCAGCTACAGGACAGCTGGGTGCTCAACAGCAACGTCCCGTTGGAAACCAGGTCGGAAGATCAATGTGTATTATTTTATTCTTCTGTTGTTTTGTTTTTTTGCAGCCGACAGGGCAACGTTTGCTAAAAACAGTCAGTATATCAGGGGAATCAACCCTGTCTTTCTGTTGATCAGATGAATTTCAGCTTATTTTTTTACTTAAATGCCGACTGATCAGTCAGAAACTCAAAGATCTGATCATTTACTAGTCAGTGAAAGCTCCATATTGGTAATTTTTTTGTTTTACCAAAAGCAATTTTTTTTAGCCTAAATTATCTTTTGGCAATAAAAAGAGGGTGATTTTATCTGGCAAAAAAATTACATAAGCCAATTATTTTAGGAGGGTGACAATATGTAACCACTGCTACCCCACACCGACATCAACACTCTTCAGTGTGGATGCTGCCACTGAGTGAAAAAAAAAAAGTTTGTAATTTTAGCAAACGTTAGCCTAGAGGAGGTGTTTACAAATGAAACCACAGTAAATGCAGAAATGTAAAAAGAAAACTTTCTCTACAAGTTTAGAGATGTCTACGGTTCACTGAGGCTGTGAAAGAACGAGAGAGAGTGAGACTTAAAGTAGACAACGTAAAGGCTGATTTCACAGCATCTGCTTCGTCACACACATGCTGTGGTGCCTCCTCTGCTTCTCGTGGAAATAATTAAAGACCACTGACACTGGGAAGACAAGGAAAAAACTAAGTTCTTTTTAATCTATTTTTATATATTCTTGTAGTTTGCAAAGGGAAATCGGAATCAGAAGATTTACAAAACTGGTTGTCTGAAAGCACTCCCCAAACCCCCCAACAAAAATTGATTAGTGCATCTTTATTAATACATAAGGGTGAAATGAGAATTGAATTGTTTGAGCTGCCCTTTGACTTTGACAGTTTTAATGAGGACTGCATGTTGTGAAACAAAAACATTGATGCCTCTACCGACTGCATTTTAGGTTCTCAGTAGGAAAAAAAGAAACAAAATAAGAAGTGTAAGAATTCAGCAACTGACCGTCAGCCAATAATGAAGGTTGGAGCTGACACCTGACACCTCCTATCAATCACAGGCAAAAATGTGTTTTTCCTTTTCACCTTTTTTGTAATGAGTCTGGACCACATTTCATCATCCTTAGTTCAAGATCTGAACTACTTAGACTCATCAAACCTAAGCTGAATAAACCTACTATTTATTAGGACCACTTTAGAATTAAACAAACATTAAAAGCAGAAATATACAGTACAGACAAAACTGGACAGAAATATTCTGACATTACAGAGTCTTCAAAGCACAGGTTGTGATTTATCAGTCCACTCCTTTTCTTTGTAAAAAGAGGGAAATCCTACTTTTCTCAAAATGTAACTAAAACTAATCTGGACTTTTGAGCTGGATGTGTGGCTCCACTCCTGGTATTAAGTTCTGACAAACTGAAGGTTAAAGACATTTTAGCTCAACAAGTACATTCTGCTTTATAATTCTTCATCCAAACTTAACAAAATGCTGCCAAAGAACACTTAAAACCTCTATGTGGTTCTAGCAGACACAGCTGAGGGTTAAAGATAAGAGCTACTGTAACTCTAATTGGCAACAAGACGGCCTCATAGCAACACTGTCTCCTCCGAACCCTTCTGAACTAGCTCTCTAAGTGCAAGCTAACTTTTTTTTTTTTTTTGGGGCCTTAAAATGAGTTTGCAGTTTGCACCACACAAACGGGTTTATTGAACAGGTGAATTTGTATTCCGCAACGTCTTGGAGAAAGCGTTTAAAATCCAGCAGAGCCCGTGTGATAAAAAATTGAAAGGTGTGACGCAATTAAGATGAAAGCTCTTCTTTGAACTTTCCAGTCAATATTAATTTCTAACTATGCAAAGGAGGGAGCTGCAGACTCCGTGTCAGCTGCGGTACAAATCCATACCATTTAAAACACACCAGACAACACCAGGCTGCAAAGTTATCACAAAACTCTGAGAGCAAAAGTTATACAGAACGTGGCCCAAGCTTTGGAACGGATGGACTGCGGTAATATGGCAGTTCCTGACAACGGTGCTGCTCTTAAGGAAAGCAGTGTGCCTGAATTTTTTCACATGTTGTCATATTGCAACTGACAGTGTTAATGTAATGTCTGCAATAAAACAACAAAAAGAAGTGCAGATGTGCTTAGCAAAAAGAAATAATAAGTGCAGTCAATTCAGAAACCTTTTAGTACATAAAGCTCTGTGTTCATTTAATCCCAGTATCTTTTTAAAGTAACCGGCCGAGCAAGGACAGAGCTAACCGGCAAAGACACTCAAAGTAACTCTGTAGGAGCTGCAGAGATCCACAGCTCAGGTGGGAGAATTTGTGGACATGGCAACTTTAAAATTGTGCGCTAAGCAAATTTGAATGAGGTTGAGGATTAACAACTAACTACGTGGCCCTCATGATTCTAGAGGGCCACAAAAATATCACTTGAATTTAAGAAATATGCAGTGAAAGCTATAATACTTTAACAGTTTGTTAGTTTCATCAAAATCTTCTGCCACAATCGGCTCCCTGGGGATACATCGAAATGAAAATGAGTCTGACGCCCATGGTCTATCACATGCAATTATTTCGAAAATAAGCATTTTTTGTCGTAGCATGACAAAATGCTGTGCATAAACGTGAATAAGTAAACGGGTGTGAGAACCATCACAAGTGGCTGCAGCACCGATGATATGAACTCGGGGGTCAGGAGGGAAACCAGAAGGCCTGGCTCTCCTTTCTAACACCCCACAGGGAAATTTCTAAATGATTATTTACCCAATTTTGTTCACAGAGGAACCTCTCGTACGCAACCCCCCGGATCACAAAAGGAAGTGACTCCTGAGTGTGTCGCTCGGAAGCACTCTCTACCCCGTCACAAAGCCTGACACAAAAAGCTACGCATATCAAAGCCATTATGCATGCTACCTGGAGTGAGCTGGCAGGAAATACAAACCATTTTCACACACGCTACACGTGCCTTTGCCAGTGTACAAAGAACACTTACTGGGCAAACAGAGCATTCATGCGGGGTATTACTATTCATGAGGCACGCAGTTCGAGGGACGCTGCCGTCCTCCCTGCTAGCATGCTCGCCGCCCGTCTCTTAACGTTTTTACTCTGCAAGCCACGTAGCTGTGTTTCTCCTGCTGGGCACTGGAGCTTCCAGCTCTGATGGGTCCAGATAAGCTCCCCCGAGTGCTGGCCCCGTGCAGTATTTATGAGGCCCGGCCATGTTTAATTCAGCCACACTGATATCTGGCCAAAGCTCAGCCAGTGCTGAAGCAGTGTGTTGTTATGCTTGATCGGCAAAGAGGCACGGTGTGGGAACAAGAACACCTTTTAGGAAAGAAAAAAAGATTCTCACAGTTGCTTATCAGGACCCGCGTTGCCGTGGGGACGCGCAAATCATTCGGAGACTTTTTCTGTCTTTTTTTCTCTTTCTTTCTTTTTTTTTTTTTTACTTATTTTATTTAACCGGGTATGTTGACGGAAAATAAATTCTCATTTTCAACAACAACCTGTTCAGAAAGCGTTAAAATATGATACAACAGAATATCATACATCATAGAAAAAAACAAAAGTACAACCATATTCATACTGACCAAATGTATTATAATCCACATATGAACAGTTTCCAAGAACAGCTGCATTGATCAGACGCTGTGGTTTTAACTGGGATGTGAACGTATTGATCTCTAGCCATTTTTTGCAAGTCGTTCCAATCATTTGGTGCCGCAAAATAAAACGAGGACCGGCCTCAGGATGTACGAACTCTTAGGTCCATCAGAGTGATGAGTTTATAAAAACATAAAATGGGAGAATCGTTGGAAATACTGATAAGAGGGCAAAGGTATGGAGGGGTTTTGCCATTATTAGTTTTATAGATTAATTTGTACCAGTTTATTAATCTGCGTGAATGGAGTGATGGCAGCGTTTTACAAGTGAGTATAGATGTCAATGGTGCGCATTAAAACGGATAGCAGTTACAAAAATGTATTACAGAGTGATTGATGACATCTTGCTAATGGAGTAGAGTTTTAGATACAGATTTGTAAATCACCATGTGGGAGGGCGCGTGGTGACGGGCGGGATCTTGCGAGGAGTTCCAGTTTTATCTGTCATTTCTGCTGTCAGGAATAGTTCAGTGGCCTCTGCTGAAACAAAACTGAAGTATGAATTACTTTTATTTTTATTTTTTTTTGTCTTTCCGAGGGTGTACACGATTGCCCACTTCACAGTGGCCGCGCTCCCTCAGAGGCAGTGTTTGTCCATGCTCAGGTGGCGGCGTTGGGCTTGGCTCGGAGCCTGCCGCTGTGAATGGAGCCCAGAGCTCCGCCCTCCGGCCTGGATTGAGCCCCAGCCGCTCGGTGGTCCTGGCTGCGACGGAGGACGAGAAGGGAATGTCTGGAGCTGCTGGAGCTTGTGATTGGGTCGGAGCCAGCAACGCAGAGCCAAAAAGTCACAGCAACCCTGCGCTGGCAGTAGGCGTCCTCCATCTCATTACAACCGGCAGCTATAGGAAATGATGAGCAACCTGCTCGCGTGAGGGAGCCACTGCCATGTGATTGAGTGCGTTTGTGTTTACTGTGTGATTACATCCAAGCATGTGTGCTCCCGGCGATTGTGACTGGCCCCCCTGTCGTGATCATATGTAAATCCTGGCATTTGATGTCCACTCGTTATGGTGAAAGCGTGCGAGCGTGTGTGTGTGGGTGTGTGTATGTGCGTGCGGCCTGACCCAATACTTTGACAGCCCTGAGAGGATGAAGATTGATCACCTAAGAGCACTCTAGGGCTCGGATGACTGGCAGAGTCGGAGAGAGATAGAAATTGACGATCGGGGGAGCGGGAAGATAGCAGAGAAATATAAGTCGGCGGAGAAGTGGGGGTAGAAAGAAAGGGTTTACGGTAGAGGAGGGAGAGATAAAGAGGGGGAGAGAGAGGCAAAGAAATTGAGAGAAGTGGTGATTGAAGGAGATTGTTTTGGGGAGTGTGTGTGAGAGAAGATAGAAAGGCCGAGGAGGGAGATTGGGAACCGAGGAACATGGATACATTTACCAGTGTGAGATAAATGACTATAGATGGCTCCCGCTATCGAGGGTGTGTGTGCGTGTGTGTTTGTAAGGCAGCGCGAGAAAAAGAGGAGAAGAGCGCATTTTTCTATGTGAGGGCGAGTGCACATGTGTATACATGTGTTGCAGCATTTTGTGAGAAAGCACCTGATTTCCAATTGGTCCCTTGGAGCCTTTTTGCCTCGCTGATGCCAGGTTCAATCTCTCTCTGTGATCTCAGGACGTTCCCTAGCACCCCCACCCCACTGCCCACTCCACTGTGGGCCACAAGTCTAAGGGAGAAATAAGCTCCCCGAGAAGGCTGCAGCATCTCAATTTATCTGGAGAGAACGGCGGAGGATGGGGTTAGGGAGGGTGGGTTACTTTCAAATGCATTACTGAGGCGACAGGGAGAAGATCCAACCTGTGGGAAAGGATCGAGAAAAGATTTATTCTCAGCTGTGCAGCCGCTCCTGTAATGTGCAACCATTACTCCTTAACGTTATGCAACGCTTATTAACAGTATGACCTTGCATTCTCTTAACGTTTGCTTTAAAATTAATATTTGGCTTTTCTTCTCCGCTCCTCTAATAATTGAAAAAAGAAAAAATTGTTTTCCTCCAACTGCATTCTCTTTTAAAGTTTTTTGGGGGGTTTTCTAGCTTAATGCCAAAAGCCAATCTGTTTATGCTCGAGACCATAACCAGTGCAGCAGCAGTACGGATTTGTATCTACACCGAAAAACGCTTGTTTATATTTATCATGAACATATTTTCAAAAGTGAAAGCAAATTACCACCATTTTACATGAGCTCTTAAATAGCCAAACTGACCAGACTAACATTTTGAAGTCTATTCTCTGAGCTGGGACTGGGATGGTGTGCTCTATCTTTCTGGTTTTAGTGAGAACTCAAACAGGTTGACCAGTGAAGATAAAGATAAACGTATGGATGTTCAGAAATTTAGAAAAAAAAATCCCCAGTGAAATAGCCTTTTAGCTAAGCTCCAAGCAGACACTGTTCAACACTGAAAGTGACAAATGGTTGTCTCAGCTTATACATCATTTAAATCTGCTCTGCCATGGTTTGGGCAATTAAAGCACTTTTTACAATAGAGCAACATTCATTCAGACGTTTGAGCCACAGTTATTCGTTGCTTTTGTGTAACTGAGAGTTACCTTCATATCTTTGAGAGAAAACAAAGGGCATTTCAATATTAGGAAGCAGTAACCACAGCGTTGTTCCTTGTTCTCTTGTCCAACAGCTGGTCAGCCGGAGGTCGGCTTCTGAGAAAGGTGCATTTCTTTTCCCAGACAGTTGCTGTTTTGATCCCCAACATTCCCAGTCCACACGCTGAGGGTTGCGATACCGAGCGAGACGACGTCCGCACTGCCTCCCAACTACCAAAAGCAGCAGAGAGACAGATGTGAAATTTATTCAAATGTTGGCCATACATAGCTGTAGATTTACATTCCATGAGTCAGAGTCTGATGTTAACAGCAGATTAATCACAAAAGGTCAGTGATTTAATCATCTGTCGAGGATGAGCAGTTTCATGACACATTCTGGATTAAGTCATGCATTTAATCATCATGTGTCACGCATTAATTAACCGCCTTTTAGTTTATGGCACAGGGGTAGACGTGCCTTGTTTTGTTTTTTTCTTCTTTTAAAGCAAGCAACTTATGCTGGTCTAGAGCCAATAAACTACAAGTTATGCAACAAAGTTTCAAGAGAGATTGAACCTGCTAATCTATTCTTAATAGTTTGGCCATTGGCCAGTTGTTGGGTTTATGGAGTGAGTTATTGGAAACCTGATCAAATGAAATTGATAGTTGCTTTTCATAGTTTTAGTTTTTTATGCATCCATGATCTCCTTTTCCAAAATTGGGCTGCAGAGGTAATAGGTCCAGTAGGGAAACACAGAAATCTTCCTCGTCAGCTCTCTCTAGTGTATCCTGTGCAGCCCCTGCAGTGACCTGAAGGGATTTATACTTCCTCCAGCATGTATTTGGTCCACCCTGCGGTCTTCCTCCAGTGGGACTTGCCTGGCAAACCTTCGAAGGATCCAGGAGGCATCCCGAACAGAACCAAATCTACTGATTTTTTTTTTTTTTTTTTAAGCAGAGATGCAGCAGAGATCTTGTCTCTGAATCCAGCTGACCTGCGAGAAGGACATGTCAGCTGCTGATCTGCAAGATGCCTTTCTTTGCGTTATGATCCATGTCTTATGACCACTGGGGGAGAGCATAGATTGATGGGTAAAACGAGAGCTTAGCTCTTTAGCTCAGCCGTTTTAAACCAGAACAGTACACGCATTCTTGCAGAAGAGGCCTCGGGTTATCTATTCATCTCCTGACCGATCGTTTGTGAACGTGACATCAAGATAATTAAAATTCTCCACAGTAGAACTGCATGGTGGGATTTGCCTTTTTCCGGTTGGGCTTTTAGGGCCTCGGAGGAGTTGACTCTGGTCCCACTCGCTTCACAATCGTCTCCGATCTGCTCAAGTGCATGCTGAAGTTTATGCCCTGAAGATGCAAGCATTACTACATCATCTGCAAAAAGCAAAAAAAAAATTTTTTAATTAAATAAGACCCTGTCATTCCCAAACTCAACGCCCTGCTCTGCTCTACCAAAGACCCCGGACTTCATCCGAAGTTCCAAAATCGACTCACATTTTGCGTAGACCAAAATTGCGCCATTTTTTCCCACCACCCGAATGAACTAGCTCTGTTCAAAGTGTCTTCTGATTGGTCAGAAGGTTTTTGCCGTGCGTTCAGACAGAATTGTCAATATTTCTCTTCATCTAGTCCGCTGCCTCTCTACGGTTTTTGTATCTAGACGAGACATGAATACCTTTTGAGGAACTCAACTGACGAAACTGAGGAATTATTTGTACAATTCTTCACTAAATAGCTGTTATACTAATAAGACTTGCAAATGGTCAGTAACTCCTGGATGGAAATTGTAACATTGACTGTTGAATGACGTACGTCGGGGCTTTTAGTCTGGAGACCCAATCCATGACGGGCAGCACATTTTGGCTTTTGTCTGTCGTCAATAGCATCATCTGAATAAACATCCCTCATACAGTTTTCACCTGCCGCTTGTTTGGTTTTTTTTTCTTCGTATCTTTTGTTGTTTTTCCTCTCTCTCTTTTTTTGTAATTACAGAAGGTAACAGTTGTCAGCGGTTTCCTCCACCATATTCCCCTCCCAGAGAGCTTTGTGTTTAATTCTCAGATCCGAGTGTTTTCATGGCCACTCCCTTAACAAGTCGACCTCCCTTAATTGTTCTCTACATCTGACATGTGTTGATGCGTCTCAGGCTGCCATCCTCGTATTAGCCAGAGCTGAGAAAATGAACCGTGTTTCCGTGGCTGTGTAAAAGCGCGTGTGTGTGTGTGTGTTCGCTCAGGGGGAATGCCAGCTTTGACTTGCTGCTAATTACCCAGCATGCTCTCTGTTCTGTGGTTAATTGTCCAGGTCCTCGTTTCCTCTCGATGGGACGTGGGGTGGGTGGAGGGGGGGGGGGGGGCTGAGAAAAAAAAACAGGTCCTGTCTTCTTCTTCTCTGCCCATCTTCCAGTGCGTAGCCTTCCATCTCCATCTTCCTTCCTTTATGTCACTTGTTGCTCAGCGGGGATGCAAATTAAACCTCCGGCTGCCGTAGCAGGACAAGCCGGCGGAAGAAAACTCGCACAAATTTGTGCCGCCCGTGCGTGGGTGCTTACCTCTAGATCTCAGTGTAAATGTTTGTCAGTGTGTGATTTAGGTTTTTGTTTGTTCGGAGTATTTGTGTGTCTAAAGAGTTAGACGCGAGGGGAGCCGGAGCTCGGAGGTAGGGGTCTCTGTCAGCTTTCTCTAATTATGTGTGGCATTTCCATACTGGACCACTGTCGAAAAAAATGTAATAAATAAATAAACAGATGCACAAAAACACACACGGACGCATAAATACACAGCCCAGCCCTTGCCTAATGATACAGAGCTGTGATTGTTGGCTGCCTGCTATGATAGAACCCCTCCATTGCCGTCCGCAACATAAATCAATGTCAATTACCTCCCCAGAGCACATTAGACACTTTCCATTCCTGCTCATAATTAGTGCGGACCGTAGACATATTCCCATCCCACACAGGCTCGCCGAGCGCCGTCTACACACAAACAACAAAGCCTTGGACTGAAACGATTTCGCTGGGCGAGTTCAAATGCATACCGGCACATCAAAAATCGCATGCATTGTGTCGCGCAGAATGCGAGCGGCTCGCCGGCTCGCTCGCCGCGCGTTAGGAGGATTGTAATTAATTAGCGCCGGCCTTGCCATCACAGAGTGCTTCAATGGCTGTGAAAATGAGTTCAAGCAGACACAAGCTGCTTGACCTTGGGGAAAGTGGGTGCGCGTTTTGTTGTGCGCACACCCCACGCGTATGTGCATCCTTGCGTTTGGCAGCATATATGAATTTTGCATGCATAATAAAAAAGGGTGAGAGGTGGGGTATTTTTAGACAATAACATCATATTTCCTTTACCTGCCGTCTCCCCGTGCTCCCCATGCCTCCGTCTGTCGGGTGTGTTTTTGTTCCTCCTTTCTCCCCTTTTCTCTCATGCAACACACCTGACAGGTATGTCAGGTAACGGGGAAGGAGGGGAATCCGGGGGGACAGCAATCCAACAATCAGTGGTATAAAATGCAGAAAGAGTGGGAGAAGGAGGACCAGCACCAACAGACTGAATAATTGATAGAGAGAGTGGAGCAGTGCTCCCAAAACAAATCTTCATGCTCGGAGCCCATTACCTGTTTTTAGCAAAGAAAAAAAAAAAAAGACACACACTCTCTCTGTTTTGTTAACAGCGGTGATTAAAGGCATCAAAATGATAGGGGGGAGCGGAGGGGCTCAAAGCAGAGATAAGCTCTGTTTCCCTGCTTCTCAAAGGACAGCCAATAGTCTGAATGCTAGTGACAGTGGGCTGCATTAGAAAAAGGACAGCCCTGACACACATTCAGGCAGACATGAGTCACAAGTCCTGGACTGGAGGCGGAGAAGAGTGACAAATCCAGTTGACGGAGAGGAAAAAGAGACTCGGAGCCCTCATAACTCATTCTAGTTATGAGAATCTCTTTACCAAGACTGAGTCAAGAAGTTTAGGGTTTAGCTCTTCTGTTTGGAAATTCCCACAGAGCAAGTGAAGTAAGGCAGGGCTGTGAGAAAAAGAAACAATTTTTCTCTATTTTCTGCCACTCAAAGTAGAAATAGTGACACGTACAATATACAATAGCAGCAGAGGCCCAATCAAGGTATTTTTACATTGTTAACTCCATAATCTGAAACCAAAATTCAACTCCCAAATATTGATTTCCGAACTCTTGCCGAGATAAAACGTTAGTGTTGTTGTTTCTAAATGAATGTGAACTTGTTTTCTTTGCATCATTCAAGGTCTGAAATCACTGCGTCGTTTTTGTTATTTTGACCGTTTTTCATTTTCTGCAAATAAATACTACATTTTTGCTTAGAATTTCGGATGTTGTTTAGTAGTTTATAGAATAAAAGAACAAAGTTAATTTTACTCAAATATATACATATAGAGAGTAAAATAAGAAATCTGATCATTTTGAAGTGGGCTCTTCATTTTTTTTTTTTCAGAGCTGTATATGTATATGTTGGGTTTTATCATCTGCATCCTCATTGAGTTTAGCTGCTTTATTTTAAAAAAAGATGGCTTTTCTATCATGTGCTTGGAAAAAAAATATATATACAGTTTATGGAAGGTGTTTTTTCTGATCCGATCAATTTTGGTTGCCTCTAAAAATCTAAAGGCTTTTCATCTTTTCCACTGATGCTTACAATGAAAGAGACCAAACTGGCTCCCATCCTTTCTCTCTGAAGAGTTTTGTTCTGTAAAGTACTAACGAATCTTGACCATGTATGTGTAATTTTTATGAATTCAGATTCAGATTTATTATTTCTTTAAAAAACAACAAAAAAACAACACAACCAAATAAAACCCTATTTTACAAACCGAAAATTTACCACAAAAGGAATAGACTGAAACCAAGACTTGTACTTCCTTCTCATAGACTCAGCAATTTACAAAAATGAAAGACATCTTTTGCCTCATACACACATAAGCACACATGCCATGGAATATTTGGATTTCCCACAGGATGAATAAACGCATCAAGTCATCATTTTATTGAAGATTATAGCTTTTTGTGTCAAGATGAGTATATATATATATATTTTAGAAGCTGAAGAGGGCACCGAATAAAAACATGTTTACCCTTGAAGGCATGTAAAAGTTTTAGGCGCGCCCAATAACGGAGATAATGCAGATACTCTGAAGTAAACCAAAAATGACTCATTAGCTCTGACAATATTGTTCTTTGCCTTTCAAGCAAGGAAACTCGACGCAGTGTTTTCCCCTTCGCAGCCCTCATCCCCAAGGTCAGAGGAAACTCAGAGGGTTTGATGAAAAACACATATTCTCACTTCCACACACGATCCCAAGGGGGACAAGCAAGACAAGACAACTTCCTCAAAACACTGTGAGGCAAAGTCCCTTTTTACTCCGTCTCTGAGGCAGGGAGGTGACCTTTCCTCCTGCGATATGTCACACTCACCTGAGGGCTCTGTTCTGTCGTACCACCTGAGGTCTGTGTGTGCGTGGAGGTGGGGATGGATGTGGGAGGGGGCCCACGGCCTCTCCACATGTGCGCTGCGGGGACGCGTTGCAAAAGATGACACAAAAAGGTTTCACCCGTGTTTTTGTCCTCCTTTCTTTTCACTGTCTCTTTACAAGATTTTAAATGTGGGATACCTCTAAAAGTGGCCGCTGCTGTTTTTAAAAAGGTTAAATTATTTTTTTTTAAATTTATAAAACAGAGCAATAAGGTGATTAATTACAAGTGGGCTACAACACACTAAGGAAATATAAGTATAGTTGTAGAAGTTTCAATGTGTGAGCATACGCACAAACAGTGAAAGTGGAGGATAGTAGATAATGTTGAGTGAAAGGATGGGGGCTCAGATCCCTCTCTGATGTTCTTTCTGAACTCTGACCCCTACCTGGACCACGAGGAAGAGAAGAAAGCGCTGCAGTCCTGATCCTGTCCAGCCGTTAAGGGCAGAAACGGGACACATCATAAGTGAGGGTGAAGAGGAGAAAAACGAGGGCAAAAGAAACAAGGTTGTATCAAGTGGAGGTCAAAGCGAGAGCTTCACCAGAGACGCAGTTCAAGGATGTCCTCACAAATACGCTTGTCGGATTGAAAACAAAACTGAATGGAAACTCACACGTGAGTCTATTTCCACTTGTTAAATGTGTCACTGTCTTTCCCCTTGACGTCTCCGCAGGCACTTCTTGTTCAAGACGTCATCAGGGACCACCCCGCTCTTCAGTAGCTCCTCCCCCGGATACCCGCTGACGTCGGGGACGGTGTACTCTCCGCCGCCTCGCCTGCTGCCCAGGAACACCTTCTCTCGCTCAGCCTTCAAGCTGAAGAAGCCGTCCAAATACTGCAGCTGGAAATGCGCGGCAGTTACGGCGATCGCAGCCGCCGCCCTGCTGGCCATCTTACTGTCCTACTTCATTGGTGAGTGGCAACTTCAACACTCAACGTGTAAAATGAAATTTTACTGCGTTTTTATAGCAGTAGCCAAATCCGACTTACGTATTAAAATAGAAAATGTACTTTAGTTTGAGAACATTTATTCAATGACAAAAGCTATCTTGCATTTTGTAACAAGTGTTTTTAACAAATTCAGTGGTGCTACATAATTATTGGCAAGAACCACTTTGTTCACCTTCCTTCTGCCAGTTGTACAGCATTTAGATTTGCATACTATAGCTGAGTTTTCATTACAAATGTGCGCAACACGTTGTTGATATTCCTCTAATGTCAAAAGAACACAATTTTGCAATTATCGTGTTTCCATTAAATAGGAAACACAATTAAAATCACACGTGAATAAGTTTGTTCACGATAAGTCGTTAAAAAAATATGCCAATCAATCATCCTCCATCCGCTTCCTGTTGTCTTCTTTGTCTTTTCTGCCTGTAGTAACATGCGGTTGTTGATCACGTGACTCATGATGGGCGAAAAACAGTGTTTCCATTTTCACTTTTGCAAAGTACACTAATTTCTATACAACCGAAAGACCACTTCATCCTAGCGGCAAAATGTTTTAGCAGAAAATCTTCAGTTTTTACAAAATTGGCGCGTTTACATTAAGCAAATTTATTTCCGTGATTCCAATTTCCACAATTTTATGATCGGTGGAAACGCAGCTAGTGAGAGAGATGGCAACCCATCTTAGAACAGTCCATCTAGATCTTCTGGCACTGTGGGTCTTTATCGCCCTGAAAGACCCAATAATGTCCCGTTTTCAGTTTTTTGACTTTTCACCCGATATTAATGTGGAATGTCATCGTTTCATAAAAAGTCCATTATGCTATTCACTTTAATAAGGTTCTCTGAGCCTTTAAAGAAAGAAACTTTCCCACAGCATCACAGGTCCTTTACCATACTTCACAGTGGCTACAACATATTGTTTTTCATGACAAAATACGTCATATGTAATTACTAAAAAGCTAAGTTTTTGTCCCATCTGACCACAGCAACTGTTCCAGTTCAACTCTCAGCAGAGTTCACCAAAACTTACATATTCATGTTTGTGAATGTAGGACCAAAAATAATAAAAATTGTTTTCTGGCAAACCTCCCAAACAACCAGGTGGTGCGTGGATAACACAAAGCAGTCGTTATAAGGATCAGGTTATCCCGGTGTAGCACTTTTTTTCTTTCTTTTTTTTGCAGTTCGCTGACAGTTGCGAATTTTTTCACCTTCCTCTCCATTCTGCTCACTCTTCGTGGTGGCAAGACAAACATGGGTCTGCTTCCGGCTTTGTTTGTCACCGTTCCAGTTTTTCAAAACTTTAGAACTTTTTGCTCCGACTGCAGATCTGAGCGAGTTTAGACGCGGAGCGACTTTCCTCGTGCCGTTCAGGACGTCTGCGTTGACTAGATGGCATGCTTTCTTGTCTTACCCATTTTGAAAAGCAGCTAACAGAAACTCAAGTTTGAGTCATGTGATATTTATTCATTTATTGTTTATTTTTCTTTTAAACAAATATTTCTTAGCATGTTGATTTTTTTTTTTCCTCTGGATAAACCACTAACTGGTCAACAGCCAAAGAATTGTCTGTGGGGTTTTTTCAACTATTTTAGGGTCGTTTTGATGAGCTGGATCCAAAAATCACATTGGTTTTGTTCAATCAGCTCAACTTTCTGAGCTACGGATGCAACATGAGCATCAAAATGTGTCACTTGTTCTCCCATCTGGATCGGTTCCCTGAGAATCTGGGATCAATGAGTGAAGAGCAGGAGGAGAGACTCCATCAGGACAGAAAAGAGACGGAGACGTAATGTTCAGTTTCCATGTACTTATCCTCATCACTCAATTTACAGACATCCAAGTTTGTAACATTTAATTGTAACACGTTGTTAGAGAACTTTTTTTTTTCCTCCTTAAACCTTTTTTGAATGAGAAATATTAATGGAAATTAAAAAAATGTGATTTATCTGAATAAAATTAGAATGAAAACCTCACCTGATTGGGGAGAAATGGGTGTCATTTTTAGGATTCAGTGGAGCAAAATAGTCCTAATTCAGTTGAAAAAACTTCCAAAAAATATTCTTTTGTAACACAGTGTAAACTTAAAGAAAAAATTTGTTTAAAAAATGTGTGAGATTGCACTGCGGCAATAAAACAATAAAAAAACGATTTTATTTTAAGGCTTTTACACACCGGTTGTGTCAGTAGCCGGATGGTGCTGAATACAAATGACCAACATGCTGGAAAAGTGAAAGAATCCAGCCTCTGTCACACATGAACACCTCTTTTATTTCGAGTTCTTCGGTCCAGCTTGTGTTGTGCTAACCTACAATCCTTCAGCTTTTGCTTTTATCTTTTTTCCCCTCCCACGCCGGAATAAGAGAAGAAGAAGAAGAAAAAAAAAATGTGTCAAGTTAACGGCCCGCTACAAACACCAAGCAGAGTCTGGGGCGTGTGAGCTTTTGTCGCTTTAGCTTTGTTGTGCCGCTCTGTCAAAATCGGCCTCAACAGATGCCTCGGCCTCCTCTCAGTCCTGGTAAACAGCCACTGAGACAAACACACACACACACACACAGGCCCACCCCCACACACACCGCAGAAATGACCAAGACTGTTTGGGTGAGCAGGTATCAGTCTAAGTGGGGATCCTAACAGACCCAGCAGGAACCTGGATGTTTTTCACTGATCTGAAGCCAGCGTGCGATACTTGAAGGAATGGCAGACACTCAGAGCGCATCAGGAAGAAAATCTGATGCCTGTCTACCGCTGGATCTGCAGGAAGAAAGAGAAAAGTATTGCTCAGTGTGTGTGTGTGTAGGCGGGAGTATGTGTGGGCATGGATTTATTTATTTTTTTGACCTCCTTCACTGGCCGAGAGAATGCAGACCTGTGCTGTTTATCCGTCGGTGTGAGAGACAGAGGGAGGGAGGCAAAAGAAGGAGGATTTGAAAATATGAGTACGTCTATATGTGTGTCTATTTTAGAATGCGTGTGTGTGCGTCAGTAGGTGTGTGTGAAAGGAGGCAGATGTGACACCAAGCCCCTGATTGGCCTCTTACCCCAGAGACCAACGTCAACAGATGGGTGGATCATAGGAATCAGAGGCATCAGCAGAAAGAGAGAACCCCTCACTGACTCCACATTAATTATTAATATAATTTTACATTATTTATAGACAAACCTATAGCGTACCTTTTTGTACTCTACAATTTGCCTATCATAATGTAGCGCATCACAAAAGTATTCATATCCCTGCACATTTTCACGTTTTTGTCATGCTGCGACCACTGAATTCAATATATTTCATTTCTGATTTATGCGACGCTTGGTGCTGAAGTAGCCACAGTTGTATTCATGTCTGAGCTTTGACTAGGTCATCCACTCTTTTGTTGGCAATTTTAAAGATAATAAAGAAATGTCCAGTCCAAGACCAGAGAGGCTAGTCCAAGACTCGATAGACAGCTTCAAAACTAAATAGGCTTTTCCAAGACGGGATTATTTTGCCGACTGCCAGGCTATAACATCTGGTCACAAAACCAGAATGCTAATCCCAAATTAGCTGCCTTATAGTTCTTGACTGTTTTACGAAAAATCTCTGCAGAGGGAGAAGTCATGCATGACAGGCCTTGAAAACATTTCTCATTTATTTACATGAATTACGTACATATAGAGTGGCACCCAGTCCCACCCTCTCCTAAATGGGGGATTGGTGTACAGTCTAGTGGCTAATCACAAATTGTTGTGTCTTTGGAGATTTGGCGCAGCGTCACATAGGAGAGTCACTTTCTATTGATTTTCTAGCATCAAAGAGTTTGAGCTGACCTCATGTGGACTGGAAGACAACGGGCATCCACAGCATTACCATTTGGCTGTGTGGTGTGAAACGGGATGAGGTGTGTGAATACAACAAAGCAACGTTCTCTAATACTGCAGACCCCCCAACCCCCACCCCCAAATAGAAAATGCATTAACGATAGTTAAAGAAACATGACAAAATGTGGAAAAGTTTAAGAATAATGAGTACTGCAAGTTTACACACACACATGCGCGCGTATATGCAGGGTTGCGCACAAACTTGTCCACTTTTGCGAGTGTTTGTGTGGCCCCTCGGAGTGCCCTTGAGAGCGGTGTGCCTCCTCCAAGGCAGATCAAGGCCCCTGGCCTGGGGCACGCACGCACACACACACCCCTACACACACATCCATCCCCTCCTGATCTCTGCCCGGTCACACTGCACTGGACAGACACGTACAGAGCCACACAACCGCCGCTGGGATGGTGAAGGAAACCCACAGATACCTAAAGCCAGAGGAATATTTCACTTCTCTGGAAGCGTACAGTATCTTTGCTAGTAATGACAAATGGTTTGTTTCATCAAAACACATAATTCTAATTATTAAATGTAGACTTAATTAGAGAAATAATATGGAGAGTGTCTGCTTCAAAGACTAATTGCAGCCTTTATTTTATTTTTAAAAATTTTCTTTCGTAACATTGCATAAGGGTTTGTGTGCATGCCAGAGAAACCCTTTTAACAGCAGTGCCTGTCTGTCTTAATAATTAGTAGTATTAGCTTGTCAGCCAAGCCAAGAGATTACTTTATTACTAGGTGTATTTATAGCACAAACAAGACGGCTAACAGACTATCTAAATACAGTACACTGTTGCATTTTTAATAGGATCGAGCGCGTCCGATAGTTTCTGTGCATTCTCGCTCGCGTTATCTGCTGGAGATCTGTGCTTTACCAACAAACCTAATTGTCCACCTGGATACAACTCAGTAGGCAGAACAAGGCTGAAACAAGAAGGTTTTGTTTTATTTTGTTTTGTTTTTTTTTTACTTTTGCTCTGTTGCTAACTGTAAGGTCCCCGTTCAACTGTAGGGAAATGTTTTGTCTGTGCCGAACAGAGCGGTAGCGGTGCTGCCAAGCCTGAAACCCTTGTGTTTACCTTGCTTTTTGTAGCGTTAATCGTGCAGCGAGTTCACTACTCATAACGCGGAGTGGGGGGGACGGGAGGGGTTTCTATTTTTTTTTTTTTGTCTTTGTGCCACGTTTGTGTACGATGCATGTGGGGGTGTGTGTGTGTGCGCGGGCCCAGGCGATCGCTGCTGGGATTTGCGCAGAGCACCCAGAGCCATGCAGCGTGAAGAGGACCCCTCTGAGGCATCCGCCCAGGAGCCCGCTCATAAATTACATCAGGACACATGTGCCTGAGCAGCACTTTCCTGTTTTGTGTGCGTGAAAGTGCGCACGATGCACGTCAGTCCTTCTCCGCTGGAATTCGACGTAAACTGTGTGTGTGTGGGTGTGTTGGCGTGTGTGTGTGTGTTGGCGTGCGCGCGCGATGTTTCACATCACACTCACAGTCTGGATTTCTTTTCCTTCTTATTTTTCAAATCCACACCTTTTAAAAGTATTCGTACACCCTTTTAACTTTTTTTACATGTTGTCATGCGACAGCCGCAAACTTCAACGCGTTTCCTTGGGATTTTTCGTGATACGCCCACTAGTATAAATAGTGTTTTTTTGCAGATAAATGTCAGAGTGCTGTGTGTTTCTGTTCATCTCCCCTCCTTTCTCTGATACTTCGAAATAAAATCCAGTCCAACCCATTACGTTCAGTAATCACAAACCTATCAAAACCTGGGAATCCATCGAAGCTCAGAGGCAGGGATGAGATTAAGGCAACACAAATGAGGAATAAAGTGATTTGGACAAAAGAAACTTTTTAATCTATCTGCAAATTGATTCTTAGGGGAGAAAATTCATGATTTCGGTTAGTTTAGTTCATTTTGCACAAATGAAATGCAGGTCAAAGATATTAATGAAAATAATAACAACGTGAGAAGAGGTCAAATCCCAATGGGCCTACATGAAGCCTCCACCTAAATAGTACAGAAAAAATATATAATACAATCGTTCATCAGGCAATCATAAATTTATAAGATAGAATCAAATAGAAAGAGTAAAGACACATCTACAAAGTACTAATTTAATACATAGCAGTGGAAGAAGTGACCATCACAATTCTTTAAGTGCAGTTTTACTTTTACAGAGGTCGAAGTCAAAACAACTGACTTCAACCTGATCTGATAATTGACACAACTAAGAACCATGAAACACGGTGGTAGCCGCATCATGCTGCGGGGGTTCCTTCCCCCACCCCCAGCACAAACCCGGATGGAAAGCTCTAAACACCGGCCTACACGTAGGAAACGGATTCAGTTCTTTTAGATTTGCTTCACAGTTATGCTCTACTGTAAATAATCTATCCAAGAAGCTTCCCCAGACGCGCCAAGGGACTTTTCTGAAAGGTGTGCTTCAAGTGTACAGTCGACAACACTTCTTTGAGGCACAACCCTGCTGCTTCAGATGGAGCCATGGGATTGAGATAAACATACACACATACACTGCGAAGAGAGAGAGAGCGAGAGAGAGAAAGAACTCTGAGTCTGTTCGTTCCATCATTACAGCATTACAGAGAACTCGAGAGGACCTGCAGACGTACTTCTTCTTTTTTCTCGCTCCAAACTCCAGTGGAGTGTGGCTTTCCTCTTTTACGTGTGAAGGAATGACTGAACGGATGGAGGGAGGAGGATAAACGAGAGCGCTTGTTCCTCATTCCCTCGGCGTCTTGTTTGCTCGCTCCGCGTGGAGGACCCCTGCCAAAAGGAGAGGTGGTTGCTAGGATACAGGTGAACGGTTGGCATATAGGCGAGGAGACGGGTCCATCATTGTGAATGGCAACCCGGAGAATGTAAAGGAGGGAGATGAGAGGTAGAGAGGGATGAAACGCACACTGGAGGTCAGGGGTGAGCGTAAACACGGATAGGAAATGGAGGACAGATCGCCCCGAGAGCCAGACGGGGAGAGGGTCACGGGCTGATCCGCAGCTGTCTGCTCCCTGAGCCGTGAGGTCGCAAGATTGCTCAAGTGTTAGGGAGGTGTTGTTTGCACTGCAGAGGGAAGAGGAAGATGGTGGTGGTGATGATGATGATGAGAAGAAGGAGGACGCGTAGCGTGAGTGACGGGACAGGCCGGGGTGTGGAGAGGAGAAACCGGGGGGAGAGGCAGACGGAGGAGAGATGAAGGAGAACGCGGCCTCCCCAGGGCTTCTGTCACCTGGAATAACTGTGGTGCTAATGTCTCCTAATTGATCACAGCCAGCAGAGAACAGAGGGACGGCGACGACGGCGGGATGAAAGGACGGAGGGAGACTGCAGAGGACGGACGGGGCGGGGGGGGAGAGAAGCAGTTACGTCAAAACAAGTTGGGAAGGATAAAAAAAAACAAAATAAAGGGGGGAGAAAGAATAGGAGTCTTGGAAGACGGAGTGTGTAAACAAAAAAAAAGGGGAAAAAAAGGTGTGATAGATGACAGGCTTGTCAGGCTAGTTGCGTCCGGGTGGACTGTTTTCACATTCCCATACATATGCACACAATCACACGCACACACACGTACAGGTGCGCCCTTGACTTCTATGAGTAAACTCCTGCTAGCGGGCGCCGGTGTCACCTTTTGTGGGAGTGTTTCAAATGAATGTGTGACTGGTGAATTTGTCCGGCTCCGTGGCGTACCCCCAACATGGCACGGTCGACGCTGATGAATGAGAGGGCCCCGCGCGCGCGCGCATTCACACCATGTATTTATTTATTTTTTTAAAGGCTTCTCTCTCTCTCTCTTTCTCCCGCCTCCTCCGTGTGTTGATTAAACAGAGCCACACGCGCACAAACACTGTCATCGAGTGTGACCTTCACGCCTTGAAGCCGACCACTTCCCATCCATCACCGCCGTCTTGGCTGCTCCAGACTGATCACAATCGCTTACTTGCCCCGCCGCTCCTCCCGGCGAGAAGTGCCTCACTCGGGCGAGTTCCCATCACCGTTTCCTTCCCGTAATAACATGCTAATGGCTTTATCGTTCACAGCTGTGCAGTTAGCAAAGTAAATACATAATAATCAAATTCAGATCCGCAACTCAGAGGTCTCACACACGCGTGCTGGGTTAAGCAGAGCAACTCAGTCAAGTGTAAGAAACGGGGAGAGAGAAGAAAAAAAGATTAAAGATGAACATTTCTATCCAAAATAATACATATATTACTAACTATTGTATTAAAAGTGCCTTTCAAAGTATTTTCAAAGCAAATGACTGAGTTTGTTTTGGTAGGTAGGTATCGATATTAATGTCACAGTTATTATAGGTAGAGCCGTAAATAAAACCTTGACTCCTCTGGGTAGTTGGATTGGAAATATAGGCAGCATTTGTGCAGTCTTACTATTAGCATAGCATATGCTTGGCAATGGGACAGTAACGACCTGATCATAATTTTGTAATAATTTTAAGTGATTAGCTAAATTACATGTCATGTCCTAGTAGCACCAGCTTTTAATTAATTGTTAACAATGAAGGTACTTCTTTGATTGTAAAGAAAACTGATATTTAAGTAACGTTTTGCTGCTAAATCACTACATAAAAATGGCCGAGAAGCAACAACTTTTTGTTGGATATCAAAAACAGATGAATGGTTTGTTGCTAAAGTTGTAGCAAGTCAACAGTTGCAGTGGCAGCAAGGATTTTAACAGCAGTTGTTCATTTGGGAAAAGTGCCTGAGTTTTGTTCATATTATGCAATTATATAGTGTTATTGTTTACAGTAGCTGCTCACAATAAGCTATTTATCAACACCAAAATTGTAGTTTTTGCATAATGTGATGCCATTACTAAATTATATTATTACCCTTAGACAGCTGTTTATAATTAGCTATTAGTAGTGAAGTAGTCTACATACAGTCTTCTGCTAGTGTAATTTGGCAAGTTATTCCAAGTAAGTAACAGTTTGTTTTGAGATATTAGCAATAGTTTAGATGTTTGACAGCAAAAGTGTCAAAATTGTTTAATCTCGTGTAATTAATTAGCAATGTTATTATATGTAATCAGTTGCAGAAGCAGCTGGTTACAAGAAATTAAGAACAGAATAAAAATGCAGTTTTTGGGTCATTTTTAATCACATGCTGCTTATGCTGCATGTGAGAAGAAGACATGTAATGTGATAATTGTCCGGTTAAAAAAATTACACAAATATTTAGAAAACATAATGACCAAATTTATAACGTGTTTTTACACGTTTCTAATATCAACGGGTTTTTAAAGAGAAATACTTAACCGTTTCAACTTTATCAAGAGTTTTATCAGTCACATAATTACATTTGTAAAAGGATTTTAAGCTGATGTCGCCAAATAATTGAATTTCTCTCACTGCGGTAGTACCCTATTGTTGCATCTTATTAGAAGTCCAACTAAATAATATTTTCTTTCAGACTTTTTTTTTTTATTAAATTTGTCAGCTTTTTAATTAATTTATTTTTTTTCCGTGAAGCAAACGTCTGTAGCTGATGATATTATATCCCTTTTTTAGACGTGTATAAAAGCAATAAACATTAAGGAAAAAGTGCAGCCACTTTGTTAAAGGCAAACTTTTTATACTGCCTTTTATTTGTATTATTATTATCCTCTCAAGGTTTCAGCCAAAAAGAAAAAAAAACAAATCTCCGGAATATGTGTCCGCTAGCGGAGCTCTGTCGAGTCCGTGGCTCCTCTCCAAAGCCGGCTCCTTGACCCCTCCGTCCCCTCTCACGTCGCATGCGGCTTCCCTTCTGCTGATCCAAGGTGGAACAGTGAGAGGTCAGGATGTGTCGCTCATGCCAGCGTAGGTGTCCGTGTACATGTGCATCTTTGGCGTGTGCGCGCCACGTGTTTGGCTTCTTTTTTTATTTTTTTTGGGAGGCGAAGGCACTGCTGGGGCATATGGCGGGACGCGGGGATCGGGGCATACGGATCTGGACGTGAAGCGTGTGTCGGCAGCAGCGGGGCCTGTCGCGCTGATAAAGGTTAGGATCGTACGGCGCGCTGCCAGTCCAGGAAAAAGGGGCAGGGCACGGCGCAAGGTGCTACACCATCTGCACCGTGAGGGATAAATGGGTCATCTGCTCTGGTCAGGGGATACAACGTAGGGTGCACAGTTGTTTTGGGTTCTAACATTCATCTCTTGACTTTTATTTTTTTTAGATAAGTTTGCAGCTTTTTTATTTTCCTTTGCTTTTGCGGTTCTTAAACCACCGTGCCTCAGCTTGCTTCATTCATTTATTTCCTAATTCATTTTTTCCATTTTCTACAGGTCTTATCTGGGCCCGATCGTTAGTCCAATTAGGCCCCCACGGTTCTCGACTTGTTCTGTGTTTAAAACAGAAGACGAATGAAGATTTTTTTTTTTCTTCCCCACTTGCTTGTTCTCCGTCCCTTCCCTCAGTTTCTCTTCAGCTCCTCCATCTCCTGGCCTTCCAAGACGCACTCTGTCTTTTCGTCCTCACTCATTCTCTGCCGCTTTCTGATGTGTGATAAGATAGCATAGTTCCTCATATCCTGTTTCTAATACAGATCGATGAGAGAGAGAGGACTGGAGGTGGGCTGGGATGAGGTGAGGCAGAGCGGCTTGATGTGGGGAGGGGGGGAGGGTCACGGAGCAGATATGTGAAAAGGAAATGAGGATTCAGAAAGGAGGACATCACTCAGATGCACATCTCTTTTCATTTAACCAATCACCCACAGACACACACACACACGCATGCATGCGTGCTTGCACGCATGTGGCTACAGCCGTGGTGGTGGGTCCTGTCAATATTTCAGCGCCGGTAAAGAAGCCATTTTTCAGCTGTGATTTACTAAGTTGCTTTCTTCTCGTTTTGTGCAGGTAAGAGCTGCCAGCGACTCACATAACCTTTTGTGTTGCAGTCAATTACAGTTCAGTTGCATCAGCTGGGTGAGGAGGTCCCATCGGGCCTCGCAGCTTTGCGCGCTTGTTGTTAATACCGTGCAATTTGCAGGATGCATACGCTGATGCACACACACACACACACACACACACACACACGTATACGCTGGCAGACAGTTTGTCTCTCGGAGTCGATGTGACCCCCCAAGGGCAGCAGGCAGCCGTCAGCCGCCCCCGTCCTTTTGTCTGAGACTCTAACTGATCTCAGCAAGAGGAGCGTCTTCAGAGCTCAGTCGACAGTGAGGGCCGACTTATTTATAGGTTACATGAGTGGATTTCATGAGGTAAATTTTACGTAATATCCCAAAAGGCCTGACTGTTGACAACCTGGCCCAGCGTGTTGTTTTTTTTCTCCTTTCCTTCCTCTGATATCGCCAGCGGGAGCCGCTGCTATTGGAGGGAAATTGATTTCTGCATGTCAGGTCTGGAAAAGTATCGAAAGATGTTAATATTTACAAAGATCATTCCCAATCGCATCATCTAAGGATTAGATTCATCGATACATCCATCTATCTGTCAATCAGTCTATCCAATCATCCATCGAATATCCATCCATCCATCCATCCAGTCAACCCAATCATCCATCGATCCAGCCATCAATCAATGCATTAATCATCCATCCAATCATCTAATCATTCTTTTATCCATCTATTTATCCATCCGTCCACACCCCCTCCTCCCCCAGTTCCATTCATCAATATGTCTATCCTTTCTTAGCCCTGCATCTGTTCATCCATCCATTTCGTCAGTCGGTCTCTCCAGGTGAGCTCTTTTAGTTTCTGTGTGTGGGGGGGTGTACGTGTGTGTCTGTGTGTGTGTGTGGTTTAGGCTGCAAACAAACTGAACCAGCCAAGAATAGAGAGCCCCTAAGAGATAGGAAGGAAGGGGTAGAGCTTTGGACCAATTAGAAGCCAGGCTGAGAGTGGGAGGGGCCGGTCTGTGCTACAATTACCGTCCTAATTGAGGTCAGAGTTGTTAATTTACTGGTGAATTAGAACAGTTAATATGCATTTATCTGGATGGCCAGGGGAGAATGGAAACATGCTCTTCGTGTGGGTGTGAGTGTGCATGCGCAAGTGTGCTTTTTGTGTAATTTTACATGCAATGCAAGAGATTACATATAAATACATGCAAGAGGCCGCGCTGTTTCTTTGGCGCAATTAGCAGCATCACAAGTAGTTCAGTTGGATCAGCCGTGTAAAGAGGCGGCAGCAGAAGAAAGGCGACAGACGAGAGAAGAGTTTGAGCATTTCCACATTTTTCAGAGAACAGAATGATGACGATGACGATGATGATGATACAATATTTTCCACCTGGTGGACTTCCAGTGCACAAAGTCACCTCTCTCTGTCACTGGCTCTCTTTTGCTCCCCCCTCACTCAAGCAGAAACCAATTTACACCCTTTAACTTTGAAACATACAAATATTGCTGGGACATGCGCAGGTGAGCTGGATTTGTGTCCTCCTCTGATCTGTGACAGGATAAAAAAGTCGGTAATTCCCCTCTTGGTCATCGACGGGGGAGGAGGCTGCACCTTCATCTCTTTGCCGCATCATCTCTAGTTTTTTTTCTAGAATCCTTGACCACTAACCTCTCTGCCAGCTCACGATCCGCCACCTCCTTCCTCCCTCATCCGCACCATCATCTGTCTTCTCTCTTTTTTCTTCTTTTTTTTTGTCACAGGTCCCGGTGTGCCATAGTTTGGTTTTTTTTCTTTCCTTCAAATTCTGCCTTCTGCAGATGATACAGGCCAAGCACTTTGCCTTGCTGAATTATAAATCGGGAAAACATAAAAAAAAATAAAATAAAATAAAACTCTCCATGAAGTAGCTGATCTATTTTTAATCCAACACGCTTGCTTGCTCTACCTGCTGCTCGGTGATCTGCCCCCGTATGCCTGCGTGTACACATGTGTTGTTTTTTGTTTTTTTGTGTGCTATGTCCTCATCTGTTGAGCTGAATACATGAAGAAGGCAGAGCTTGAAGAGAGAAACTCATGCTAAGACGGTTTGAATCCCCTGTTCTCCCCGTGCCTGTCAGTGGATTTGAACTGAGATGGGCTTTACTGGCACTGCACTTAATAAAGGCTCGAAATGCAGCAGGAAAACAGTAATTATGGCAATTACAACCAGCAAGAAAAATGCTTAAAATTACGTCGGCACACAGCTAAATACACGAGTTTCTGTAGGGGGTTTTTATTTATTTTTTTATTTTCTTAAATTACGCTCAGACGTCGTCAGACGTGTTGCTGCAACCATGGAGGAGGAGGATGGTAAAGATGATAAGTGTCTGGTCTCTCTTTGTCTTTCTTGTGTCTTGCTGCAAAGAAACCTGTTGACGGAGCGTTGGCTTTGGCGCTTTTGTCACGGAGGAGTAAGTGTGCCATCTGTTGGTCAACCTTCTTCTTCTGCTGCTGCTGCTGCCTTCCCAAAGCAAACAACAAGGAATTCTGTGGCTTCCAAACCTTGATGGGATTCATGGGGGATTTTACGTGACAAACAGAAAGTGGCGGATAATGTTGAAGTCCATGGAAAACAATAAATGGTTTTTGACGGGGGGGTTTTTTTGGGGGGGGGTTCACAAACAAAAAGCTTAAAAGTATAAATATAAATACTTTGTGGAACCATCCTTGTCTCAAGCAGCTTCGCAAAACTTGAGACTGAAACTTTGACCTTTTCTTCCCGGCGTCGTTGCTCAAGGGCTGTCAAAGTTTTTGAAAACTCATTTTTCCAAGTTTCTCGACTAGATTTACATTGTGGACTTTGACCAGACCATCCGAGCGCATGCTGTGGCTTCGGCTGCATATCTGTAGAGCTGTGCAAACAAGGAACCTCGTCTCTGTGCAATAGGTTTTTACTGTCTTTATCTCCATCCATCGTCCCATCAATATCCTCCACAACGCATGATGCTGCCATCACCGTGTTTAATGGTGAGGATGATCTCTGAAGGGTGGATGTGCAGTTTTTGTTTTTCTGCATGTAGATCAATTCTGGTCTCCTCTGACCAGATCACCTTCCTGAACATGCTAGCCTTGCCTCTTTCATGGCCGGTGGCAAACTACTAACATAACTTTTAGATTTATTTTTATTTTTTCAAACGGCGCTCTTCTTGGGCAGGCTTCCATAAAGACCGGACAAAACGTTTTCCTGTCGAGATTTTCTAACTCGAGTCGTGCATCTCTGCATCTCCTTCAGAGTTTACCTGCATCTCTGATTAATCATCCCTTTGACTGCCGTGTCAGTTCTCTGTTAGATGTTTAAAGCTTGGCACTTGTGTTTATTTTCTAACTCCGCTTTTAAACTAATTCTCCACGCTTTCATCACTGACTGTTTCCAAATTGTCCTGGAGGCATGAATGTCTGCAAGGCTCTGAAAGAGGAGTAAAAAAAAAATATCAGTGTTCTTTTAGAAAATACACGTGTATTCGTAGCGTCGCCGAGACATAAACCAGACGAACACACACACACACCCACACCCACACACACACCCACACACACACACGCACACAATGAGCTGTCTGCTTGTTGTGTTCTTGGAGGTGACCTAGAATGAGAACGGCGTCACAATAGATTCACAATTGCTTACTGTCTCCAACTGATTCAATAGGCAATCTTTCTATCGACGGCTCTCTGTGATACCATCTGTGTGTGTGTGCGTGTGTGTGGGGGTGTATGAGTGTGTGTTATCTATAAGGAAGGACAGGGCAAAGATAAGAAGAAAAGGGTGGAATACAAAGAAAAAAGATGGAAAGGAAAGAAGGCCGGTGCGATTAAAAAAGAGAGGTCAAAGTTTGGATGTGAGAGAACAGAGACAGGGGGCGCTCTCGCCTCACCCTCTCTGTTTCTTGTTTTCTATCCAAACCCACCCCTCCACTCGCAACCCCTCCAATCTCCCAGCACTCCATAAAAAATAAATAAATTAAAAAAAAGAGCTGACAGTGTAGGCCGGGAAGCAGCCAAGGTGTCAGCGCTTTCCTTTGACCGGGAAGCAGGGGAGGGGAGAGAAGTGGAGAGAGGGTGATGAAACACACAAAATAGGAGGAAACAAAAAAAACACTGAACCAAGAGAGAGAAGAAAGAAAGGAGTTTTTCCCCCCATAGCAAATCCCGAATCTGCATCCCCGCCTCCTGAAACTTTTACGCTCCTCCCGGTGTGTGCAAACCTCTCGGCAAGTGCAGATAGGATTTTGACAAGACGGAAATTGATTTCCGGGCTCCACATGCAGGTGCTGTGAATCTGCTCCCATCCCGAGAAGAGGCGCAGTATCGCATTCTATCGCCGCCGCGCATTCACGTCTCCGCATGCCCTCCGAGCCCACAGGACTCACAGAGCTGGAGGTGCCTTTTAATGCTGAGTCGCTTTCAAACAACGCATCTCAATCAACTGAGCTTTGGAGATCAAAACAGTCATTCCTAAAAGAAAAGAAACATACCTCTCACTGAGGACATTATTGAACTAGTAAGGCGACAGAATGCTTGGCGTTTTGTTTTTTCTTTTCTTTTTCCCCTCACTCATCTCGTAGTTTGTGGTGGGAGGAGAGGTTTTGCAGGGTTTGGGGGTGGTGGGGAGCGATGAGGGAAGAGACATGGGGAGAGTAAAGAGCTGACAAAGTGAAGAGCGAACCCACTCGAGGAGCCTCGTGCCACCATGCAGCACACACAATAACACAACAGAGGACAAAGGGAGAGGAGAATGTAGAGGACAGCCATGGAGTGTTCCCTTCAGAGAGGAATCCGTCACCCGCTCTCTGCGAGACGGTGCAAAAGGGTTCCAAAATGTAAAAAAAAGTGGGAAAAAAAAAAGAAAAATGCAACAGACGCCGAAGGACGCTCTGGGAGAGAGAGTGAGAAAGAGAGAGGCTGAGGCAGGGAAGGAACTCGACAGAAAGGAGACGTTTGAGATTCCTTAATTGTGTGATCTCTACAGACTCAGCTTCTGCGTTCCGCCGTGTTTCATTAATTGCGGTGTGTGTGTGTGTGTGTGTGTGGGTGTGTGCGTGCGCGCGCGCGCTGTGAAACGTGTTGCACCGTCACATACAGGTGCGTCTCCGTAAGTCGGAAAAATTTTTTTATTTTAGTCGAAAAGCGGAACTCATTTGTAAAGCGATAAAACTTCAGAGGTTTGTTTTGTTAATTTTGATATTTATGGCTCGCAGAAAAAAAATCCCGGAATATAGCTTCTCATAAAATTAGAATATTACATAAGACCAATAAAAAAGGGGGGAAAAAATGCTGTGTTGTGACGTTATGTTATGTTATGTTGCGTTACGTTATGCCAAAGAAGCTGGCTCTTTATACAGAGCTACATCCAAGAATGGATAGTTGAGTGGAAGGAAAAAATGTGCACAACTAACAGAGACAGCTGGAGCCTTGAAAGAGCTAGGAAGTAAAGCCGATTGATGTAGTTTCATAAGGTGCAGCTGGAGATGGGGCAGAACTGGACTCGGATTGTCTACCTGAACCAGTGGCTGTGTTTTAAAGTCCACTTATTGGATAAATGTCGTCATCAAATGTCAGACAGAATCCAAGGTGCTCGAGGAACGGCGTGAAATTTAAACATTTAGCCGAGAGTCGAGAGTCCAAAGTCCAGGACATCTTAGAGATCACGCTTGCCTCTACTGTCAAGCATTATGGACATTTCATTTCCCAGCACGACTTCCAAGTATTGAATAGATACTGTGCAGTACATGGAAATACTTCTCACTTGGCTTACATTTCTGTTATCAAAGTCCTTTTTTTTTTAATCATTCTTATGTAATATTCTAATTTTCCAGAAAGCTGAATTGTGGGTTTTCATTAGCTGTAAGCCACAGTCATCGAAATTCACAGCGGCAAAAGCTCGACACGCATCAGCCTGTGTGAAATAAGTCGGTGTAATATCTGAGTTTCCCCACCTTTTCGAGTTGGATTCCTGAAATAAATGTACCTTTTTGACGGTATCCCAAGTCACGGGAGCTTCCCTCTTAAAAGAAGGTTGTTCTGCTGATGAGCTTTTGTCGTTTGTTGCCAGTCCTCCTCCGGTCCTCCTCTCTGGCCTCGCTCACATGTTTCTCTGCTTCTCCTCCCCTCCGTGTCTCTGTGTGCAGCGATCAACTTGCTGGGTCTGACGTGGCAGCTGAAGCCCTCTGACGGCCCTCTGTTAAACAACGGACTGGGAGCCGGTCTGCCTGTCAACAGTGACGTGGCCACACTGCCCTCTGGAGGCAGAGGTATGAACTGTCCGCTGCACACCACCACACCAACGAGAAGCGCAGAAGAGGGGGAAGGGAAGGATGGAGATGATTCTTTTCCCCCTTAAAAATGTGTTTTGTTGTTGTTGTGGCAATATTTTCAATGTGCTACATTAATTACTAAACATGTGCACTGCTTTCTTGTGAGGAGCTCCAATCGGTCCCGTCCATAGCAGTCCTCTTCAAGAATCATATTTCGACCCATTTAAAAAAAAAACAAAAAAAACATAAATCCGTCTTCTGCATGAATAAACTGGTTTGCCTGTATTTGGCCACATTTTCACTACAGTTAGAAACGAGAGAAATATAGACGGGGAGTTGGGGGAGTGAGGTAGTACCTCAAAAAGCCGTATTTGCTCGGCAACACACAATTCGATAGATTTTTCTTCTTCTTCTTCTTCCACTCAAACACACCCGCATCTGAAATATTGATGCGGCCAGTGACGCAGCACTGGATGCGCCGTCCTGTTTTTTAAACACAGCGAGTTTGTGTCGAGCCCAGTTTGTCTTCTCACTCGACGGAGAAGGTAAAAACTACCCTCTCTCTCCCCCTCTCTCTTTAAAGGGCCCCATGCGGCTTCCTATCTGTTCTCCTCTCTCTTTGCTCGATGTGGCTCTGAAGCACGCGCGCGTGTAGATGTGTTCAGGGGGCTTCTTGCTCCGTGTCTGTACAGTCGGCATTAATGAGCGGCTTGTCGTGCTCCGTTCCCCAGCCATCTAGGCCAGGTGCTGCTGCTGCTGCCGCTCTATACTCGCTGCTACTTTCATTTCTTCACACGCGCACACTTGCTCTCACACTCCGTCTTTTTCTGGCTGCACTCTGACACTCCTCCCTTAGATGGCTGACCCGATTGCAGGATGCCGCGTGTGTTTTCCTGTGTTTTTTCGGCGCGCTCTGAAGTCTTTTCGCCGAGGTTCCGTCAGCCCTCTGTCATTTCAGCCCCAGATGGCGAAGGCGACGGGTCCTGCAGTGCTTTGAGGAAAAAAGTTGTATGTTGAGCCCAGATGCAAAAGATTGGGTGGGGAGAGCTGAGAATCCAAAGATCAAAATTGCTGCTAACTGGTGAACAAGCATAAAGAAAACCTACAGTGTGATGGAAAAAGTATTCTTGCCCTCTTAGAAATTTCTGCTAACTTGAATAAATAGCAAAAAATGTTTTCAATTGATGAGTTGTAATAAGAAGCTTTGAGTCTTTAACATCACAGAATTGTGGGCCTTTGAATCCGACCACGATGCTCTTTTGTCTTTGTTGTCCTTGAATCATGAACACTGACCCTGAGGCAAGTGAGACATTCTGTGCTATAGATCTTGTTCTTGGTTCTTTGGTGAAGTTGTTGATGTGCTCTTTGATAATTTGACTGCTGCTGGGAAGGTTCACCCTATTTCCTCCATTTTGTGGATAATGGCTGTCAGTGTAGTTTTCTGGAGTCACTCAGCCTTACAGATGAAATTGCAAGTCTTCCCAGACGGACTTCGTTTCTCGTCTTTTCTTCAATTTCTTTAAATCGGAGCAGGATGTGCTGCTGTTTGAGGCTCCGCACCCTACTTCATGTTGTCAGTAAGGTTCTATTGAGGTATATTTATTTCTCATTAAACACGCCTGGGTTTAGCTAGTAAACCCGAGCCAAAGTATGCGGTTGATCACCGTTAATCCTTGATCTAGAGGATTTCCTTTTGATGGCTTGAATTTTTCTTTGTAATCATTTAAGCACTTCAAATTATCTTTTATGAATTAAAAAATTGGTTTCATTCAAAACCCGTCAGTGTGTCAAAAATAAATAAATCAACAAACAGAAGAAGTCTGTAACACACAGCACTGCAATTTTAAAAAGCTAAAAATAAAAAAATAAAATCAGATATTAGCATAAAATAGTTTTATTTCATTATTTTAGGTACAAAATACTGGTAGGTACTGATACTGAGAGACTTCTGCTGCTTTAAACAACTTCAGGGTTTTCCGGTTGTTTTGCTTACGGAGGTTTCTGCCATTCATCCTTCAAAAGGCTTATGAAGCTTCTCTCATATGCGTTAAAGGGCTTTCCATACATTCTTGACAATATTGAGGTCTTGCGACGCTGAGGGACAGTTACGAATCATTCCGCCTGTGACCTGTTGAGAGAGACTGTTGAGGACTTCAAGTGTGCTTTTAAGCAATTTCCTATTTTGCTGGTGTTTTCACAGCAGGGAAGTTTTCAGTAGTAACACTGCAACAGAGGACAAAAGTCGCAGGAGTTAAAAAAACGAACAACGTTCCTGTTCATAAGCAAACCAGCACTAGCCGTGTGGCACATCTAGCTGCAGCAGGATGTTAGAAAAGCAGCAGATAATATTTGATTTAATGCTTCATATGAAAGACGTGAGCAATACAACTCTTCAGAAGGCAGAAAGCATATAGGAAGTTAACATATCTGGTGTTTTTGTGTAAAACACATTCCTACAGCTGTCATCCTACTTGCGTGCTAGCATAAGCGGTGTTTGCTTACAACATTTCTGGGAATTTTGACTTGTTTTTCTTTTACACGAGACTTGGGGAGTCAAAAGTGACAGAATAAAAGGTTTTTGTGTGATATGTTGAATTTTTCATATTCTGTCATCCTGCAACCTCAGGCTTCAGCGTTGTGGAGAATTTAAGTGATGGACCAACACAAAGTATTGGGTAACAGTGAAGGAAAAAATAATGCCTGATTTGCTCAAATTTCTTTTTGCAAACAAATACGTAAAAAGTGTGGAATCCGCTTCTTTTTAGATCTGCATAAAGAGAAGAAACCAAGATGATACTGAATATAATGTTGTGAACACAACACACATCATGCTGTTGGAATGCTGGTCAGTTTTGTTTGTTTTTTTCTTGAGAAGACAAATGGAGCAAAATTGAACCTCATGACTCTGATTATGCACCGAGAGCTACAACAGAATTGTTTACATCAAACCGTTGCCATGTATTAGAACGGCCCAGTCAAAGTTCAGACTTGAAACCTGAAATGCGATTTTCACAGACACCTCTTCATCCGTTCTGACCGGTGCTCGAGCAAAGACCAACAAACAATTTACAAAACTTTCAGTCTCTCGACATAAAAAGCTGAACAACCTCGAAACTCTTCATTTTTTGTATTTAGTGAAGAAATTACAAAAACAAAAAAAAAGGAATTGGTTTATTTTAGCACAGTTTCACTTAACAATTAAGTGAAACTATGTGTTGGTCCATACATGAGATCGCGCTGAAATACATTGCAGGTTTTGCACAGCTAAACACCAAACCTTACTGAGTAATTTTGTCGAGTTTCTAGTGGAAATATCTCAGTAGTTTTGAAATAAGACTAAACTAACTTACAAGAAACTTTTCAGCAAGATATAGGGGCTTGTCCGAAGTCAATAATTCTTTAATATCGATGAAATAGTACTAGTTACACTGGCAGATTATTTCACTTATAATGTGGGAAAAATAGTTTTTATAACTGAAATAATTTGCCAGTGGAACTAGTGTTATTTTTTTAATCAATATTAAGAAATTACTGCATTAAAACAACTCCTACATTGTGCTGAAAAGATATTTGTGAGTTAGTTTTGTCTTATTTCAATTGTACTGGAAGCTAGACCAGAAATACTTGGTGTTTTTGCAGTGTGGAGGTAACGTGACGAAATCTGAAAAGGCTCAAGATATAAATAAAACGGACATTTTCATTACCATTACTCAAGTACTAAAAACATTCTGTCTCTAACGTGGAACTCTATGCTTTAGGTCAGTTTTTCTTCAAATCTTCTTCTGGGAAAGAATGGTGTTTCCATAAACTCTGATATCACATATTACATCAGCCGTCCATTAAATTGCGCTTGTCATGACAGATGAAACAACCCCGTTTTTTGGTTTTTTTTGTCCTCTCTCCCGTCCAGGTTCGTGGGCAGGCAGAAACAGCAGCATAGACACCGGGAACATCGAGGTGGGCAGGCGGGTGACCCAGGATGTCCCCCCGGGAGTGTTTTGGAGATCCCTCCTCTATCTCAGCCAGCCGCAGTTCCTCAAGTTCAACATCTCCCTCGGGAAGGACGCCCTCTTCGGAGTTTACATTCGCAAGGGCCTGCCCCCATCGCACGCGCAGGTACGATCCGCTCGATCGAACTCATCCTGAGCACCTTTCAGGGGACGCGACTGTTCCTTTGCTCATTACGGAAACTTCACAGTGGGTCTCCTTAGGGTATTGAGCTTGTTTAATGAAATAAATGCTCATTAAAAACATTTTTTGTTGCATTTGCCGTTTAAAACATTAGCTATGAACTCCGAAAGCTAAATAATTGAGAGAAAAGATTTGCGCTTAATTAGGTTTCACAGTAATGTAACTTCAACTGTCTCTTGTTAATTAGTGGCTGCTCCTTTCTAAATAGATTTTATAGCATAGGGATAATTTCACTCGGTTAACTGCTTGATTGCCTGACATAGCTTAAGTTTGAGTCCATTGCGCTGAAGTAAGAACAGTTTTCCAGAGAGAACAAGGCCCCGCATCGTACCGAGTCTTCTCCTTCCTTCTAACGCGACCGAAACCCCTTGTACGTAGCTTAGGCTTACATGTTTACAGCATGTAACACGTTTTCATCATGCCCACCAAGCAGCTGGCCTGTTAAACTGTAACGAATGAAACGAGCAGGTGGCTCAGGGCTTTTTATTTTTTTTATTTTTATTTTTTTGATGAATCAGTTGACCAAACAGAGCAGATTGGGATTTGGGAGAAGATGTCCTTAAATAACTTGGATTAAAACACACAAAAAGGTGGGGAAATCAAAACACAGTCAGTGTAAGTTGCATGCTTTTAAACATAAAAAATGATTGTAATGAATAGTTAGTGTCTTAAGTTTCTTCAGTTAGTATAAATCCAGATTAGTTGTGTTCTGACAGCTAAAGTTTAAGCCTGCTCTAATTGACTAAAGAGGAGTTTACCGTCCTAAATCAATACCGGTGTATTGACGTCATAGCAGTAAATGCAAATGCTAATATATAACGCTTTAAGCTGTCTTTATTTTTGCAAATCGATTGGTCACTGGAGGGAGTGCGTCTCCAATTATCTTCCTATGTTAAACACAAATTGAGAGAGGGGAACATATAAAGCGCATCCTGTCAGAGGACCTCTGATAGATACGTACGGCGATGTAAAAATCAATCAATTAGTGCTCCAGTTAGAGCACTTTTATATCTAACAGCTTCACTGACGGAAAATCCTTTTCATATTCCACTTTCAGGACGCGTTTCTCGCAGGCAGATCATTAGTGGCACATCGCCTCCAACTTCCATCTCCTATATAAATAATCCTTGGTTTTTATGTAAATCACAGCTTAAAGAAATGTGACAAAAGGTCTCAAAATAGTGCTTAAACAAACAGCTTTGACGCTGGAATTGCTTGAGGATAATAGAAGTCCGCTTTGGTGTTAGCCCCTTTAAGCCCCTAAGCGTTTGACTTCAGCCTCTGAGAGCGCCTAATTTGGATTCGTGCTAAACGAAGACACCAAAAAACAGTTATCTACTTCAGATGAGTTATTTACTGCTTATAACCTTTTGTCAAATCACGAAGAAAAAAAAAACGCTCGTAAAACAGATTTCGCTTGAACTGAACGTAACCGTTCGTCAACAAAAACCTCTTCGCAGTATGACTACATGGAGCGCCTCGACGGGAAGGAGAAGTGGAGCGTGGTGGAGTCCCCGCGGGAGAGGAGGAGCATCCAGACCGTGGTCCTGAACGAGGCGGTGTTTGTCCAGTACCTGGATGCCGGCGCCTGGCACCTGGCCTTCTACAACGACGGCCGGGAGAGAGAGTCGGTCTCCTTCAGCACAAACGTCATGGGTGAGACAAAGAGAGAGAGAGAGAGAGAGAGAGAGAGTCGACGTCTTACTGCTGTGGGCAGAAGGTGGAGGGAGGGCGGTGGGGAAATGTCGCAATGTAGCGCAGCTGTTTGGGAGCTGAAACGTGACTAACAGTCACAATTTAGGAGATAGCTTTAATTCCAGTGACACTGCAATGCCTGAATGACTTCACACATTTCGAGTGTGTAAAAAACACTCACCAGCAACAGCATGTTGCAAAATGCTGCCAAAGCTATAGACCTGCAGTAGCATTACTACGTAGGATGGACCACTTAGTGAGTTGGAGAGATTTTTCTTTCCCTTTTTTTTTTGCCAAGAAAACATACTCTAACCAACATATGCATTCAGAAAAAATAAGGACACCCACAGGTGTTTAGATATAAGATTAAACCTCCTCGTTCGCTATTAGGCTCGCCTGTGATGAGCCGTATCGTCTGATCAGCCGGTACGATGTGAAAAGAGAATATGAAACTGTGCAAAGTGAACGAATTTGGTTTCAGAGCTTCCAAAATGATTTCATATGTGCAGGGAGCCATGAGTGTGAGAACAAGGGGTGCGGATAGACTGAAAGAATCCTTCACTGTCAATATAAAGGAGAGAGAGAGCGCTCTCTGCTGCAGGAGTGTAGTGGAGAGATGAAGAGATGGAGAGGTGGCAGGGACGGAATTAGAGCAAGTAGTAAGAATGGGAGGTGGGCGGGGGGGAGACATAATGGCAGGGGGAGAAACCTGAATGCAGTGAAGTGGATTGAAGGAGAGGAGGGGGGAGGGGCTTTGGAGTGGCGTGAAGGAGAGGGTGGCATTAGAGTAAGAGGAAGACAAGGGGTTCACATTTAGGGGGGCAAAAAAGGTTTGGGACACAGAGGAGGGGAAGCGTGGAAGGGCTGAGTACTCGTATTTGTTGGAGGAGTGCGAACTGGAAAAAATGGAGAGGAAGAAGAGACGGATGAAAGTCCAAAACACCCTCTTCGTGATTACCATCGACTCTGCAACTTCCCACCAAAACGGTTCTCCTCCCGTAAGTGGGTTAAGAGGCACTAAAAGGCGGTGGAGAGCAGCTGGAGTCGTGTGTGACGCACCGCGGCTTCCGAGTCCGGCTGACTCTGCCCGTCAGTGCCAAACGGCCAAACCTGGACGAAGCATCAATGAACCAAATCCAGACAGGAGTCAGGCATTAACGCAGTAAGAAAGACAAAGCCGGAATGGCAAGAAAGCAAACCACTTTTTTTTGTTCCTCTTGTTGCAAGTTAGAGAAAAAGAAATTGCATGTAGGAAGCATTTTCACCACAAGAACTTCCCCTGGGAAGCACACCAAACTGACGCTCCAATGCGCTCATCTCCAAGTGAGGAAGTAGAGTCCTTACAAATTCATATAATAAGTCTGAAATTAACCAAATTTATGTCAGTGGACAGTGGCCAGGGACGAGCAGTTAAGTGACGAGAAATGATTTTTGCCTCCTCCAAGTCGGTTCCAAACACTTTCCGAAAAAGAATCTTTTGGGAGAAACTTCTTAGCGTCCTCGATTGGACGAGCGAATCAAGACGCGTCTGACCTTCGAGCCCGTCTGGGTCGGTCTTCTCACAATCAAAGGGAAGTTCGAGAGTTGTGAAAGTAGTTCCTGGTGAAACTTGGCTGGATTTAATTTTTTTATTTAATTTTTTTTCTGACGCAGCCTGTGGAGCCGAGGCGAAGGGTTCATGGAGGTCGTCTTTAGAAAATGATTCAAAGTGTATTCTCACCATACAGTCCGACAAGAAACAGAGAGGGGAAGGAAGGGAGGCAACGCGGGGAATCCTGGAGGAGTGTGTTTGCGTTTGATGTCTGTGCAACATGGTGACTCGGAGCGCCTTAAGTTTTGTAGCTCGCTGAAGAATGAACGGTGCCAATGATTTAATGAAATGCTTTGATGCTTGGCATCGAACTCTCTGAACCCTCCCCTCTTTCTCTCTGTCTCGCTTCGTCTTCCTCACAGATTCGGTGCAAGAGTGCCCGCGCAATTGCCATGGCAACGGAGAGTGCAACTCGGGCGTGTGCCACTGCTTCCCCGGATTCCACGGCATGGACTGCTCCAAAGGTATTAGTTGTGTACAAATCCCGTCAGGGAAGATCTTGTCATTTCCGCCGCCTAATTAGATGTGAAGACACATCCTCGGTCTCCGTGCGAGAGCCGAAAGAGGATTAAGAGCAGCAACATGGCGCATGGCCTTAGGTGAAGCTCAGACAAGATGACTGATGACGAATGGCAGCTCCCCGAGCTAACGACTCCCCGGCTCTGCGCTCACCTGGGATAGACAGCTCTGATGAATAGTTTAGTTACCTCTACTTGTAATTACTCTTTATGTCATTGGCGCTCTCCGCCCCCTTTAACCACTCTATTCACGCTCCTGTGTGCTTGAGTGTGGATTTGCCCCGCAAACCAACAGCAACAACAAAAAGGCTTGCTAATTGTCTCTTTCTTTCCTCATATGCATGATTTAATCTTTCCTCCTCCTCCTTCTTCCTCTTCTCCTCCTCCTTCTTCTTCATTTTCTCTTCTTCTCCTCCAGCTGCTTGCCCGGTGCTGTGCAGCGGCAACGGCCAATACGACAAGGGTTCCTGTGTGTGTTACAGTGGCTGGAAGGGACCCGAGTGCGACATCCCCGTCACGCAATGCATAGACCCTCTTTGCAGCGGCCACGGCACCTGCACCGATGGAAACTGCGTGTGCTCCATCGGCTACAAGGGGCCGAACTGTGCAGAGGGTGAGGGTGGGCACTTTGTCTTCTAATGTGCATAATCTGTTTGAACGTTTGAAAGGAACTTGGGTTATTTCAAAGATTTTTGAAAATGAAAATATGTCTCGTAGCAGTATGTCACAAATAATAGGTCCCTAAGAAAACTGATAAAGGCTGTGTCCAGATTTAGAGTCTGCATCCCTCGAAGGCTTCATTTGAAGGCTGATGACACAACAGCGATGTTGAGAACAAATTCGAAGGACCCACCAAAATGCGACCCAACAATTTATCCTTCTTTCACCACCCATTTGAAGGAAGGATCTGGCGCATGTTTGGACAAGGTGTCCGCACATCCTTAAAAGTGTTGTGAAGTCGTGTATCTAAACTTAAGGCCTTCAAAGGTCTTGGATTCATTTCTTTGAAATGTAAATTAATCTCAAATACGACAGTCACGGGTCTTCAATTTTGGCACGACTATTTAGTCTCATGCTTTATGCAGTTTTTTATTTTTTACCTTGGGAAAAGTTTTCTCAGGCAAAAGTTTGAGTCACATGCAAACATCTTCTCGAGACTGTTGAGGCTACTGGTAACAAGCCGCTAATATGCCCTTGCTAGCTAGCAAGTTCTTTTGCTTCTATCAAAGATGTGGTAAGTACAAATTTAACACCAGGTGACTGGATGACATTAGTCTTTGCCATTGGTTCACTTCTGTTGCCAAACCATATGAGGCTACTAGCATTCTGTGCAAAAACCTTAGCATGGGGGTCCAGGTTGCTTTGCAAACTATCTGATTTTCTGCTGGTAATTTCCTGGTGAAGTTCTTAAATTTCATCCGTAATGGTCTTTAAAAGTCTTAAATTTGAGTTATTAAAACCTATTTGAAGACTTTCCTGTCCCAAGATTCATTGCGAGCAAAACGGGAGTTTAGATTTAAGTACAAGTGTATTCAAATCTGCAGATTAAGAGCTTAAGAAATTGTGTTGTTAGGCTTTTGTCATCTGCAAAGACATGTTTTTTAGCATAACGTTATAAAAACTTAATTTAATTATTGCAATTATTTATTTAATTAAAAAGACTTCAAGAAGTAATAAAAAAAATTCAGCAAGATTTCAAGCTCCATTTTTACCAGCATTTGTTATGGTTGCTAGGTGACAGGAAACATAAGGAGGGCAATTAATCAGAAGGCCAGATCAACCACTTTCATAGCCGCTCTACAAAGGACCCGACCTACATCGACCTTCAAAGGACCCAATGCTTTGGTCGGGTTTGTGTTGATGACATCATAACCATTGAGCCAATCAGGTGTTATTAGCAAAGCATTAGCAAATAACACATTTTTGACAGACTCTGAAGGAGCAACGTTGCAAATTAACGTCTGAGCAACAATCTACAACAACACAAAAAACGAGAGCAACTGATCACGATGTGTTATCTGCATCTAAAGTGAGCAGAAAAGCCTTCCTGCTAACTTCAAGTTCAACCAGTGACCCCTTCTAGCTAAAGATAGTCTGCAAATTACAGCATAATCTTGTGCTGAGCAAGTGTTCGCTCCCGCTATACGTAAAGATGAAGTATGACACTGCAGCTGAACACATCAGAGGTTTTATTAAGAGCTGAATTCGCTTCTATTGATCCTTGTTAAGATGGATCTGCATGGCACATTCTCCATCATCGGAGGCAAAGGAGAGGGATGAGAAAGGCGAGTCGGGGGGGCGAAAGGTGAATATCTAAGAAGTGAGAGAAAAAAGTGAGTTTTTGAGGTTGAAGATGAAGAAAAGAGGAAGCAAGTCAAATGACAAAAGGAGTCAAAAGAAACCTTAGAGGGCCCGAGAACAAGGTCAGCGATTTCGCAGCGTCTTCTTCATCCATCCAGCCTCCCCTTCCCCCCCCACTCCACTCCTCTCATATCTGATATTCATCACGGCAGAGTCCCTCAAACAATTTACCTGAAGTGCCGGCGACATGAAAATCGATAAGTGTGATCCGCCGTTTCTGCCGGGCAAACAGAAATGGAGAGGCCGGAGGTTATGTGCGGGCTTGTGTTTTTATTAATTTGTGTACAAAGAGAAAAAAAAAGGGTGCAGCCGGGTCAGCTATGCCCGAGGTGAGAGAGAGAGAAAGACAGTGGGGGGCGGGTTGGTGTCACACACAACAAGACAAGGAGGGGAGAGAAATAGAAAAAGAAAAAGTGTGACCGGGACAGAGCAATGACAGCCGGCCCGGAGAGGGGTGGGTGGGCGCTGTGCCGAGAGGAGGTAATTTGTCAAATTGGTTTTCACTCACTGCTCAAACTCACAGCTGCCCGTCAACCTGGCAGACTGACAGTGTCACATTTTCCCCTGTGTACTGCCACACACACCCACACACAGTCAGAAATGCATCCCCTCTGTCTGAATAATGTCAGGGTTTTTTTTCCACAGAATAAGATTTTCCCTCCCGTGCTCCCATTATACTTTTAGCTGTTCTTTACTGTGCGCCTTAATTGCTTTATTAAAACATCTGCTGATGTTTTCCTTCATTTTTATAATCCTCTTCTGTGCCTAACCAATTAAATTCTCGCCTTGTTCAAGCCTTTTCTTTGATAACTCATTTTACTATCTGCCCTGGTGTGCGATTTCGCAGCTTGTCTCAGTTTCCCTTCATCTGTTTGTTCCCTGTTTTTTTCTTTTTTTTTCTCCCTTTTTCCAACGCCGTCGTATCTTTTTGGCGTTTTAATGCAGTGGATTGCCTGGACCCGACGTGTTCCAACAACGGCATCTGCGTGAACGGAGAGTGCCACTGCAAGCCGGGGTGGGGAGGGCTCCACTGCGAACTGCCCAGGGCCCAGTGCCCGGACCAGTGCCACGGCCACGGCGCCTTCATCCCAGACACCGGCTTGTGCAGCTGCGACCCCAACTGGATGGGGCCCGACTGCTCCATGGGTGAGTAGGAGCCGCCGCAGCAGCGCCGAATGGCTGAAAGAGACGAGCGCTCTGAGCGAAGACTGAGGGGTCAGGGTTTTTAGGAAACCGCCTACTCAGTCCCGACGTCTCGAAAAAAAATTTTTATTTATTTTTTTTTTTTCCCCCACTCCCAGGGTACTTGACTATTAGTTAGTCATTTTATACCATGCTGTTCTGGTTTTCAAATTGGGCTTGGATGCAGTCCACTGAAATTAAAACATGCTGCGAAATAGAATCAGCAACTGTTACAACGATCAAGCCAAGTTGGAGCATGTTGGAACACAATGTGGGAAATCTTTTTTTTTTGTTTCACTGACAGTAACAGTATGGAGACGGGGGATGTTTGTGTTATTAATATGGTGCCGTTCCAAATCTTAAAGTAGGGAAGGAAATTAACTTGTGCAAAACTTTTAAATCACTACTTTAAAGTGGGGGAAGTGAAGATTTTAGACTTAGACTTATCCAGTGCAGTACGTGTTTGCTTTGTGAATTGAGATTCATCTGTGTCCCGCCTCTATTTTCTTGTCTGAACACCCAAAGTAAGATGCAACCAATTGTTTCCAGGACTTTTTTAATTACTACAAAGAGTCCACCTGTAGGTAAATGCGTCACAGTAAACATATTCTGACTGTGAAACATGGTGATGGCAGCATCATGTTGTGGGGATGTCTTTCTTCACCAGCTGTAAAAGAATTGAGACTGAAGTAGAGGTTCAACCTCCAGCAATACATTGACCCAAATCACACAGCTTGAGCTGCTGTGGAACTGATTAGATTTAAAATATACTTGTGTTATAATGACCTAGTCAAAGTCCAGACTTGAATCCCATTACTTTATTACGTATTAAGTAAAATCAATGTTATGTTATGTTATAGTATTATTCTTCATAGAAAGATGACATACCTCACAAAGCACCCGTCCTCTGTGAATCCGTCACTCAGCTCCTCCAGACTAGCAGCAGCAGCGATTAGCAAACACCTGGTGGAACTGAGCTGAGCTCATTACACGAGTTACTTCTCAGTCCATCGCGCCTAAGAATGTTGCTATGGGCTTAATGGAGTTACGCCGTTGTGATGACGTGTTGAAGGCGGAGTGTCGGAAAGAGCAGGCGCTTCTTAAAGAGACAGAGGCCCAATTTCAAGATGTCAAATTGCGATGTCCAGCTTGTATAAAGTCAGGTTTGACATACACAGCATTATTATAGCACAGTTACTTGATTGTGGTATGCAATGGCACTATGAGCCTTCAAGTAGATAACACTGTCCCTTTAAGAATACATCGAAATATTTGAAATGTTGATCCAGTTTAAGCGATAAGCTTACGCAAAACTAGCAGAGACAAACCTCAAACAACTGCAGTAAATAAATCACTGGATTTTATTTAAGGCAATGGAGTACAGTGGACTAACTACAAATGCATGCCACACTTTTCAGATTTATATATGTAAAATTTATAATTATTTTCTGCTGGTTTGTCACACAATAAAGGCACTGTACTTTTTTTTTTTTGGAAAGCAGCCACATTTCTCTCTCAGTAAAGCCAGCGGTAAAAGCTTCCACTGAAACAGATGCCGCTGCCTGCTCCTCGGCGGCAGCGTGAGAACGCCTCTCGCTTCTCACAAACAGAGCTCCCCAACGTTCGTCGCGTGCGGCACTGCTTAACTTTAACACAGACAGCAGCGTCTGCCACCGCGGGACTCCTCCGCAGACGTGTATCAAAACGTCTGCTCACCGGGGGGTCCCGAGCACACAGACGGAATCGTCACATCTCACCGCCGCTGCCTGCAACATCGCAGACAAGAGGCTTGGAACATAAAACGTTATCTTAAAGATATTGCCGCCCATTTTGATTAAAGGTGCAGGACGGGAGATTGAATCAGCAGCTAACTTGGCTTATTTTTGACTCTTTTTGAGATAATCTTAGGGTTCTTATTTTTACCCCCCTATGTTCATTGAAAAACAGAAGAAAGGAGAAATGAATTTGGTTTCGGTGACCGCTGTCTCATAGGGCGTCAATTCAAGCTCTGTTCTGGGTAGCCGAAAAGACTCATGATCAAAATAAATTTAAAAAAAACATCGTAATGCACAAAATGCAACCTGAAAAGTTGTGCGTGTGCGACCCAAATTTGTCTCATCCGCTTCCAGAGGTTTGCTCAGTCGACTGCGGGACCCACGGCGTGTGCATGGGCGGGGCGTGTCGCTGCGAGGAAGGCTGGACCGGGGCCGGCTGCGACCAGCGCGTCTGCAACCCGCTGTGCATCAAACACGGGACCTGCAAGGACGGCAAGTGCCAGTGCCACCAGGGCTGGAACGGAGAGCACTGCACCATCGGTAGGTGTTTCCTGTACCTCCTCACCCCAAGAGTGTGTGTGCGTTTTTGTTTTGTTTTTTTGGCGGGGGGGGGTTGTTTTGGTCTGTGTCAACACCGTGGGTGAACACAGAAAACATCCAGTCAGACTGAAGTGGCAGCTTCCTTATTATTTTTTTTTTTTCCTTCCATTTTGTTAGAGGGATTTGGAAATGAGAGGTGGAGGCGCAAGCAAAAGCTACAGGGAATTCAAGGAGAAGGCTGATGTAGAGAGGGGCGGGTGAAATGAAGCGGAGAGGAATAAACTTCTGAGGAGTGAGGGTGGGAGGATTACAAAAGAGCAGGGTTTAGTTGTTTATAGTCTGCCTCTCAACTGCACACCCAGGAGTTTTAGTTCTTCTATGGCCTTTGAAAAACCAAAGTTCTGTTATGAAAGGCAAAACTCTGCAACATACTGTGATCAAAAAATAACTCAGATTCTCCGCGTGGGTACGTGTGTGTGCAGAGTCATCGTAGGGTGTGTGTGCGTGCATGTGTGTGTGTGTTTTTTTTTTTGTCAGTCAATCACTGTCTCATATTGACATCAATGTCACTTTGGATGGATGACTGCCAGATCCCTTTGATTCCTCCACAGTACTCCGAGACACAAAGTCTCCTTTCCCCTGTCACCAGAGGCGCTGTGATTGCAGCCCGCCAAACAAACACCAAAACACACACCTACATACACGCACGCACGCCCCAGCACATACATATGCACGGGGGAATAGCGGTTTATGATCTCCCCGTTTCCATCCCACCCCCCTATCAGAAAGTAGGGCAGCTTTGACTGCAGCATCAGTCTGAGATGAAAGAGTTGTCAGGCCTCAGCTTGAGCGCAAAAAACACACTTCACCAGCACCAGACATTCTCAGTGTTAACTTATCGCAGCCTGCCTGTTCTGTATTTCAGCTCTGCATGATGTTGCTTGCATTTATTTTAAAATAAAAAGCAAAAAATTAATAATAATAGAAAGACAACATACTCTCCCTCCCGACATTTACCTTCTGCACGTTTTCTCCCACTGCAGACCATGGGAGCATGGTTGACAAAGCAGGTACCGTATCTGACTCTGGTGTTTCTGTTTCTTAGCCTGTGGTGGTAGAAGCTAGCTGCTGCATTGGCCTGGCTTGGCTCCGTAGACTCTGTGGTGCTTATCTGTCCGTGGTAGACCAGAGGTGCCTGTCTCAATGACGACTCCCCTCCGTGCGGTGCACTACCCCTCTCCCACCCCTCTTTTGTTTTCTCGCAGTGCACTGCAGCAGGGTCCAAGCTGTCATTGAGCCCTTCTTGTGTCGTGGGGTGACCGTAGAGCCCTGGTGTGGTGGTCCCGAAAGTGCAGAGGGGGGCCTGTGCCGTGGGTGTGTGGTTGTGCATGTGTGTGTGGGGCGTGTGTCCACCCCCCGGTACGGGTGCATCTCATTACGTTGGGGTGTCGTTAAAAAGCCAATTCATTTCAGTAATTCAATTCAAAAGGTGAACCTCAGATGTCGTATGGATTCATTACACGCAGGGCGATATAGTTTTAGTGTTTGTTTCATTTCAACTTGATAGTTATGGCTCATAGCTAATGAAAAAACCTCAAAATTCAGCTTCTGTGGAAATTATATGAGACGAATAATAAAGACTTTGTGGAAATGTTGTTTTATGGCCTCAACAATCATTGGGAAGACTGCTGACCTACACAGGGACGAAGCCAAAGGTGGTTGCTAAGGAAGCCAGCTGTTCACATGGAAGCTAAATGGAAAGAAAAAGTTTGAACATAGGTAATTAAAGCCCATTCAAGAGTTTGTGGGAGATTCAAACATCTGGACTGCAGTTGTAGTAATCGAATCAGTCAATCTATCAAGTTTATTTGTATAGCATACATCAGCAATATAGCATTTCAAAGTGCTTTACATTGTAAAAACCCATCATAAACACAACATATAACATATATCATATCAAATTATGATCTATACACGTGTCATCATAAGAATCATCAATACACGTCAAATATGTTGGTTAATGTTCCATTTATCTTGGTTCAAAAGTAACTCTAAACAGGTGAGTTTTTAGTCTTAATTTAAGTTTTGTGGAAGTTTGTTCCAGATTTAATGTGCCTAGAAGCTGAATGCTGCTTCTATCATACTTGCTTCTGCTTTTGATTCAAGAGCACATGCAGAAGTCTCTAGAACATCTGGTGCCACTGAAGCATTCCTTATGTCAAGCCACGTCTGAACCAGATGTTCAGAAACACCTTACCGGGGGCTAAAGAGTAAACGGGATTGAACTCAGTGATCCAAAGTTCTCTTTTCAGATAAAAGCAAAATTTGCATTTCATTTGGAAAATCAAGGCCCCACAATCAATGAGCATTAAGGCTATCAGCTCTAAACAAGCTCAGGCCTTGAGCTTGTCTGCATTGTTGGGTCTGCTGTTTCTCAATTTTTTGGTTCATCGTCTCTGAACTGAACATATTGTTGCTCTTGGCATGTAGGGTGAAAACATGGTGATCAAACCAGGTACTGGTACTTTTGGCAGAGCGGGAAGGTGTGAAGTCCTTCTCTCAGTAAAGCGTGTCAGCCGTGGGAAGCATGAAGTACTCTAAAAGACTCTGGCAGGTGGCTGCACTGACTTGTGTTGGTCCTTCTACTATTGGACCAATCAACACCAGCGGATAACTTGGCTCCTCAAATCATTACCGACAGTGGGGATGTTGCATTGGACCTCGAGCAGCTCAAATTCGGTGCTTCCCCACTCTGCAACGTTTAATTCCATCTGAAAAGATTGCTTTAGACCACTGAGCAACAGTTAAGTTATTTTCTTTCCTTTGCTAAGCTATGACAAGTCTTATGTTGTCTCTACTTTGGGATTGACTTAACACAAGGAACTGAACATTTATGGCTCAAGTCCTTGTTACTTTTGTGTATGGTGAGTCTTGAATCACAGCCTATACCCGATGAATCTAACTCAAACTTTTAAATGGGCACATTCTTTCCTTCCACAAAACTTTCCCATAATGAGCTAGGCTACACCACCGTGTGCGTAGCCAACTTCTTTTGCAACAATATTAGGTTCTCACGTTCTGCCTGAGAGAATCAATTATTTGGGGCAACTATTAAATCAGCCATAATCCCTGTGATTTTGTAGGCCAAAAAGTTTTCTTTAAAGGTCTTAGGTAATTTTCTAAAAAGAATATTCTTAGCTATGAGCCATAATGATCAAAATAAGCTGAAATACGCAGTGGAACTGTAAAGTATGAATGAGGTTTACATTCTGAATTAAGTTAGTGACGTAAATAAACTCTTCAATGATACTCAAACGTATTGAGACGCACTTGTGTGTCCAGTGTGAAACCCTGAACAAACCAAGCACCAAACACTCAGCTATTCCAGCCTTGTATCGCGTAAACACAAGTGCTTCACACATAAGGAGAAAACGATCAAAGTCGTGGCGAACTTTTGAGGTAATTGGTAAATTTCATAGGCCACTGATGCAAAGCGTTAACGTGGTGTCAAAAGAAAAAAACTGCAGAGCTGTTAAGTGTGTGTGTGTGTGTTTACATTTTGAGTATTTGTGGCAGCAGCCATGGTGGAGCGGCTAATAAATTCACCCCACTTGCATGTGTGTCGGCTCGCATCGTTGGCGTTAATTCCAGCCCTTCGATTTGTTTCATCAAGCCAGGTCGAAGCAAGAAAAACTACAGGTTACGTAGTCCGTCAGATCACACACAGGGATACTCGGAGCAACAGCGTAAGGTCGAGAAATCGAGGCAAACAGAGAAGACTGCGAGTCCAGAGTGACTTTTCTCACACTCTCTCAGCGAGAATGCTTATGAGATAGCCCCGCAGCTGAACCTCCGTCAGGTTGCGCAGAGCGGCACAGATTGCCTGACAGCACGGGTCCCTGGAGCAACGTTGAGAGTGTCCTCTCAACCCTCTGCACTTAATGGAACAGCTCTCATTGTTTTATGAAGAGCCAGCTCAGAGAAAAAGGTAAATTGCCGGGTTAAAGATGGAGCAGGACACGGAACGACGGAGGGGTAAAAAAAAAGAAACAAAAAACAAAGGGACATTCCTGAGGTTCTTAGGGTAGCTTATTAAGGACAGGAGAAGTAGATGAGCGGAGGTTTGTTTTAGAAGTTATCCAGCCCGTCTATGGGATGCGACGGTGGATTTATAGCAGTAACCTTTTACTGGGTGACCTTTAGAGCAGACGGAGTTGGGCGCAAAGGGACTGTGGGGGGGGGATACCGCAACTTTTTACTACAACGTCTCGACTTAGTTTCTTTCTTCTCCTTCACTCTTTTCTCTGCTAGCCTTTCTCTTCCTCAATCACCCCCTTCATTCTCACACAATATCTATCCAGTTATATACCCCATCATCCAGTCCCACAGATACTGCATACCAAACAAGTGTGTGTGTGCTCGTGTGTGTGCTGACCCATAACCCAAGGCAATTTCTTCTCCTTTTTAAGGGGATTTCATCAGAGTCCAACTACATTACTGAGGAGGGTGGGCTTAATAGTTTCTGAAATCCCACTTTATTCTACTTAGTATGGGGGGAGTATTGACTGGGTCCTGACATTAAAGAGAGAGGAGCCTTATGCGAGGCCTGCCCAGGCAAGCCAATCAATGCCAGCTATGGATTGTCCTGTCCGGGTGCTTCATAAGTATTTGGCTGCTTTAAATGGCAACTCCATTTAACAGGCAATCACTGCTAACTGCCTTTGTTCCCTGAGCTCAATACTCGGGGACAATCTATTCCAGCCTGACTGTTAATGCGCCATCATGAGCGGTCCCCTGATGCCGAGAATGCTAATAATTAAAGATAAAACCTTTGATTTGATTCCTCTTGTTGAGCTGAAAACTCGGCTAGAGCCGCTCCGCTTCCGCCCCTCCGGGCCTTCCCACCCCACAAAACAAGATGGCGGTTATCGTCGAAGCCCCTTTTCTCTTGACTTTCCCCCGCCCACTCGCCTCCCCCATCAGCCGCCCCGGCCGGTTTGAGACGTGATAAAACACCAATCGGGGTGAAACTCCTGTTAATTTAGCCGCTGCCTTGGTTTAGATTGCGCTATTTGTATTCATAATGCATGGCTTTATTGATGCAGCGATTTGTCGGAGGGCAAAATCCTGCAGCGCAACTTGAGTGAAAATATGTTCATTAATCTACTGAGCAGGACTCGGTAAAAAGCATTTCATATTCATAATCTCTCACTGGGTTATTTTGTCCGTCCTCGCTCGGTGGCGGGCGCGACGCCGCAGAGTGAGAAATGCCGGGTCATATCTCCCAGGTGTGTGCGTGTGTGTGTGTGTGTGAGTTGAGTGCGTTTTGTGCATGTGTGTATTGTTTTATCAGTCAACCTTGTCTGTGCACTTCATCTCCCGTGGGTGGACTTTGGAGTGCTGCGTCCCGTTCCTTCATTTATTGGTGAGGAAATCACTATGACAAGTTTGTTTAGGGCTCTATTATTTTTTTAAGGGGGAAAAAAAAAAATAAAACATTGATATTGTGTCACATCTGTCCTTGAAAAATTCTAATGAGGGAAATGCGCAGTGGTAAAAATGTTTGATTTAGACAGGCCAAGCAAGTATTGAAAGCTTTCTTTTATTTAAAAAATAAAATAAAATTCTGTCTGTCGCTGTCTTGGCCTGCAGTCAAATTATTAAACCGAACTTAAACACTTTCCTGTTGGGCTTTCATAGCCCCGAGTATTTATTTCATGTCATTTAGCAGGTCCTCTACGGACATAGCCAAGTGAAATTAATACATGACTAATCTTGACTGACTAAATTAACATTTGGGGATATGCTTTAGCTGATAGGCTGCCACGAGTTCGACAGAAACATTGATGCAATCTCATATCTGTCTGCATCAAGTTGGAGCCAGCAGTTAGGCTGCTTAGATTAGCATATAGACTAAAAACAGGGAGAAAGAGACTTGCCAAAGCCATAAAAGTGCTCAAGGTGAAGAACAGCAAGTTTGTTTTAAAAGGATTGCTTGGTTTTTGAAGTGCCGCTTTTGCAGACTGCTTTTTAGGCATTATTTTAACTCCGGTAGAGAAGTCCTAAATAATCTCAGGGATTATTAGTAGTGTAATTATTTCGGTATCAAGCAAACAGATTTGTACTAACAGAGCTCTAAGATAGAAAATGTTCATTTAAAACAGGAAAGTCAAACTCCTTTTCATTCTGGGAAATATCAACATCGCGAAGGTACACAAAGGGCCGGCTGTGTCAGAATGAACTGATAGAAACCCGTTAAACTGTCAAAATAGCTTAATGGGTTTCTATTAATAATATTAGATTTTGTTATTATTAAATGTTAAATTACATTAAAGTATTAAAGCGAATCGATAAGTACTTCTTAAAGTTAAATAATGTTTAACATCTTCTCAGACTGATGAGTCTATTCAGGATTTCATGGGGTTTTTTAATTGTTTTTTTTTTTATCAAATCACTGATTTAGAAACAATTTGCATTAAACTCAGTTACGCATTAGCTCATAAAGGTGCGGGGATCAGTTGATTTGCGTGAATTTATGTGAACTAAAAAAATTGATTGATGTAATTTGGCAATATAAAGATGACCTACGTAATTTCCCTTTGGGATCAATACAGTATTTTTCAATTTGAATTTTGAAAAGGTTCTTTGATCTGATAAAATAACATCTATGCACACAACTGTTACCTTAAAGGTTTTATTTATGCGTCTCTCTGGAGTTTAGAGGGCCACATGAAATGCAATGGCAGGCCGGACATCGAGTTTGACATTTGATTTAAAATAATTCAACCTCGAAGCTTCATTGATCTGTTGAGTAAATGATCTTTTAAGTATTTTTGCGTAGTTTTGATTTTGTTTTACAGTAATTGTGACTGAGCAAATCCCATTGGCTCTCCATCTTGTAACTGCTGCGGTAAATCAAAGGCGGCATTGTTCTCGATTCTGCTTGCTGACTATTTAAAACTGCTCAACACAACCCCGCCCGATATAACACAAACAAGACCGATTACATGCAGGACACTGAGTTAACATCTCGTGATGTTTTCTTCTGGTTTACCTGCAGAGAGTAACAGAAGTCAAAGGAGTTACTGCAGAGGGTAAAACAAACGGTCCCCAACGTACCATTGATTAAATCTACAAAGTTGTCCCAGCTGCACTTCTGATTTGTGTTTTAATAGCATTCTAATACGTTACATCCAGAGTGGTGCTTCACCTGATTTCAGTCTTTATGCTTAACCAAGTTGAGCAGGAACTAAAAAGGAAAAAAAAAAAAAAAGAAGAATAAGCCCATGCTTTTGGTATCATTTCTTCTTCTAATAAAGTGTCTTGTGATGAAATATAATTTCCATATTTGTCCTCTATTAAAACCAGAGCATAGCAGATAGTGTGACTATGAGGAAGATATTACTGTCCTCTGTAATTGCCTTCTTTATTTGCCTCAAAGTCACTGTTGAGTTTGGAGAGCTCTCGCCTTGCTGGTTCCAGACTTGCTTGGCTCTCGGGCCTCTGATTCTGCGGTGGGGGCGGAGGGGATGGAGGGGGTTCTTTTGCATAAGCTTAAGTAAAGGTTTATTAGTTCATAGGCTGCGCACACACACACACACACACACAAACGCTCAGACACGCACAAACACACACACACCGTCAAACATAATCTCATTCTCTCATGAGAAAGCATTACTCTCAGGCCATCAGAATCCCATTACCCACACTGAATCATAAATAGAGGGAGAAGGAGAGTGATGATCGGGTGGGGTGCCATCCAGTAAGCGAATAAAGTCATCTATCCACCTCGGTCCGCACACGGGCGGACATTAGCAGCCGTTCCTTTCGGTTTAGAGCCGCAACGAAAGACGCAAGTTAAAAAAAAAATTTAAAAGCCTGACCCGCTGACTTAAACGGATTCCTAACCAGCCGGCATCTCGACGGTTGCTCATCCGTGTGTCGTTAATTATGAAACAAGTATCCTTCTGTTGTCTCTCTCTCTCTCTTCTCCTACCTCTCCCCCCCTCAACCCCTCGTTCCTCCTGTCGTCTTCACCCAGACGGCTGTCCCAACTTGTGTAACGGGAACGGCCAGTGCACCATGGGTCAGCAGAGCTGGCACTGCGAGTGCCAGACAGGCTGGAGGGGCCCCGGATGCAGCGTTGCCATGGAAACCTCCTGCGCTGACAACAAGGACAACGAAGGAGGTGAATTAAAGAGAAGCGGTAGAAAATTTTGCGGTGAAGCGGTTCGTAAGTGCCCCTACAAGAAGGAAAAAAATAAATAAAGATATCGAGAAAAAGAATGGATGATAGAGAGAAAATAAATAAATGACAAAAGAAATGGGTCAAAGATAGAGATCTCAGGAGAGGCGTCGTCTCTAGGGACGACAAACGTAAACTTTTTTTTTTTTTTTTTAGCAGAGAGACCAGCGTTAGATTACAAGAACATTTAACGAAGGATTCATGACAGCTTAATGCTCTTTGCCGTCCTCACGGCTCCCTCTGCCCCTCTTTCAGACGGACTGACGGACTGCATGGATCCAGACTGCTGCATCCAGAGTCCCTGTCAGAACAGCCCCCTGTGTCGGGGCTCCCGGGACCCCCTGCTGGTCATCCAGCAGAACCCCATGTCCCAGCCTCGAGTTAGATCTTTCTACGACCGCGTCAAGATGCTGGTGGGACGGGACAGCACCCACATCATCCCCGGGGAAAACCCGTTCAACTCCAGGTACGGCAGGGAGCCCAAGCGAAATATGTTTAGCCCCAATAAGTGGCAGAAAGGCAATATTTTTCGCTTCATGCTAATGCTAATGAAAATATTTTATGCTAAAAATAGGGGATAAAAATATTTTATGCTATTTCTACTTTCTTTTCTTCACCAAAAGAAAGTGATCAGCTTAAAACCAAGTATGTAAAAAGTAGAACTGTCGCGATAACAAATTTAGCTGATCGATAAATTGTCTCAAGTTATTGCAATAAACCATATAATTGTTGTTTTGAGACCATTTTCAAGCAATGCAATGGTAACGGCATAGTAATGTAAAAACACATCCTCAAAGATCAATAAACCTTAGATTCTATTGAACGTTTAACACTGGAAAAACCAAAACACATTTGGAATATCCTAAATAAATAAACACATAAATAAACAAAATAACAAAGTAAAGCAAATCAAGAAGTCTCTGAAAACCAAATTGTCCTTCCAAAAAAAAAAAAGTATAATAATAAGGATTAGTTGAGACCAAAGCAGACTGAAGACTGAAGACTTTTGTCTTCCAGGTTTTGGCAGAAAGAGAAAATTGTTAAATCATGCAAATGGAAATTATTGTGTTTATTAACTTATTGTGCAATTAATCGATTTATTGCTTATCACGACAGGCCCGGTAAAAAGCACATTTTCGAGGTTGCTATGTTCCACAAATTTGGAAAATCAAACTTGATTTATCACAAGTTACATATATACGAGTTATATATGTAACTCGTATATACGATAGAGCGTCAGTATTATATACTGACACTCTATATAGTGTCTCGCAAAAATATCCATGCCATGTGAACTAATTAGCATTTTGTCACCTTACAACCATAAACTCTAATGTATATTTGAGGGATTTTATTTAATGAAACAGAAATTCCACACAATGTGAATACATAGCTTTTTTTGAAAATAAATATCTGAAAAGTATGTTATTATTAAACCAGGCGCAACAAATCGCAGCTGAAGTCACCAAAAGTGGACTATTAATTATCCACTTTTTTTTCTCCTGTTATGTAAAAATCCTAATAAGACCCATTAGAGCTTGTGGGTCGTTTGTACAAGGCGCTGCATAACCGCCCACAGCTATGGCGAGCGTCGCGTTATTTAGACTTTTCTTTTTTTCTTTATTGTCAGCATTAATTATTTGGATGAAAAGACTTTTCATCGGCGAGATCAAGGCTACAACAGTGACTCTCTTAAAAGGCCAGACATGAAAGTGAATAGCTGTGCCACATGGAAACGACACTCTCCGCTCCGTCGTTCGGATATCAAACAGAAACCTCTCGCTGATCTCGCTGATGAGTGGAGTAGAAGCGCTGTCCGTGGTCCTGATTCTTATCCACAGTGGAAATAACCCATCAAAGTAAAAGAAAAATAAATAAAAAATGTTTAGAGGTTATTCTGCGTGCACACACGTATTAATTCGCAGCGTCACGGTTTGTTTCTGTGATTGACACACGGAGTGGTGGGCTGGGGGGAGGAGAGGGGCCGCTGACTGTGCATAATTAACGAGTAGAGGAAGGACCAGAGCAGCAAGTGATGGAGTAAATTGAATGATTGAAGGATAGCCGTGCTAATCCAATCAGATTAATGGGAGTGTAAGGATGGGGGGCGGGGGGTGAAGGTTCCCTCCTCACTCTGTCCCTTTCTTGTCCCCCGTCCAGCTTGGCGTCCCTCATCCGGGGTCAGGTGCTGACCACAGACGGAACCCCACTGGTGGGGGTCAACGTGTCTTTTGTCAACTATCCACACTACGGATACACGCTGACGCGGCAGGACGGAATGTATGTACGACAGCAGCGCCGTTCAAATCCGGAATCTACCTCACATTGTCAGTGTGACCAGATTAGATTAGATTAGACTGGATTATACTGGATTAGAGTGCTGATCTTATGAGGAGACTAGGATACTTAAGACTCAGGTAGTAAGAAAACAGTCTCTATTGGGAAAACATAGCAAATATCTGATCGATATATTATGAGAAAATAAATACATAGCAAGAAAATTAAATCTTTATTGTTTTTGGTTCAGCTTCTAATATAAATATCTTAGTACACTTAAAATTAGACTAAACTAACTTATAAGTAGATGTTCTGAATGGTATATGAACTTGTTTTTAGTCAATAATTCCATAATAGTGATGAAAAAGAACTACTTCTATTTGTAGATAATTTCACTAATAAGATGTTTTTCCCATGTTATAAGTGAAAACATCTGCCAGTGGAACTAGTCATTTTTCATCTATTTTAAGGAATTACTGACTTAAAACAAGCTCCTATATCTTGCTGAACATCTACTTATTGGTTAGTTTTGCCTTATTTCAACCATACAAAGATATTTGCACTAAAAACACTTGGTAAGGTTTTCCCCTTTTTTTGCATTGTAGGTAACAATTATATGCACTTCAATTAGAAATCTGGGCTTTTATGACGTAAAATCATGATGAGCTCATTTAGGCGAGGCAAATTTATCTGTACAGCACATTTCGTGCAGTAAACGGCTCAGAGTGCTTTAGAGAAAAGTCCTCTTGTCTCACGTGTCTCTCTCTTCCCTCTGCAGGAACTCTTGTTTTTGGAGACCATGCTTCTGTGTCCGTCTCTGCACCGTTGTTTTGTGTCCGTGTCCCGTTCTCCTTTCCTCCCAGTGTTTCCTTCCAGACGCCCCCGACAGCGTGCTAACATCTTGCCACAGCTTGCGTTTCAGCAGCAGCAGGAGCAGCAGCAGTGATTAGTTTCATGGACTTGTTACTTGAATGACCATGTGCTCTAACCTCTCTGTCCGGCCTGGTTTCTGTCTCGGCGCCGGTTTTCTTTCAGCAGTTCCAGACTCTTGAATGCTCTCGATATTTCCCAGTAGAAATGTGTACGACCTTTTTTGTTTTTTCCCCTAATACCTGTCATCCTGCAGATTTTTTTTTATAGCTTTGACAAAATGCTTGTTTCACTCTATATAGTCTTCTAACTTCACATTTTTAACTTTTTAGACTAAAGCCACCTCTGGGTCTCTACTTTCTTTTGTCTCTTCTTAGTCCAAGCTGACTTTGTTGCCTTTCAAAACAACACTAGGTCTCCATTTCAGGTCTGTTTGTTGTCGATTTTCTCAAACTATATTGAAAGAAGAAGAAGAAAACCCCCGATTTTGTTTTTGAGCTCAGATGACTGTTCACCACAACCACAGCGCTCCCCATCTGTGCCTCATTCCCATCCTGTTTTCACGAACCTCTCCAGGTTTGACCTGATAGCTAACGGCGGCGCCTCTCTGACCCTGCGGTTCGAGCGTGCGCCCTTCCTGAGCCAGGAGCGCACCGTGTGGCTGCCCTGGAGCCAGTTTTATGCAATGGACACGGTGGTGCTTAAGACAGAGGAGAACACGATCCCAGGCTGCGATCTGAGCGGCTTCGTCAGGCCTGACCCTGTTGTGATTGCATCCCCTCTCTCCTCCTTCTTCAGCTCCAAGCCAGGGGAGAAACCCATCATACCGGAGACACAGGTGCAGTACCACTGACCTCTGGCTGCCGGCTAATCTCCCTCCTGGTCCCCTCGCGCTCCTCCTGCTCTCCTCTATATGCTTGTCTCTTGTAGCTCCTACCTCCCTGCCACCCACTTCCATCGTCTCTCCCCCCCGCTCTCTCCCCTCCTCTCCCTAGCCTCCATCCCCTTCATTTCTTCCCTTCTTTCCAGTTTCTTTATTTCATCCCTCGCTTTGTCCTTCAGCCATCACTGGAAGCGCGACCCCCATTACTCTCCCGTCGTCTAATCCTTTTAATCCCCCCCTCTTTCCTGTGGTTTTTCCCTTTTGTTTCCCCAGGTGCTGCATGAGCAGATCGAGGTGCCCGGCACGGGCCTCAAGCTGTGCTACCTAAGCTCCCGCACACAGGGCTACCGCTCCCTCCTCAAGGTCACCATGACCCCGGCCGTAGTGCCGATGGGCCTGCTGAAGGTGCACCTGATGGTGGCCGTGGAGGGCCACCTCTTCCAGAAGTGGTTCCACGCCTCCCCGAACTTGGCCTACACCTACATCTGGGACAAGACGGACGCGTACGGGCAGAGGGTCTACGGTCTGGCCGAAGCCGTCGGTGAGTGGCGCAGGCGGCTTTCTCTCTCACTCTTTCTCTCTCTCTCCCGGCACTCGTTGAATACATTAAACGGTTTAACATGAAGGGGGCCACCGGCGGTGATGGAAGGAGAGGAGCTAATTAGGAAGCCTGAAGGAGAGATAATATAGCAAGTAAAGCCAGTAAAGTACAGCAGCATGGCCACAGTAGAAAGGGTTCTTTTTTCTTTCTTTCTTTCTTTTCCCCTCTTCCATACGTCTATTTCTTCCGTTGAAGCTGCTTTTAGTTCAGTCAGCCAGCCGTAACTGTGGTGAAGGGTTATTAGCCATCAGGGCGAGTTAGCCGCTAACTACTGGAGCAGCAAGCAGGAGTCCAGGGGAGCCTCGCCGCTATTACTTTCTGCTGTCACAGTCACTCACAGGCGCCGTCAGCCAAACACGACTGTCAAGACGCGGGAGCCGCGGACATCCGGGGGCTTCGCTGCGGACTGTAGTGGCATGGCAGGCGTGCTGTTTGGGAAATTGGATTCAGTCAAAAAAAAAATAAAATAAAATAAAAAAGGGAGAGAAAAAATCTTTTTTTGCTTTTCCTGCAGAAGATGAGGTCGGGTTTTATTTCTTTTAAACTGTGAAGATGCAGTCCTGCAGCAGTTAGTTTGTAACTTTTTGCCATTTTACAGCCATGCGCTTCAATGTATATGACCAGGTTTCAAACAGCAGACCACCACAAAGTAGTGGCTAAATATAGAGAATACACCTTGTATTGTTTTTACTTTTTTAAATAAAAATATGAACATGTGCTGTGTATTTCTATTCAGCCTCTTTGTTCATAAGCCCCTCAATAAAATTTAGTGAAACTAGTTGTCACTCATGAGTCACCTAAATTAGCATTTAGAGTCACAGACCTTCAGACATCTCTGACTCTAACAACACCCATATTAAACACGGTGGCGGCGACATCATGCTGTGTGGAAGCTTTTCTTCAGCATGAAGCTGGTTAATAATTGGACGACAAAAAAAATCTCAAACAAAGCCTGTTGAAGACTGCACATAGATGCATGCCACACGTTTCAGATTAGATTGTTGGTTTCAGATTTGATTTTTGGTTTTGAAAGGACTAAAGATTGGGAAGCAAGATTAAATTGCTGCCCAAATTAAACAAAACAAACATGATTACGATATGAAGAGTCACTTGTCAGGATATATTTGTGCGTCTTTGTATTTTCTTTTTTCACTATTTGGGAGGGCCTCGTTGGCTTTGATTTGTGTGTTTTTTTTAGTTTTGCACTGAAGTTATGACTCTCACAAATCTTCCCAACCCCAAAACTAAGCACTTCTTTCCTTTTGCTGTCATTTATCCAGCAATGATATAATAAGACCTGAAGGTCCAATGAGGAGAAGCTGCATATCAAAGGAAGTAAAGTCTGATAAAAGCATCCCCACATCCTTACAACCTCTTCAGAAAGTCGTTGAGAACAGCTGAGTGGAGTTTGGTCCAGTTTTTTTGTTATTATTATCCTCACTCTTTATGCACTACTTTCTGTAGATACTTGGTAGAAAAATGCTTTGTAGTTTAAGGCTGAAAGGTGACATAGAGTGGAAAAAAGTTCAAGTGGTGTGAAGAGTTTCTGCAAGGCACCGTGCATCAGCATTGTTTGTGGCGAACCTGAAAATGTGCTGGAAATAGTACTCTGACTGTGACTCAAGAGGGAGTTGATGTGTTAACAGACTTTTCTGTTTAACAAGCAGGAACACACACACACACACCACATGCACACTCGCACCAAAACACCTTTATGAGCAATCTGAATGTATCTGCCTGATCTCAACTTATTTCCCATACGGTTGCTGCTTATATTCAAATGAGTTCTGGGCAGGGCTATGGACGTAGTGCTTCTATAAGCGGAGTCTTCACCACAGCAACAAACCCTGGCCTCAAGGTTTTCCAAGCCTGCAGGGCAATATTTCCCAATTAACAAGGTTTTATCAACATGACAGGGTGTTAGCTAGGTGTGAGAACAGGTTTGGGTGCGGGCGCTAACTAGCCTTTTTGTGTGTGTGTGCGTCACCTTTTAAATGAACTCGGAATAGTTTGCTCGAATGAAGTTGGTGGATAATATTTCCTGCTTCCTTCACAGTGTTGGTCTTTTTGCTCATTTTTTAATCTCATAATTACATACCTGTAAGGTCTCTTTTGTGTGTGTGTGTGTGTGTGTCTCGCACGCAGTGTCGGTGGGCTACGAGTACGAGTCGTGTGCCAGCCTGATCCTCTGGGAGAAGAGGACCACCATCCTGCAGGGCTACGAACTGGACCCCACCAATTTGGGCGGCTGGTCGCTCGACAAGCACCACATACTCAACACCCGCAGCGGTACGTGGAAGCGCACGCGCCTCGGCTTTACCCTCGACTTTAGGCTTTGCAGACGATGTTTCTCTCCTTTTTGGTCTTTCGGTTATATTGAGCCGCTTCCCGCCTGCGTTGCAGGTTTTCATCACTGTGTGCCTTCTTGTCTTGGATGTTGCTTCGCTTGATTCACATTAGATTTCACGATGCCTCTTTTATTTTCAGTGAAGGTTTTCACAGGAGGTGCTTGCATTTGTCTCTCCCAGTCAAACTCCTTCCGAGCTAATGCTGTTCAACAGCCAATCAGGAGCGTCTTTTTTTCATGAATGAGGGAGTTAGTTTATTAATGAAGTGCCAATTCGCAGTTTGTTTTAATATAATATACAAGATTTAAAAAAGTAAAAACGGATATCATTCGTAAGCCTGTCACAATAAGCAATAAATCAACTAATTGCACGATAAATTAAAAGATCATTTTAATGTACGTGATTTATTGTTTTTCTCTTTTCTGGATGACAAAGGTCTTCGGTCTGGTGGTTTGGTCTCAACATTTTTTGTTTATAGAGGTTTCATAATTCATTTTATTCTTTGCTTTTGTAGTTTTGTTCATTTATTTTGGATACTTAAGGTGTCATCCAGTTAAATTTTAAAGTTTGTTGATCTTTAAGAATGCGAACATGGTCTCGAGACAACAATATTATCGTTCTTCGCAATAACTCCTGGCACAATTTATCGTTTGGCAAAAATTTGTCATCATGACAACCTTAATCACATGCAAAAATATTTAATAGAATCGGTCCAAAGCAATCCAACCATATTCAGTTTTAGGTTTTGTAAATCAATCTGAGAGTTATGGCAAAGATATTCACAATTCTTTGATATAAATTAAAGGTTGTTATTGCAAAAGCGTCATCTCTTGCTAAAAAATGGTAAGAAAAATCCAGCAGCATGTTAATAAAAAACTGTTGTTTTTATTTTTTACTGAGGGTAGATTTACTGGCATGCTGGCAGCCCGATGCTTTTGATTTAAAACAACAGCTGTTCTGCTAAAAACATTTCACTGGGTTGGAGTGTGCAGAGGAAGGAATCTTTAAGTAGATCATCCAAATCTCCACAGACTTTTTTTTTTTTTTTTGCTCACATGCAGCAGCTTCCTGCAGAATTTAGGTCTGGTGACTGAGATGGCCATGAAAGGAGGAATATTTTGTGTTGATTTTTTTCCCATATGTTTGGAATCCACATCACACTCAAATGTCAATAGTGACTGATTTTTAGTTCTCTGTTAGAATCCAGCAGATATTTATTTTAAATACCATGGGATTCCAGGGTTCATAATGAAATGTTCTCTAAAATGGCCTCTCTGCTTTGGAACGGAAACAGGCCCACAGCATCACAGACCCTTCACTGTACTTAACGGTCACCAAGATTTACTTTTCCACATATTTATCGTGTTTTACTCCAGTTGAGTTAAGAGTTTCTTGTTAAAAAAGTTCGATAAAAGACTCCGTGGAGTTTGGAAGACATCGTAGATCTCGTCCACCGGTCGCCATGGAGAACCGGTGACTCTCAGACGCCACTGTACGCCGCCGTTCTCTAACAGTAAGCGTTGAAGATTTGTTTGCCTCCTTCGCCGTCCTGCTCTCTGCGTGTGGCAAGATAAATATGGGTCCTCATCCAGCCTACTTGGCAGTGGCTAAAAGAAATGAGCCTCTGTGTCATGACTTATTTATGCCCCAGGGAAACAGAAAGTGACGGATTAGTAATTAGGAGTTCCTGGAAACTTTTTAAGTAGATTGCTTGGGCGGAAGTAATTGTACCACTAGGGATTTTAGCAGAAACTGTTTTTTATTCCATAACATTGGATCCCCCCCCCCCCCCATCTTCCACCACACCGAATGAATGCATTCAGATTAAAAGTGGGATTTATTTATTGCGCCTTTGTTTCTTTCAGGCATCCTGCACAAAGGCAGCGGCGAGAACGTGTTTGTGACAGAGCAGCCCCCGGTCATCACGAGCATCATGGGAAACGGACGCAGGCGCAGCATCTCGTGCCCGAGCTGCAACGGCCTCGCGGACGGCAACAAGCTGCTGGCACCGGTCGCCTTGGCGATGGGCACCGACGGCAGCCTGTACGTCGGCGACCTCAACTTCGTGCGTCGGGTCTACCCGTCGATGAACACGACGGGAATCCTGGAGTTGAGGTAAAAATCCAACGCCCGCAGAGGAGAAGTGTGAGAAAGAAAAAAAAAAATCAACACGACCCCGTTACATGGAAGAAAAGAAGCGGAAGGCGAAGAGGGCTTAGCACCTAATGTGTGTTGTTTAGCATGACGGCTAAAAAGGCGAGAACTAGCGGATAGGAAGTCGTGAGCTTCATTATAAACGCTGCTTGACGCCATTCCTCCTGAGTGCTGTTACATGTTTGCAATCTCGTCGTTCGCACCACCTTCGGCTTTGGAAACTCTCTGCAGATTGTGTGAAATAATATACATTCTCCTGTGTTTTTCTGCCTTCTTTCTTAAAGGAACAAAGACTTCAGACACAGGTGAGACACTTCTGTCAAGAAATTAAAACTTATAGCTTATACTGAGGAATGCATGCAGCGTCTTGTAAATATGCCTGCACCCCTTGAAATTTTCCACATTTTTGTCAAACCAGAACCAAAACCTGTGTGTGTCTTATATTTGTTTCATGTGATATATCAACAAAAACTAGTGCATAGCTGTGAGGGAAAATTTTACTTGCTTTTTAGTTTTGTTTTAGTGTAGTTGGAGTTTTACTCTTAACACCCCTAACTAAAATTGAGGTCAACCAATTGTCTTTAACGTGTATTATAACCCAGAGGTTTGTTAGGAGCACAGCAGACAGTGAAGGATTAAAAATGTCAAGCAATATCCAAAGCTTTGAACATCTCACAATGGATTAACAAGAAAAAGAGTACGACACAACTACAAACCTACCAAGACGATGGATGTTCTGAGTTCTGCAAAAAATAACTGCGTTATCTTTGGAGGAGCTTCAGGGATCCACAGCTTAGGTGAAAAAAAAAGGGCCTTCTTGGAAAAAGAGCAAAGAAGGCAGCCATTGTTGGGGCAACAAAAAAGCTCCAATAAGTCCCACTTGTTGTCTGCCATTAGGGGACAAAGCTCTGTTCAGACAATAGCAGCTTTCTATCCGACGCTCAAATTGTATGATGGGAAATTATCCGTACACATCACCTGGAAAAAAAACACTGTAACAAAGAGAGGTCAAAGTTGACAGGGAGACAGATGGAGCTGAGCGCAGGACAATCCTGAAAGGAAACTTGGAAGACTTGAGAATGGAGTGGAGGTTCCTAAACCCAGTCAAAGTCCAGAGATCAATCTAAATGAATCGAAAACCTATGTGCTCACAAATGCTTGTCGTCAAACTACTTTTCTAATGAATATTGGGCAGAAATAGTCATTCTAGATGTGGTCAGAGACGTACCGTAAAAGTCTTGTAGGGAACGGTGGTTCTACAAAGTGTTACAGCAGGTGGAACATTGCAAAGGTTTTGGGTGAAGCAATTTGGTTTTCCCTTCACCTCCAATTACACTTTACGTTCTACTGTGATTTAAAATCCCAAGAAAATACATAAACCGTTGCTTTGAAAGATGAATTAAAAGTCCATTAAAAGTGCCAACTTTGCATTAAAAGTGTCATTATTGACTGAATGACACTTCATGACAACAGTCATAAACATTCTTGAAGACTTCTTCATGTTCATGACAGATGTTATGTCAGTCTTATGCACACCCCATTCAAATAAAGTGTTACCACATTTTCTTTTTGTGACGTGGGCAAAAAGCTGAAAAGTACAGCTGAAAACGTTCAGCTAAAAGCTGTCCTGTTATATTATATTTCCTCTCCCTTCAGCAATAATCCAACCCATAAGTACTTCCTGGCGGTGGATCCGGTATCCGGGGCGCTGTTCATCTCGGACACCAACTCCAGGCGGATTTACAGGGTCCGCTCGCTGACGGGCGGCCGGCTGCTGTCGGACAACGCGGAGGTGGTGGCGGGGACAGGGGAGCAGTGCTTACCCTTCGACGAGCGCTGCGGTGACGGTGGAAAAGCCACTGAAGCTACGCTAATGAGCCCCAAAGGTAGAACCCATACCCGGCCGCGTTTTACGAACATCTTCATTTCATATTTGCTTCAGTAATTCCATTCCTTCGTAGGAATCAAGATTTTTTTTTTTTTTTCAAAAAAATACCCCACAAATGACTTGGCTTAGGGAAACATTGGTTTATGCAGTGATCTGTAGTTCAGTTCAGAAGAAATGACATCCTCCTATATTTTCACATGAAAGCGCCGCCTTGTGACTCGACGAAAGCAGGACAGAGACTGAAGCGGTTTATAAACCAGGTTAATGTTAAACTTATAATGGAATTATTTTTGTGGATCAGTGGATCTCGGCACTCTGTGACACCAAACTGTCAAACGTGTCACGCTGTAACATTTCTTGTCAGCGACACCAGAGTGTGTAATGTGGGGTTGCAGGATGCTTCCACTCTACAGTATGTGTATGTTTGAGTGCGTGGGAGGGACAACAGTCGCTCTCTTTTACCTGTCATAAACCAAACATCAACTTCATTTTTGTTCGTCAAATTTTTTTTCCTTTTTAAGCAGTTCCTACATATTTTCCATTTACAAATTCCAGACTTTTGGATATCTAGAGGTCTGAAGTTTGATATGATTTTAACGTGGTACCGGCAATAATCTTAAAAGGAAAGAAGAACCCAAGGGAGGAAGCAAGGACATAGAAAGAAAGCAAGGAAAGTATGAAGGAAGAGGAACGGGTGTTGGGTGCAGGAAACTAAAGAATAAGATATGACACAAGTAAGGAAATAAAGGACGGATTCAAAAAAGGAACAAAACAGAGGGAGGCAGCACACAGAGAAATGGGAGGAATAACAGAAAGAAGGTTGTAAGATACAAGAATGAAAAGACAGAAGGAAGTAAGGAAACACGAATATGACTAAAGCAATAAGGGCACAAGAAAGAACAGTGAGAAAAAGTGAATGACAATGATATAAGAAAGTTAGGACAGGAAGGAGAGAAGGAGGAAAAAAGGAAGGAAATATGCAATAAAGAAAAGTAGGTTGTATTAAGATAGAAAGCTAAAAAGAAAGGAAATACAGAGAAGGAAGGTAATAAAAAGGGCAGAAATTGAAAAACATATAATCTACAAAAAAGTCTTGAAATTCTAATATTTTTGCCTTGTCCTTATTTCTTTTTACGTATTTATCCAAAAAACCTTAAAATCAAAATCCATAGTTTTCCAGACTGTGCAGGAACTCTTGTTTGTATTTCGCCCAATACTTAACAGTTTATGCTTTATTGCCACTCACCAGTTTTGCATCTCATTGCATCTAAAAGTTATTTTGGTGTACAACTCATGTGGTGTTCCCCATGTCACACAAGCAAGGTGCTCAGGAAACAGCAAAAAGTAAAATCTAGAGGTAGGAACAGATGGCGAGGTCACTAAAAAAAAAACGCACCGACTGAAAAAGCAGGGCAGGCAAAAGTGCACTAAAAACCACTTTCCACTCCAGACGACCCCGCTCACAACCCGCAATTGCCCTCTGAGAGGGGGCCCGGGCTCATCTCTGCATCCTGATGACTCATCCTCGAAAACGAACACTTCTTGACAGTTCAGCGCCCGTTCCATCGCTAACCCCCTTCCAACCCCCACTCCACCCCCACCCCTCCTCATCCGCTGAAGCAGCGAGCGATCCAGCTGCCAGGGCTGCCATCCGTTTCTCGGCTGCCACACCGAGTGGAGTTTAATTGACTTAAAATGTCTGCCGGGGTTGAGTTATGAGTCGTCACTCACGGGGTGTTCATCTCTGCGCTCGACAGGCATCGCTGTGGATAAAAATGGCCTGATGTATTTCGTGGACGCCACCATGATCCGCAAGGTGGACCAGAATGGCATCATCTCCACTCTGCTTGGCGCCAACGATCTAACTGCCGTCCGGCCGCTGAGCTGTGACACCAGCATGGACGTCAGCCAGGTGAGGAGAGAGTGAAGGTGATTGATGGCCGTGATAGACGATGATGTAGCGTCCCCTGAGTGCTGAGCTGTGAGGCTCTGTGGACACGAGCCAACCCGGGGGGTCAGGGGGGAGATTGATATAGGGAGGGATTAAGGAGTCCATGGATCAATGAAGGGATGAGAAGAAAGAGAACCCGTCTGCAGTCACTTAGAAAAATTAAGAAACTTTGCTCAATCTTGGCTTTAGTGACCGTCTCATGCATATATATATACATACACATACTCTGTTTCTTCCTAACAGGTCCGTCTGGAGTGGCCCACGGACTTGGCAGTGAACCCCATGGACAACTCTCTCTACGTCCTGGAAAACAATGTCATCTTACGCATCACTGAGAACCACCAGGTCTGTGCTAACATGGCCATAGAAGCCCCTAAGGATGAACACTCACCACAGTGTCCTGACAAGATTTTGTTCCAATTAGGCTTTCTCGGGCCAATTTAGAAGTAAAAGTTCCAAGTTTTGCAGCATTGGCAAAATAACCCCTTTATTAGTTCCAAGAACTTTCAACCTCCCTCGATGTACAGTGCTTTGTAGTAACACTCAAAGCTCTTGAACTGTTTGACATTACAGCCATTTTAGAAGTCGAGACAGAGAAGTGTATGACTGTAGGACGAATAGGATAAATGGATTAGAATTTTTTTTAAAGAAAGAGCGGCATGTATTATTTACTGCTGTAACTCTTTTACTCCTAAACAAAATTCAGTGCAAACAGTTAGTATAGTTGATATTTTAATAAATAGAGTCCACCTGCATGAAATTCAATCTTCGTCCAAACCAGTTGTACTTCACAGAGATCAATGCATGACTCAGAGAAAGGGGTAAGAAGCCCATGATAAGTCTGGAATAGTTTCAGAGAACCAATCTGTCAAAAGGACAACTATTGGTTATGCACTTAAGAAATGCATTGCACACATCTAATAGTGTGTAAAAAAGTCCCTGCTAAAAGAAAGTCCTAAACTTTACCACAGGCCTTTTAAGGGACAAACACATGGAAGAAAGTACTGTGGTCAGATGAGATCAAAACAGGACCTTTTCCAGAACAAACATCACAGTGGGAAGACTTTTCTTTGCCATTTAATTGGAAGATAGAGATTGACTATACACTGGGAGGCAAAGGCTCACTTCCCAGTAGGACAGCAACACAAAACACACAGCCAGAGTTACAATGGCATGGTTTAGATCAAAGCATATTCATGTGTTGGCACTTCCCGGGGGCAAAATACAGACCCAAATCTAATCGAGAATCTGTGACAAGACGTGTAAATTGATGTTCACCGACACTCTTCATCCAAAGCAACTAAGATTGAGCAATTCTGGAGTGACGTTTTTAAATGTGCAAAGGTAGAGATGGTTCAGACCTACAGTATGTCAAAATACATGAAATGCAGCCCATACGTAGATATTTGGGGGGGGATTTATTTGTAAAAATGTTTGAAAACGAAATATGCTTTCTACCAAATAAAGTTCCAACAATGGTTCTGGTCGTAAACTGACACATAGATGAAGGAATATGAATACTTTTGCATTTTACTACAACCCCATAACTGAGTCTTCTTTCTTATGTTGTTTCCCGTAGGTGAGCATTATTGCTGGCCGGCCCATGCATTGCCAAGTGCCAGGCATTGACTACAGCCTCAGTAAGCTGGCTATACACGCAGCCCTGGAGAGTGCCACAGCCATCGCCCTGTCCCACACCGGCACTCTCTACATCGCTGAGACAGACGAGAAGAAGATTAATCGAGTCAGACAGGTATGCCCTGGAGAAACCTTGAGCTCTGTTGTTTGTCTTTCCTGCTGGTTTAGAATAAATTTGCTTCTTTCAAGATATTTTTGGCTGCTAAACCTGGCAGCTCCTCTGGTTCAAGCTGAGATTTCCAGATTACAGTACTCCTACTTCACTTTACCTCAAACTGAACTTTGCTTTTGGCAGAACGTTCCGTTTGATCACGCAGCTCTCTTCTGTTCTCTGTTCGGGTTCAGGTGAACACCAACGGAGAGATCTCTCTCCTGGCCGGTGCCGCCTCCGACTGTGACTGCAAGAACGACGTCAACTGCAACTGCTTCTACGGCGACGACGGCTACGCCCCCGACGCGGGTTTGAACTCCCCGACGTCCCTCGCCGTCTCCCCCGACGGCACCCTCTTCATCGCCGACCTCAACAACATACGCATCAGGGCGGTGCGGGCGAACCGGCCGGGCCCGGCCCTCTCGAGCGTGGGGTTCGCTGGATCAGCACAGTACGAGGTGGCGTCACCGAGGGAACAGGAGCTGTACGTCTTCGACGGCGAGGGACTTCACATCCAGACGGTCAGCCTCGTGACCGGGGAGCCCCTTTATAACTTCACCTACGGCTCGGACGGCGAGCTGGTCATGCTGGTGGACAACTGCAACAACACCGTCAAGGTCAGGAGAGACGGCCAAGGACAGGGAGGAGGAGCCGGCCTGCTCAGGCTGGTGCTGCTGCCCGAGAATCAGGTGGTGACCCTCGGATTGGACCCGACCGGGGGGCTGCGCAGCGTGTCCGCCATGGGCCAGGAGGTGGCTTTGATGGGCTACAGCGGGAACACGGGCCTGCTGGCCACCAAGGCTGATGAAACCGGATGGACAACATTCTATCAGTAAGTCTCAGCAGAGGATCTAAAGTAAATGTGCATGCCCTGCTATGGTCTGTGTTTAGTTTTCCTTTGAAATTTCACATGTTATCCTGCTGCCCCCTAGTGTTCGCTTTGAATACTACATCTAAAACCTTTACTTCCTTCAGCAGTACATTTTTTTTGCCAACACCTTTAAATCATATCCTTTTCCCCCCAGGTACGACAGCGAGGGCCGCCTGACCAACGTGACGTACCCGACGGGCATGGTGACGAGTCTCCACCGCGAGATCGAGCGCTCCATCAACATAGACATCGAGAGCTCGAGCCGAGACGACGACGTCACCGTCATCACCAACCTGTCCTCGGTCGAAGCCTCGTACATAGTGGTGCAAGGTACGCCGATTAAACGCAGCAGCAGGAATTCCCTTTTTCTGTCTTCAGATTTATTTCTTTCAAGCCTTAAAAAGTCCAATCAGAAGACCTTAATTAAGTAACGGCGAGTCACACAGAGTTGTTCTTTCAGAATTGCAGCCTCCCCTCTGTGATGGTAAATATGCTGGCCTCCCATTTTAATTTCTATTCATTTATGTGCGCGCTCCGGGAGATTATTTTCCTCCCCTCCGCCCCGTCTTTCTCCTCTCAGTCCCTCTTATGGTGGAAAAAAAAAATTACCAATATATAAGTTGTTAATCCCATCTGGGTCATCCAGCTTTTGAATGTCATCCCAGCAAAATTCATTAACTCACGTTGAGTGAATCCTCCTCATCCCTCAAGCTCTCTCTGTCTCTCTCTCTCTCTTCACACGCGCACTCAGCCGGTCCCCATGATCCCTGAGCTTATTTGGTGTGTTTAGAAAAGAGGAGGAAGAAGAATAATTGTGTTCTTCCCCTTGACCGGCGCGAGCCGCGGTGATGCTACTAGCGCGGACGCCGAGCCGGATCGGTTGAAGATGCAGTCAGCAGCGTTCCACCTGCGTTTCGGCGGCCGGCGGAGTGTTGTTCGCCGCGCTTTTAAGTCATTTAGGGTTTCCTCCACACTGTGTGGGTTTTCAGCTCAGCTCTCCGCTGACATCCTCACTTAACCGTCTCCCCTCGCTTCCCGCTCTTCCTCGCGCTCTTCATTAACTCCTGCGCAGTGAATTCTCCCCGGCCCCTCAGGCTCTCATTTCACCCCCTCTCTGTCTTTCCCTCAACCTCGCCGCCGTTTTATTACGAGGTTGTTCAGACAGAGCGAGCAGGAAAGATTTATCTAAAAGGCTGGTGCTGCCAAGTCAGTGGAAAAAAAAAAAAACCCGCTTCACTTGTCTGTTTGAGGCATTGTTAAAGTGTGCCTGGAGCTTTATTACAAATTGGCCTTATGGATTACTGTCATTTATGGCAGAGTGTCAAATAAAAAAAAAACTGAGCTTCTCACCTTTCTGTAAATTGAATAAAGAAAGATCCAAACTCTGCATCTCCGGGAGAAATCAGCTGAAAACAATTTTATCTCCATCATTGTCATCAAGACGTCTGTTTCCAAACATCAGAGGGGAAAATTAGCCTCAGCATTAGGGACGGGCTTATCTCATTCCTTTCTTGTGAGAAAGACAATAAATTGTAAAGATGAAGAGATTATATAAGGACATCAGTTCAGCATGAAGGCTCTCATTCAAATTATTTTTCACTTTAAAGGACACAATCATGGAAACCCATCTGTTTTATAGACTGGATCGTCTTCTTTTTGACATGAGCCTTAACTGAAAATCTTGCACCAGATACCATCAGACGTAAAGGGCCTTTTTCTGTGTGATCATTTCTGATCGGTTGCTTAGGCGCGCGAAAACAAGTCCTCTTGCTTAATGTGAACCCACTTAAGCTAACCTAAAAGCAGCGATTGATTATGGCTGTTTTTATCAAAAAGGTTTAAACTTTGAAAGCTGCTGGGTTAAAAAAAAAAAGTTGACTTTGATTATTTGGCTCAGGTATGAAACGATACATTCCTGGTTTATTTTCATTGTGTCATTGCTAATCAGAGCTAGCACTAGCTTGATCTAAGCACCAAATTTAAATTAATACAGACAAAAAATATATACAATGTTAAAAAAACAGTTGTAAGAAAGCATAAAGTGGGGCTCTAAACAAAGCTTCTTTACCTGTTTATATTGATGTTATGGTCAATTCTTTGGTCAAAGTGTAAATGTTAATATAGCTAGCAGTAGCTTGTGATAAATACTTGGTAAGTAAAAATCTGTTAACTTTACTCAACAAAATAGTTATTTCTAGTGTGAATTGGAGTAATTAACACAACCAACTGACATTAACATTAGTACACAGTACAATTTTATGATTTTATCATGAAATCTTATCATGGAGTCCAAACTGTCCGGTTATAAAAAGATGAGAGGATCCTTTTTATTTGTTAGCACAATCCAACTTCTGTCCCAACAGAATTGACCCAATACCTGGGTTCTGTAAACAACCATACATTTCTTTGTGTGAAAACAAACTAAACATCTGTGGTTTAAGAAAAAATAATAATAATTAAGCAATGAACACCATTTTCACATTTACAAGATCCTGTAATGTTTAATTTATAAATCCTTTAGCCTTATCAAATGTGATTTTTCCTCTAATCTAATCAAGATGTGTTTTCTAACCGTAAATATTGGTCGTTTTTTCTCATTCCATTTCGGGCCACGTTTAACTGCAATCAATATTTGCCGTTTGCTATGCTAGATGTGTTTGCGGCGAGTTCCAAGAACCCCTGATTGCAGAATGTAGTCCTTGCTCCTAAACTCTGTTTTGTTGATCTCTCCCTACAGACCAGGTGAGGAACAGCTATCAGCTGTGCAACAACGGCACCCTGAGAGTGATGTATGCCAACGGAATGGGCATCAGCTTCCACACTGAGCCCCACATCCTGGCAGGTTCCGTCAGCCCCACTATCGGCCGGAGGAACATCACCCTGCCCACCGACAACGGACTCAACTCCATTGAGTGGCGTCTGCGCAAAGAGCAGACCAAGGGCCGGATCACTGTGTTTGGGAGGAAGCTGAGGGTAATTGCTAATTTTGTAAAGTGAATGATTGATTGATGCCCAGGTATTCACAACTCTTAAACTTTTAGATTTTTTGTCATGCTACAATTACTAATTACGATGTAATTCCAGGTGTTTTTGTGAAATAGTGAAGCGGTATAAAACTTTTTGACAAAACTGCTTGTTTTCGAACCTCAAAAACATCTGCTGGAGTGAATTGATTGCTTTTCTTTTAGGCTCACGGACGCAATCTTCTCTCCATCGACTTCGACCGCAACACCCGCACTGAGAAGATTTACGACGATCACCGCAAGTTCACTCTGCGCATCATGTACGACACTCAGGGCCGCCCGGCCATGTGGCTGCCAAGCAGCAGCTTGGCAGTCGTCAACGTTTCCTATTCGCCCACTGGACAGCTTGTGGGTCTGCAGAGGGGTAGCATGAGTGAGAAGACAGAGTTTGACTCCCAGGGTCGCATCCTGTCCCGGTCGTTTGTGGACGGGAAAATCTGGAGCTACAGCTACCTTGATAAAGTAAGAACATTTATCTTTAAAGGAGTCACGCAGGAGTTAGGTTTTGCCAAGAAAGGCAATAGCGACAGTAATTTGAATTGGGGAATTGAATGAAATAATACATCATTTTTATGGTCACCAAGGTGCAAATTACCCCCTGTGCTATTTCACAGGAGGCAAGTCATCCATTGATAATGCTATTATATTAATCTGTATTTCAACGCTCTGCTCTTTTCCTCCAGTCCATGGTGCTGCTGCTGCAGAGCCAAAGACAGTACGTCTTTGAGTTTGACGCCTCAGGTCGGGTCACAGCTGTCACCATGCCCAGCGTCGCACGCCACACCATGTTCACGCACGTGTCTGTCGGCTACATCCGCAACACCTACAACCCCCCAGAGAGCAACGCCTCCATCATCCACGACTTCAGCGAGGACGGCCGGCCGCAGGCCACGCACTACATGGGCACCGGCCGCCGCGTCCTCTACAAGTACGGCAAGCTGGCCAAGCTGTCGGAGATTGTGTACGACAGCACCGTCGTCACGTTCGGGTACGACGAGACGGCCGGAGTCCTCAAGATGGTCAACCTGCAGAGCGGCGGCTTCTCTTGCACCATCCGCTATCGCAAAATGGGCCCCCTTATCGACAAGCAGATCTACCGCTTCAGCGAGGAGGGCATGGTGAACGCGAGGTTCGACTACACCTACCATGACAACAGCTTCCGCATTGCCAGCATGAAGCCTGTCATCAGCGAGACCCCGCTGCCTGTTGACCTCTACCGATACGATGAGATCTCTGGAAAGGTGTGTGCCTAACAACAGCTTGGCATCTTTGTCTTTCTTTAGGCACCGAATGTGTCTTTTGTCCTTCTGCGGACTCTTCCCTAACTAGTTCCCTCTTTCCCACAGGTGGAGCACTTTGGGAAATTCGGGGTCATCTATTATGACATTAATCAAATCATCACCACAGCCGTAATGACGCTGAGTAAGCATTTCGACACCCACGGTCGCATCAAGGAGGTCCAGTACGAGATCTTTCGTTCACTCATGTACTGGATGACGGTGCAGTATGACAGCATGGGCCGGGTTGTGAAGAGAGAGCTAAAGATTGGGCCCTACGCCAACACCACTCAGTACCGCTATGACTATGATGGAGATGGACAGCTCAGCGGTGTCAAGGTGAATTTCTGTTTGCTCATATTGAGTTTCTTCCCCCTTATGTTTCTAGGGAAAATTACGCCTGCAATGCTGCTAAAAGCTTTTGAATAATTCACCGTTTTGCACAGGTGAATGACTGGTCCACCTGGCGCTACAGCTACGACCTGAACGGCAACCTCCACCTGCTGAATCCGGGCAACAGTGCCCGGATCCTTCCCCTCCGCTACGACCTCAGGGACCGCATCACCCGCCTAGGAGACGTCCAATACCGCCTGGATGAGGACGGTTTCCTCAGCCAGCGCGGCTCGGACGTTTTCGACTACAATTCCAAAGGCCAGCTCCTGAGGGCCTACAACAGAGGACCGGGAGGCTGGAGCGTGGTGTACCACTACGACGGGCTTGGCCGTAGGGTGTCCACGCGGAACAGCCTGGGACAGCACCTCCAGTTCTTCTACGCTGACCTGAACCATCCGACCAGGGTGACGCATATCTTCAACCACTCCAGCTCTGACATTTCATCGCTCTACTATGACCTGCAGGTATGTTTGAAATGTCAGTATGTGTCTTTGTATTTCAGTACAGCACCATGTGCAACAATTAGCACGCATTGTAAAGATGCGACTTAAAGACTTTTACGTTGAATGTCTGTTGGTGCAGAAGCATCATCTTTGGAGGTGACAAAAATCCCAAGTGTCAAAGTAATTTGCCTGCCTAATCAACCCTACAGATAAAGGCAACAAAAACATTTTTTAATTTGGAGGTTTTTTTGTCTTTTAGGTTGATCAAAGGTGTTGGGAGGTGTTCATTTGTAATCCTCAACTTGCTGTTTTCCTTGGTAATAAATGTGACATAGGCTCATTTCTCTTTGCCAGTCTATAAAATATGAAAGACTACAAAACATTGGCATTCAAGTAAAGCCAATAAATGTACAGCTTCATGAATAAAGTAATGTCTTCAGGAAAACATTGTTTTGCTTAAAATTGGCTAAAGCAAAAGTTAAAAAGTTTAGAACAACTGTAACCTTAAGAGTTCTTAGAGTTCTTCACTGCAGTAAAGAGTGGCCTCTTAAGGTCGCCATAAAACCCTCTAGATCCTACCTATATGTCAGGGAAAAGCCTCTTCTGTCATTCAGTCACAAACGTAAAGGTCTGCAACTACCAAACTAGTGCTTGGACATTTATTGAAACTTTATAACCCGGTGAATAAGATTTAGCTTTTCAGCAACAAAATCCATTGTCTTGAACAAATGATGAATTTTTGAAAACACCTCACGCCGTAGTTAAGTATAGTAGAGGACCTATGATGCTGTGGGCCTTTTTCTCTTCTAAGTACTCTGATATCCTGAGAGTGCCTGACATGATGAAGTTTTTAAAATACTTGATTTTTTTTTCTTTCTAAAATCTAGAAAACAGAGATTGGGTTTTTGGGTCAAACTACCAAATTAACAGGAAAAATGGTTCACCAGACTTATAACTGTTGTGTGCAAGCTATATATTTTTTTAAGCATGAGATTTCTTTCCCAATTAAATGGATTTACTTATATGTAGGGTTAAAAATACACATAAGCATGAAATCATTTTAAGGCTTTTTGCACATCCTTACCAGAGGTTCCAGGATGCTAAGTGTCAGGGAATTCTGATAATGGCTCTCTTTGATACGCAGGGTGAACAGTGTAGCCCCATCTGTTTTATTTTATTTCATTTCATTTTATCTTTGGAGGAGCATTGTGACTTAAACATTGAATCGTCTCTTCATTAGGGCCACTTGTTTGCAATGGAGGTGAGCAGTGGAGAGGAATATTACATTGCATCCGACAACACAGGAACCCCACTGGCAGTTTTCAGCAGCAACGGGCAGATGATCAAACAGGTACATCTCAACATTGTTTAATCTGTTGGGTTTTTTTTCATCCTTATACTGTATTTCAGTCACAAAGTAACGTTTCTCCTGTTCACTTCACCCAGGTGCAGTACACAGCCTATGGTGAGGTGTACCTCGACTCTAACCCAGAGTTCCAGCTGGTGGTGGGTTTCCACGGCGGTCTGTACGACCCATTGACCAAGCTGGTTCACTTCACCCAACGAGACTACGACGTGTTGGCCGGACGCTGGACCTCGCCTGACTACAGCATGTGGCCCAAGATAGGAAAAGACCTCTCCCCGTTTAATCTGTACATGTTCAAAAACAACAACCCCCTCAGCGACATGCTGGATGTCAAAAACTACGTCACAGGTAGAGAATGTTTTTGGGGGTCGATGCCTCGTTATCCTTTTCTGGGATAACAAGGCATTTTTCTCTGTCACGTAACGTTCAGACATGCCTCGGATCTGTTAGGTTCATCTTGGGATATTTAACTCTGGGGGGGCTTTTAATTTCAGTTCACTAATATAAACTGAACTTTACTTCAGCTTTGATAACTTCAGTAATCTGCAGGAATAAACAGCGGTTTCTGAGTGAGTCACAGAGGCGACACTCTGAGTTTTTGTGGGGTTTTTAAATGATAAAACTGATGATTCCTTTCCTATCATGTTTAAACTGTGTCATTTAGCAGAGCGTGTTTTGTGTCTCGTCTGCTGCTGTAGATGTGAAGAGCTGGTTGGTGATGTTTGGCTTTCAGCTCAGCAACATAATCCCAGGATTCCCTCGACACTCGCTCTACTTTGTGGAGCCGCCGTATGAGCTGCAGGCCACCCAGCACTGTGAGAATGGGCAGGTAAAGTCAACCATCCAAAAACTAAATGGATGTATATTTTTACAGTAACTGTAAAATACAACTTTTTTTTTCACCAAATTTTGAGTAAAAAAAATTGTTTCTTAAAACACTACTCACATTTTGTCTGATTGCAACCACAGAAATTACTGTTTTATTCCAGATTTTATGTTGTAAACTAATGCAAAATAATGAAGTGGAAGCTAAAGGATAAATGATTGTATTTTTGTTTTTAATAAAAATCTTAAAAGTGTGCTGTGCTTTTATACTCTAAACCACCTTTTGCTGCAATTACAGCTAAAATTTTTTTGCTCTTTGTTTTTTGCCGACATCTAGAGTGAACATTCTGTTGTCTTCTTTGAAAATAACTTTAAGCTCAATCCGGTTGGATGAATAGTGACATTTAACTCATACCAAAGATATTCAATTGAATTTAGTTTTTGGACTCTGACTAACCTATGCTTTGGTTCTAAACCTTTTTATTAGCTGCATTTCCGTCACAAATGCGTAGAAATCTTTTTCGATATTCTGCTAATGTTGGAAAAACACGATTTTACAACTGCACTGTTTCCATTAAATAAGAAGTGTGATTAAAATCACATGTGGATGTTCTTGTTCACCGTGATTCATCGGTTAAAAACAAAACATGGCGGTGACGGATGTAAACACTTGCATGAGATATATTGATATTTCAGCCACGGTACTCATCCCCATAATCTACCATCAGAGGACATCAGAGGAGATGTTGGCGTCGCGTTCAGGCATTGGAGTGACAAGTTTTCTATCTCGCGTAGCAATTTGAATTTTGACCAAGAATTTCAATAGTTGTCTCATTTGACTGATTATGGTTTAGCTTTCTTCCAGCCACTGTTCTGTAGAAGCCTAAATGCTCTGAAAACATTTGAATGGACTGGATTTGTTTCGGAATATCAAAGCAAATATCAAAAATACTTTCCCTACATTTGGTGTTTGTAGAAAACCATAGATTATTGTTTCCTTCGCAATTTTGCTCTACTTTTAGTTGAATCTAATACATTTCATTTTGTGGTGTTGGCATCACAAAGTGATGTAAAGTCCATTTGTCTAGAAGTTGCTCTGAGTTGTAATGTTAGGTTCCAGTAACCGTTTTTGTCTCTTGGTCATTTAGCTCATCACTGGCGTGCAGCAGGCGGCAGAGCGCCACAACCAGGCCTTCATGGCCCTCGAGGGCCGCCTTCTCAACAAAGAGCGCCGCAGACGTAAAGACAAGCCCGGCCACTGGTTCGGCACCAGCACCCCCATTATCGGCCGCGGAGTGATGCTGGCGCTGAAGGAGGGCCGCGTTGTGGCCGGCGTGTCGCCGCTGGCCAGTGACGACAGCCGCAAAATAGCTCTGGTGCTCAACGGCGCCCAGTACCTGGAGGGCACTCACTACACTCAGGACGGGAAGGACTGCCACTACTTTGTGAAAGTGGGGTCTGCCGACAGTGACCTTTTGGCCCTGGGGCTCACAAACGGGCGGAAGTCTCTGGAGAGCGGCATCAACGTGACGGTGAGCGGCCGGTCGAGGAGAGGCGTGACCGTGGAGTTCGCCGTCCCGTCGCTAGTGCTGAGCATTCGCTACGGGCTCTCTGTGGATGTGGTGGACGAAGAGAAGGTAAGACTGCTGGAGCTGGCCCGACAGAGGGCCCTGGCGGGGGCCTGGGCCAAGGAGCAGCAGCGCACGAGGGACGGGAAAGGCGGCAGTCGCCTCTGGACCGAAGGGGAGAGGCAGCAGCTTCTAACGACGGGTCGGGTCCAAGGCTACGACGGCTACTACGTGCTGCCGGTGGAGCAATACCCAGAACTGGCCGACAGCAGCAACAACGTCCAGTTTCTCAGACAGAACGAGATGGGCAGGAGGTAACAGCCCACCCGAACCCCGCTGACTCTTCCCATCTCTCCCGACACCTCCGAATTTTGTCCCTTTTTTTTTCCTACCCAGCCTCCTTAACCTTACTCCTCTGAAAACCTACGGAGAACTAACCAACAAACGGGGTTACTCGCGGAACGCTGCAGGGACTTTTAAAAAGAATGAAAAACATATTGTTAATTTTACTGCCACAGGCAAAGAAAAAACAACAAAAACAAACGTTTAGTCAATTTTTTTGCTTTTTGGAAAAAAAAAACAAAAAACTTTGATCAACTGACAAAAAAAAAAAAAAAAAAAGCACTGAAGAACTCTGATAACTGTTGCTTACCCAATAAGAAGAGTCCCCTTTTTAAAAAAGATAGTGATATTTTCGCCCATATTTATTGGGTCACATCGAGAACAGCCACGATAACGCAGGGAGAAGGGAAGGGCGGGGTCGCGCCGCGGCGGCCTCCGCGAATCGCGGCTTGTCTCGTCTCCAATAAAGAAACTGAAGGCGAAGGGACCAAAGCGGAGACCGAGCCTCCTCAGAGCGCAGCCATCACCCGACATGCATCACAAAACAGCGACGCCAACGCGAGCCGTCTCCCTGTCTCAGGCCTCCCATTGTCCGTCCACCACCAGTCCAGTTCCGCCGCCGATCAGCCAAGCAACAGGACAACGGCATCCATGAACATCCAAGCTGATGATGAGCTGAAGCCTAAACTCAAAAAGAAAGAAAGAGAGAGAGAGAAAAAAAATAAAACCCAACAAAAAGTAAAAAAAAAAAAAAAAAAACGACAGCTATATCTGTGGAAAGTGGCATAGCACCACGTTGTTTCTTTTGCAACCGGGGGGTGGGTGGGGAGCAGAATCACACACACCCTCCCCACCCCCCATACATATGTGTCAGACTACACTTAAAAACTTCAGGATGTTGCGTATACCGTAGATGCCGTAGTTTTGTACGTTTCAGTCGCGGTAGAATTGTGAGATTTTCACCAAGGCACTTCTGTACAGCGCGATCAAACACACACACACACCACTCACCAAGTCCGACAGACATGCTGAGTTAGTATTTATTTGGTTCGTTTCTTTTTTTATTTATTTATTCTTAGTACTAAATGACAATCATGAATGAGTCACCAGTTCTTATCGAGACGAACATCGATGGACGTGCTTCTTTTGTTTTGTAAGATATGTAATAAATGTTTTGTTTTTGGGTTTTTTTTTTTGGTTTTTGTATTTGTTTTCGGTTTGCTGACAGGGAAACAATAGTCAACTGGCAAAAAGAGTAATTTATGTAATGAGGTGTTTTAAAAAGCAGTTTATACTTTAAATAAAGTCTTTAAAACTGTGAAATCTGTTTTTTCGAAGTATATTTCGATGTACAGTGTATAGACTTACCTTTATGCAGCACAGTAGAATATTGTTCAGAATATCAAGTTTTATATTTCTAAGAGGAAGTGGCTTGTAATGTGCGAAACCTTTAGCTGCTCTTACTACTCTAGAGTTTTGTGGCACTCTGATACTCCATTATCTACGATATCGGTCCAAAGTTTGTTTTTCTTATTCTTTTTATTTACTGTTTGTTTGTTTGTTGTTTGGAAGCAGATTCTTTCTGTCCTAGATCCCAACAGCAGTAGCAGTAATGGATCCCTCTCACTGTGAGGAGACTCGTGCTGGATGTCATAATGTACCAAATCAGTATTATCAGAGGGTGAATCTTATACATTCACTGAAACGAGACTCTTCTGAGAACCTTATCAATAAAACATAATTGTTTACTTCAACTGAGCTTTCATCTCATCTCTTGTGTCCGAGGACGGAGCACCATCGTCATTCAGGCACCAGCAGTCCACTCTCATTAGTTGCTTTTCAAAAGCAATCTTTGAAACGCCGGTGATGCGCTCGCAAGCCGGGGTTTTCTGTCTTTGTTAATTATGCATCATAGTCAAAGAAACTATAGATTTTTGAGTCGGTTTTTCTTAAAAGGAGACAGTATTATGTGTTTTCCCTGCATATTATGGCATTTTATACCACAATCAAGTAACTGTGTTACCTTCAGTTATAAAATGCTAAATATCAAATATCACTTAAAGGACGATGTTCTCACTTCCTTCAGTGACACTTAAAGGTCAAAGTGCATTTTCGAAGCCAAATTTAAACAAAAATTAGGCTTTCAATCTATAATATAAATGTAAACAATTAATTTAATTCAACTGTGTCAAAAAACGGAAGCTTGCCCACCATATGTTTTGCACATGGGCCTCAGCAGCAGCACTGAATAACAGGAAACCTGGCAGTGACTCACTGAGAATGACAAGTGCATGACCAAAGGGTTAGCCAGTAACACAAACCCTTTTAACTCGTTTCCATGGTGAACAGTTGTTCACCATGGAAACGAGTTCTTGTAGCAAGAAGGTTCCAACTAACCAGCAACTCTGGTTTCCTCCAACAACCTAAATATATACATGTTAGGTTAACTGGCCTGCAATGGCACCATAGGGGTGTGTGGGCGGGTGAGCGTGTGTGGGTGTGTGTGTTCTGTTCTGTGATTCCCTCTCTTCATCCATGACTGAATTAAGACTGAGCCAGAAAAGAAAACCTGCGTATGGAAACCACATACTCTGTTATTTACATACGCAGAGTATGTAAATCACTTTACATACTGTGTGTATGTACTTACTGTGTGTACATAAAGTGACATACACAGAGTAACACAGCTATTGCTGTGCACTGCCAGTCACCTGCCTCAAATAATGATACTTGTCAACAGGAAAAGAATTTGGCTGTTCAAAATATATCCATCACAAAAAACACCATCATAATGTTGGAACACACTGTATCTGATGAGCGGCTAATTACAGGTTAGCTACCTGAGCATTCACTCTCAAACAGGTTGTTATTATAAAATGTTTGATGTGCCATACATTGCCTTAAGACCCTCTACCACAGCTCTTAATAACTTTGGCTAAAAATGATAAAGAACTACTAAACAAGTTTTAAATGACCTAAAAACTAAACAAGTTTAAAATGACCTAAAAACTAAACAAGTATAAAATGACCTAACTACTGAACAAGTTTAAAATGACCTAACTACTGAACAAGTTTAAAATGACCTAACTACTGAACAAGTTTAAAATGACCTAACTACTGAACAAGTATAAAATGACCTAACTACTGAACAAGTATAAAATGACCTAACTACTGAACAAGTTTAAAATGACCTAACTACTGAACAAGTATAAAATGACCTAACTACTGAACAAGTATAAAATGACCTAACTACTTAACAAGTATAAAATGACCTAACTACTGAACAAGTATAAAATGACCTAACTACTGAACAAGTATAAAATGACCTAACTACTGAACAAGTATAAAATGACCTAACTACTTAACAAGTATAAAATGACCTAACTACTTAACAAGTATAAAATGACCTAAAAACTAAAAATGAACAAGTAATGTTTGTTGGGCCAAACATTACTGATAGTGGAAATTACTAATAAGTTTTGAATTTGTACAGTCAGACCTCCTCCCCACTCTTACGATACTTTACTCCCCCTCTGGCTTTACTTGTGGCTGTAATTCCTTTACAGCCACAAGTAAAGCCTATGTTGGTTTTCCCGTAGGTTCTCTACCGCTTCCTTGAACGCCATTTTAATTGAACTAAATGTCTTCCACCGAGGCTGAACTTGGTTTTCCATCGTTGTCAAGATATTTCTCTCCATAATTGGCGCCCCTGCCTCCAGGAGAAGGAGGATGTTTTCTGCCTTTTTGCACTCCTTCAGAAGGTTCTTGAAGATAGCCTCGCCCTGGCGTCTAATCTTGTCCGGGCTCATATTGAAGACTCTTGGTCTGGTTTCGGACCAGAGTTTTTCAGAGAGTCGATCACAGATGTCATTATACACTTCTTCAGGGCAGTATCTCTGTCCTGACTTGTAAATAAGTCTCTGGATCACATCTCTGACCAGACTTCTCATGGCCTTTTTTCTCATCTTAATCTCTTCAGACTCGACATCCTTTGGCTCGCTGATTGACTCCAATTCTGGTTTCTCCTGTTGCAGCTCAGCAGAAATCATGCCGTCACAGATTTCGGATGAAGGTTTTAAATTTGGAACTGGATGGGAAACCTGCTCCTCTCCAGAACAAACCTGAGACTCTGTTATCCCCTCATTGCCTTCATAGTCCAGCACTGAGGAAACTGATATCCGACTGTCCCACAGATCTTCCTTCCCAGGTGTGAAGGCAGATGAGGAACCATCAGAGCTATCGTCAGAGCTGGACTCCGGTTCTAATTCACTCTCCAGTAGATTTTCAGTCAACAAGATCTCTGGCTGACAGAAGGCTACCACGGGTGATATTTCATCCAACTTTGGTTTCCATTCTAGTACCTGTAAATCTTTGGTTGACTGAGACTCTGGGAAAGACGTTTCTGGTTGTTCTTGGACGATGAGTGGAGCCACCTTTGATGAATATTTACCGGTGACATTTCTAAAAAATCTCTTTATCTTCCCCATCAGGCCATTAATCTTGGATTTCGGCTCACAAGATTCCCCATCGGCTGGTTTTGTAAAATCCTGACCAGATGTGCGCAATTTATCCGAAAGGTCCTTCAAAATCAAACTGGTTTCATCAACCATTTGTCCGATCATTGCCATACAAGGTGCTTCCTCAACACGATCTCTTGTACTTGAGTCCACGCTGTGATTAACTTTAGTCAGCAGATACTGTACAATGAGCCTGTTTAAATTTCGTGTGTTCTCAGTACTGATATCTTCGTTGATCTCCAGGACTTTGGCAAAGGCTTCGGGAACTTTGTTCCCCACGGCCACCTTCAAATCTTTCATAGTGCACTTTTCCTTATGGACACTATGCAGAACCATGCATGAAAACAGCTCCAAGATGTCTTCCAAAGTCTTCTGCAGAGCACAGGTGGTGCTGGGTTCTGGGTTCCCGTTTGCGAGTTTCAACCACTCCTTCGGGGTGATGCTTTTTAAAAACGGGTCGACTGTAGCCATCAGGGCTTCCATGGTGACAGTCTGGGTCTCTATGGATGGTGAAGTCTGTCCACTTAGCATGACTATATCTCAGGTTTGAAGATAAGATTGATGCGAGGAATGAGTGCGAAGTGAGGTTTAGGGAAAAAGAACGAGCAAATAAAGACCCTGACTTATGACGTCCGTCCACACGTCACAGGCATCAAACCCGCCCGCACAGTAGCCTTATGTCGTCACGTCAGAAGTCACGTTGCGTCAGCAGCCACTTTACTGCGCATGCCAAACCATCTATTTAACTATTTAAATTATTTACAGTTCGGATAATTAAATAATTTACAAGCGGCAGCCACCGCAGATCGCCTCTCTTCGCCCGGCGCAACTCCCGCAGCTTTGCGGCGTCTGCAGCCGTTGGGTTTTATTTTTAGCACATCGTGTGTGAAGCTCGCGCTGCCTCAACCCGCTGCTTTTTATTTCATTATTTCTGTTTCTGAAGGCTTAGATTGTCAAATGCCGTGATGAAGGAAGCTTCATCACGGCATTTCCTCTGGTTGTGACCAGAATAGGGAGAAATGGTTTTATTTGTGCTTTGCGCGCTAAATTTGAATTGTGCGGTATTTAGTTTTTTCATGAAAACGGAACTCGGTTTATCTCATTGAGAGTTGATGATGTTACCGTCAACAAAATGGCTTTAATATCGCTAGTTAATAGCTTATATCCGACGTTTGGAGCATTTTCTCTCTCATTTATAGACTCGCCTGCATTTAATGCTTACGGCTCATTAAGACAGTAGCGAGATGACGCGAGTTAGAATAACTTACTTTGTTACGCTGTGATAAACACTGACTGACAACATGCTAGCTAATGCTAACTTGTTCGTTCAGCAGTGTAAATACAAACATCTGTGCAGTGGTGGGAAGTAACGAAGTACAAGTACTTCGTTACTGTACTTAAGTACAATTTTCATGTATCTGTACTTTACTTAAGTAGATTTAATAATGGGTACTTTCTACTTTTACTCCACTACATTTTACAGTAAGTATCTGTACTTTCTACTTCACTACATTTCTACAAAAGTGTCGCGTTACTTGTTACATCCAAGTCGCACTGCTCTCTTTTTGTCCATTAAAATATGAAGTTCAGGGACTTTAAGGTGGCGCCGTAAAATCCAAGCAATAACGTGACTTAGTGTCTGTTGTCACCCATCGCCTCCCCCTTTACTAGCACGCGGAGCTCCAGACATGCGCAGTGGTTTCCTCTGAGCGGGAGAAGATGTCTAACTAATCGATAATAGCTGCATAAATCATAAGATATGACGACATGTAAAACCAGCAGCGCTTCGCTTTCACAGACGGTGGGACTTTGTCCAACTTTTAGCGTCACTTGGAAGGAAAGCTTAAAGAAAGGTAAGATCTGTGGACGTGATGCTAGCAAAGCTAGCTGTACTGAGACACATGTTGCATCTGCGATGAAAAAAAGTTGTCACTCATGCGCTGAATTATTGTGTGGATTCAGGAACGATCCGATTCTTCTGGACGGATCTTTACTAAGGTTGATGGGACTGAAGCCTCACTGAGAGCCGTTCTTTGTTCTTGTATACACTGCAATAGCTATATATAGCTATATATATATATATATATATATATATATATATATATATATATATATATATATATATATATATATACACACACACACATTTATTTAATTGCCGAATAAGTAAAAGTTGAACGTATGAACACAGAGCATGCTCATTGATTGATTTTGTCTCCTGTCATGGTGGCAAACATGCAGTGGGAGGGAGGATGAGAACAGTCATGGTGGTCCTTCTGCTTGTTGCGCCGTTGGACAGTGTTCATAGTGTTGTTGTAATGTTACAATTACAACTGTAATTGTAACATAGCAATTACAGTTAATTGCTATGTTTCATGGTTTAATGATGCAGACAGTTGTGGTTTCTGACATGGGCAATATGGGCAACCGCCCAGGGCGTTATTTTTATAGGGATGGCAGGCGACCTCTGCGGATTGTAGCACAGCGATGAAAGCAAAACAGAATGAAATGAGTTGTAATTGATACTGGTTAAATATATTTCAGCTCTAAGTATTTATATCTAGGTGTTTTTATGGAAATGTGGATCTTTCAGATCAATCTGAGAACCAATTTTGATAGGTGCACTTCATTTTATTGTGTCATGTAGCGCAGGGCGCTGGTCTTGGTCTCGTGTTCAGTGGTCTTGACTACAACTCTGCTACGTGGCTCCTCGATTGCATGTCTTCCCCCCCACACCTTCGTTCCATCCCCTTTCAGTTGGATTTCTTTCTAAATAAATGTCACTAATGAAGTTCATGCTACGTTAAGACAGGAAATAAAATGTTTCCATCCCTGAAATTATGATGCATAGAATCACATATCTAAGTCTAAACTCTTACAGAGAATAAACACAATAAGAACATGTTTAATCTGTGACATTGTTTATTAAAATGGCACATTTATGATGTATTCAAATTAAATACTATCGGCACACTTAATGATATTAGCGATTAGGTTATGTATTCAGCAAGTACTTTTACTTTTAATACTTAAGTATTTTTAAAAGCCAGTACTTTTTTACTTTTACTTAAGTAAAATGTTAATGTGGTACTTTGACTTTTACTTGAGTACATTTTTGCCTGTGTATTTGTACTTTTACTTAAGTACATTTTTTGAGTACTTTCTCCACCACTGCATCTGTGTGAGTGTGTGATGATCCAGTCCTGCTTCTCTCAATGATCAGTTTTAGGGAAAAACAATCAACATTCAAATGTTACAGAGTTAATAATGTGTGTGTTGGTTCTCTGTTCCCATGTTATGGACGGGGGACAGATTATTTCTGGAAGCTGAAATGTTTGGTTCCCCCCCAAGTAACTTTGGCAAATAATGAGCAAATGTTTTCAAACTTACAGGATTTGTTGTTCATCAGTAAAGGAATAAACAAAGTTAAAGGATCCAGGAATGAGAAGCAGACGGGGTTCTATGAGTGGCGGGGCGTTCTAGATTCTGATTGGACAGCGCCTTCAGGGAGTGGGCGGGGCTTATATGTCTGGTTTAAAAGAAATTTGATTTTATAATGAAATTGGGCCTCTGTCTCTTTAAGCAGGTCCTGCTCTTTCTGAAACTCCGCCTCCAGGAAGTCGTCACAACGTTTTTTACCAGCGTTTCCCTGAGAAGTACCGTAGCTCCTATAATGCAAGTAGTGAGCTTAACTAATGGCTAAGGTGTTAGCCATTAGCTGCTGGCTAATTCCTGTAAGCAGCTAATGGCTGCTGGCCTCACAGAGGCGGAAGCTCGGAAGCTGCACCTCCGAGGGTGAGCTGAATGGCTCTGAAACATTCATGAGAGATTCAAAGCAACACTCCAGGTATGTTTTTGATGACGGAATAACATTATAATATGGTGTAAAGCTCAAAGAACATAACACTGCCCCTTTAAAACAAGGAGAACGTGTTCTAGCAAACAGTGGCCCCCAACTTCTGTTCTCAGGAACTATGTGGATGGAACAACACACATTTGGTGCATAAGTGGAAAGAAAACAATGTACTGGTTTCAGCAGTCTTTACAAATAAACGTGAACAATCTGGGGTACATACAGTATGTCAATTATATAGCATCCTTTTGCTGCGGCTACTTGTTTTTCGGGATATGTCTGCAACAATGTGTGTTGCAATTTAAATTTTAATCCATTTCTACATTCATGGACAGTAGCTCAAAGTCAGTCAGATTGGAGGGAGAGTGTTGGTGAAAATCAGCTTTGAGTCTTGCTACAGATTTACAGGTGTGCTTATGTGTGGTCTTTGACTGGGCCATTCAAGTTGGGATTTGAACACAGGACCTTCTTGCTGCAATGCCACACTGCTACCAACAGAGGTGGGTAGAGTACAAAAGATTTATTTATAAGAGCAGCTCTACTCAAACATATTTTTACTCAAGTGAAAGTTACAAGTTGCTAAAAAGTCCAAGAAATGACTTGGGTATGAGTTTTAAAAGTACTAAAGTAATGAGTAACTGATCATAACCTCTAATGTAAAATTTTAAAATTATGGATTAGGTGCAAAGTCTGATATCTTGGAGACTAAAAAAAATACAAATTGATAAAATTATAAAGTAAATTTAGGAAGAAACACTTTTCCAAAACAAAACGTATTAAATAAATGCTTCTAGTGGGTAGCGTATATATGCTAAAGCCAGGAGAAACGCTTCTAGTCACAACATATACTGTTTACTACGGTGGCCGACAGGTGCAAATGCGCAGCAAAAGAGAAACATGCAAACAAAACAAAAAAACACGCGCACAAATTAAATGCGGCAAGCAAAAAGAGAGACGCAAACACCCCCGAATGAAATGCAGCAAACAAAAAGAGAGACGCAAACACCCCCGAATGAAATGCAGCAAACAAAAAGAGAGACGCAAACACCCCCGAATGAAATGCAGCAAACAAAAAGAGAGACGCAAACACCCCCGAATGAAATGCAGCAAACAAAAAGAGAGACGCAAACACCCCCGAATGAAATGCAGCAAACAAAAAGTGTTGAAAACGGAAGTGCTCCAGACCACTAGGGGGAGTCAAAGAAAATAGTACTCATTTCTATGGGACCAGATGCAAGATTCAGAGAAAGAAATTTGAAAGAAAGTAAAGGTATCTCTCTGAATCTTGCATCTGGAAAGTGTGATTATTGTGAGAAGTCTGAAACAATAGAGCATGTTATTTTAGAGTGTTGTAAGTATGAAGAAGAGAGAAGATGCATGCTGAGAGAGTGTGTAGGTATTAAAGAAAGGTTTAATTTAATAGAATTTTTGAGGAGAGATTTCGGGAGTAGACATATTCAAATAATTATTCGGTATCTTAAAAAAACAAAGCTATTTCATAGGATATGAGTAGAGCAAGTTGGGTGTGAGTGTGTAAAGAATATCAAAGAGGGGTATATAAAGCTATAAGCAAGTTGGATAATATAAGCAGGTGTGTATGTGTGGGGGTATGTTTAATCAGGAGTTAATGGAGGGAAAAGGTAGAAAGTGAAAGTTTATAGACCATCTCGAACCACACTCCATACTGGTAAGTGGCGGTAATGCTACTGTAAGTTTGTTGCCAACCGCCAATAAATACCAAGAAGAAGAAGAAGAAGAAGAATCTTGCATCTGGTCCCATAGAAATGAATACTATTTTCTTTGACTCCCCCTAGTGGTCTGGAGCACTTCCGTTTTCAACACTTTTTGTTTGCTGCATTTCATTCGGGGGTGTTTGCGTCTCTCTTTTTGTTTGCTGCATTTCATTCGGGGGTGTTTGCGTCTCTCTTTTTGCTTGCCGCATTTAATTTGTGCGCGTGTTTTTTTTTTTGTTTGCATGTTTCTCTTTTGCTGCGCATTTGCACCTGTCGGCCACCGTAGTTTACTGTATCCTGACTTGTTCTCCAACAGGTTCAGCAGAAAGAAAATAACATTAATACAATGAAGCTGGTGTACAGACAAGAAGTCTCACTTAAACATAAACCGTAAACGTGTGTCTGTATCTGGCATTTTTAGATAAAACGTTGATGCGCACACATAAAAGTAAATCTTTTCCCAAAAAAAGTTACTCAATATATCTAGGGACTATCCAGTCTGCTTTGTTCTAAACTTTTCCAATATAATTCTGAGGATGTTTAAAGTCGGCACACACTCTTGCAGTCTGTATTTTTTTTTGTCAGGATGGTCCCTTAATTTAGCTCCATCCATCTTCCCATTAACTTTGACCAGCTTTCCTGTCCTTGCTGAAGAATTTCCACAGCATGATGATGAGTTTTACACTCTGTTAATCTATTGTGTCAAGCTTCAGTTACCCAGAGACGTGACAAAAACACACACACCTTTTATTTACAGCAAAACTGGTTCTGAATAAGCGACAGGGACTTTCGGAAGATAAGATACTTAGTGTTGTACGTAACGTTTTAAAAAGATATATTTTAAAGAAAAAAAAATTTTGTGCAAATTTCATCCTAAAAATCAAAAAAAGGTGCAGCTGAATCAAACGGTTGTAGCTGCAGGCCAGATTTCCTGCATTAAGGAATTGTGGTCAGGGGCCAAACAAAATCAAAGTGCTGCAAAAGGCCTTTGAGGTAACCCTAAAGAAAATGAGTTATCATGACTGGCCAACTCTACACAGGAATGGTTCACCTGACTAAACCTCCTTCTATTGCAATTTATCAGTCCAAACCTGAACCCTCAAATTAAAGATTTGATTTTTCTAGATACCTATGCATCTACAGTAAAATAATTTATTCTTAATGCTTTTGAATTTTTTTTTACCAGATGTATTAAGTGTGACCAGGAAGTGCACGCCGAACATAAGCTCAACATTTCCAGGTTTCTACAGCTGGTATTGATCTATAGTCTCTGCCCAGCTTGCTTCTTGCACACTCCACTTACATCCATACATATTGCTGCAATCCACCCAATAATTGGAAACGACAAAGTCTTTAATTATAGCAATAAATTATTTTAATGAAAGAATCTCATCCAAAGCAAAAAAAACAAAAAGGCATCCACAGACTAATAGAGTTTCTTCTGTTGAGCAAGTACAGTTGTTTTGTTTTTTTTAACGATATTTCCAGATATATTTCCAAGGTCCAAATGACAAATAATATTAGAATATTTTTTCATAATAATAAAAGCACAACATTACATTGCAGCCATTAAAAAGTTAACAGGCATCCAACGAAAAATTACCTTTGTGTTTAAAAATGCATTTCACTTACTTTCACAAAAGCCCAAAAAAAAAAGAAAGTTAAAATAAAACTGATACATTTCAAGCTTCTAAACATCAATCCTCCCGTAGCTCATTAGCAGCCAGGGTCTGGGTGAAATTTGGGAGCAGAGCCCCATGATGGGAGAGTAGTCCTTTGTTTGCTAATGTAGCTGAGGAGTAGTGACGAAGGGGAAGGGGTCAGGGTTCAACAGGCAGGCAGGCAGGATTTCTTTCTTGCAGAGGTAATCATTGTAAAGTGCCAAAGAGCATCACACTAGATACGCCTGAGATCCGTGTATACTGAAGGAACAAGCACGTACAATGTGCATCTTTCTCAATGTGTGTGTGTGAAGGTTGTGTGTAGGTGCGCAATTTTAAAAAAACAAGAGCCTCAGATACATGTTGGTGTTAAGAAGCTCCGTTACAGACCGCTACAAGGCAAGTTCTGGACAAGTCGACGAGAGCCCAGGACTTCACATTGAGCGGAAAGACTTCCCTATGAGACTGGAGCTGTTGTTTATTGAGAAATATTAGAGACGATGAGGTGAGGGGGAAGAGGTGAGACGGAGCCAGGTTTTAAGGCAGAAGAAGAAGAAAGGAGGAAAGGTTGATGAGGTTTTCGGCTTACAGGAGACTAATAAGGCCGAGTAAATGAAGGAGGACGTTATGTCAGCATGTCCCAGAGGCAGCAGCAGCACAGCGCCGTCCAGCAGGCAGTCAGGCAGGTGTCCGCTGAGTTGTCCCTTCTCCTGTCCTCCACCACATACACTGGGAGGGAAAGATACGCGGAAGGTAAGAGACGATAAGGAAGGGCAAAGGAAATCGAGAATGCAATTGGTGATTTATTTTTATTTCCCCATTCCTCCCAAAAAATAGCAGAAAACCAGAGATATTTCCAAGAATTACTCTGTCAGGACTCGGGCAGCGAGTTCAAGGGTAACCAGGGCCGATATGATTTCCTCTAATTACATTCCTCAAAGGAGGCACATCTCCATGGCAATACCATAGCAGCTGAGATTCACAATCCAGCAGGAGCAGAGTACTCTTTGTACCTCTGGCCGTATATAATGAGTTTTCAGCATAAAACAGTAAAACTTTACTTTACTCCACATGTACAGCAGAGGCTTTCCGTCTCATCTAGTCAACAGTTTTTAATCAGAAACATTAGAGGAGACTATTAGACATGTATGAAGTTAACAGATGTTCCCAACAGGGAACTAAATAAAATCCAACACAGGTGCTGAATAAATGCATCTCCCCGTCCTTGTTTGTGCGATTAATCATTTATGTAGAGCCAAACAGTCATCCAGCCTTTAACAGCCTGATCCACCTCAGGTCAGACCGTAAACAGAAAGCGGCTCTGATAACGACGCAACGATCTGATTAGTGCCAGGCCAATATTTAACAACTCCTGTCTTGAACTAAATGTCTCACAGCGAGAAGCCTGATCAACCAGAGAATGCTTATCTTGACTTAACTGCATACGCAGTTACACCCCCACTTCCTTTTATAAAACGTCTCACTGTTAATTATGCTCTCTGTTCTCTATGGGATATTTTACGTTGAACTTTATGTTTCACATATTGTTCTAACACTGGGGAACTACCGATGAATTAACTTACCTTGATTCTAAACTCAAGCATGACTACACACGGAGGATCCCCGACTACCTGAACTCTGTGAGCAGTTTAAACGTTTTGGTGGAGCTGAAACAGTTATTCATAGACGATCCATAAACTGTATAATTAAATGTACCTTTGAGATTTTTCTTTTTCTGTTTTGCATTTATAAAAAAAAAATAAAAAAAAGTATTGGAGCTCCAAACAGCTAAATGAAACAATTTGTTCCATTGTTTAACAATGCTTTACCCTTCTGCGACAGATTAAATTTAATGAAGTGAGACTGTAGGAATAAATAGAGTTCAACATTAAGCTGAAGGTTAATAATAAGCTCCTGAAATGGCGTTCCCAAAGCTCTGACATCAAACCTATTAAAATTCAGCGGACTATGTCTAAAAGCCAGGTGTAAGCAATTAAACACACCGGCTGAGAAAAACCTAAAACTGTCTGCCATGAAAAGCGATCCATGTCCAGTCAGAATGATGTCAGAAGTCTGCTGATGGCTACAAAAATCACACAATCAAGGTGAGTTTGACCTGAATGACACTAGTGGGGATTTGTGTACCGTATTTTCCAGACTATAAGCCGCACGTTTTAAATTTCCAGATTGGCTGGTCATACGACAGGTGTGACTTATTTGTCTTTTAACTTTTCATGACAAATTTTTTGACTTATGCAACTTGAAGTCTGGAAAATATGGTATATATTTGGGCCCGTTTGATCATGTGTGGATTAGAGAAAATCCACCAATAAACTGATTCTTAAGGAGCTTTTAAGCTCTTTAGCAGAGAGTAGAGATATAATTGGAAAAAAAAACATTAAATCTGAATTGTTGACCTGATTTTTATGCTTAGATACAGAAGTTAATCTATTTTATTGGCTTTATCATTTAATACATACTTGTTTCAGATAGGGGTGCACCCTAGTTTTCTAATTTTACTTTTGACCCACCAATTTCAATTTTGACCAATTCTTTTAAGACACTGTGATAGAGTCGCTACGTTGGCAACAGTGGGGTGATAATTGTCAACTTATTAATTTATCAATTATTTTCAGACCTTTGTGGAAGTAGATGAGATCGGTTCCACATCAGCAGGCCGATTATTGATAGCCCCTTGTTTCAAAGTTACGAGTTTAGAAACACAACATACTACAAAAAGCTGTAATGGGTGACTCGAATAACTAAGGATGTAACTTAAGAAAGAAAGTAAAGTACAACAAATTAACTGCATTTGCTCCAGAAGATTGATGAAATGCTCCAGGAAACGGTTTGAGCCATTTCCTGAAAAATGGTACGAGTAGCTTTTTAAAATATAATTTAGCACCTTCAATTAAGTCCCACCCCACACTGTATGACGGGTAATACAAACAAGTTATCTTTTCTGTGTTCTGCAGACGAGTTGAAACATCCTAGTTCTAATTGTTCATGTTCTTGATCACAATCGCAACGTTTCAATCAAGGATTGTTTTCTTTGTCAAAATTTATGATCTGAAAAATAAAAATCACTGACGAGGCTTAAATACATCTAACACTTTGGCTGTTAGAAGAAAATGGAAAAAATGTGTCTTGTCCAGCTGTATGTCATCATGTGTCACATTTGACATAAGAACCCTCTTTAAAAGGCTCCAGGTTAGGCCTTCTGTCTCTCTGCGTACATGAAAACTAGAAAAGGTGAGCTAGAGGGCGATGCTGTCGTTCTGCCATTAATACGTCTCTGCAGTAGCAACAGGTGCAGTCGCAGGGCCATATTGGTGAGCATATGTAAAATGAGACATGGCATGTGCAACGCTCCATTCGAACTAATAACGCTGTTGTGACTCGGAGGGCTCCGCAGCACCAGCGCTCATTAATGTGGTGCTGCGCAGCCTGTTCGGTGGATAACTAAAGGGAAACAGCGGCAGCCTAATGAAAATGTCCCATTTGCCCAAGAAGGTGCAACAAATGTGGAAAAAGGGCCAACATGCCCTTTAATCACACTAGAGACAAAACGCTAATGTTCCTGGCTGAAACGTACTGCAGGAATGCAATTTAAGTAAAATCATGCAGGAAAAATTAAAGGCTGGTAATATTTAATAGCCTACATTATTAATATGATTTATACATTTTGTTTGTGTCCACTTTACTTTCTCTAAAACAGTCATCTAAGCAATCACAGAGCCTTTAACATGCTAGTCCACTCAGCATCGTGCTTCCTATATCATCAATGGTATCAAATACCTTCTGTAGACTATTACAGTACAAAACATCCCATATACACTATAGCAGTTGTTGCACACCACTCACCTGTGTTTTTTGGGGCTTCCCCATACATGGGTGCAGGAGGGGGTCCACCCTGCCAGGCATACTGTGGCTGGCCTGGATATCCCTGGAATGGGGGCTGTCCTGGGCCAGGATAGGGACCTCCAGGACCAGCGGGGTAGTTAGGGTAGGTTGGGTTGGGCTGGTCCATGTTTACTGGGTATCCCTGTGGAGGATAACCCTGGGGTGGGTAGCCCTGAGGAGGTGGGCCCTGCCCTGGGTAGCCTGGAGCAGAAGGTCCACTGCCTGGGTACGGAGGCGGCTGCTCGAAATTCATCTCTGGGCTGAAGAGTCACTTTTTAAAAATAAGACAAACAAACTTTTTAGACCACATTTAGTACACATTACAACCACAAAATTTGGTGTCTCTTTGGGATTCTATGTGATAGGTTGACACATGCTCGACCTATAAAGTGGAAGGAAAATGATACAAGACTCTCATCATGTTTTGTAAGTAAATGTTTGAAAAGTGATGCTGTTACTGCTGCCCCATTATCCTACAAATTTGTCGAAAGAAGGAAACCACTAGAAGTCCAGTTCAACGTTTACGGTACTCAGAAAACAGGTAACACACCATCCCCATTAAGAAACACAGTAGTGGCGGCAACAGGCTGACTTGAGGCTTTTCTCTGTCCACAATGTGGAAGTTAGTTAGAGTTGGAAACTGCAGAAAACTAAAGACTAGGTCCGGTTCCAGAGGGATTTAGCTGGGGTTGCTGTGGCTTACTGTGGGGTCACATAGTAAACAGGCTTTTTATTTAATAAAATACACAAATAAACATTTATGCAACCTTTCAAGTAAAATAACATTGTTTAATAATACAAGAACAATTACGTAAACAGTGACATGTACATGTGTCACCAGAAAATGCTGAGTAATTACGCTCATATTAGAATAAACATTAGCTCACTGATAGCAGAAATCTACTAATCTCATGTTTCTGACCTCTGACGTCCATTTCTTTAAATGCTAAATCAGACGATGTTGTGAGAAATAAACTGCAAAGGAAACTGTACAGTACTGGCTTCAGGAAACCTTTCGCACGATCCGGTCGGTTAAACACCCCATGCAAAAAGTCAGAAACGCCAGAATGGATTGGACTTGTTTTTAAATATGGCAGGTTTGTAACTGAAATAAACAAACTCGGCATACAAACAGGAATGCAATATCTCTCCCTCAATATGAAACCTGTACATATCCTACTACATCATTATAAAATAAATGTCCATTGCAAAATACTGTAAATAATTCCACTTTAAATTCAATCTGTTATCCAGTTATGAATTTAGTTAGTAATTGAAGGAAGACTTCCTAATCTGACCACAGATACAGAACACAACATCTTGCTGTCTCAGTCTCTTGCAGCATACTATGCCACCTCTGCAACACACTGGCTGAACAGTTATTTCTTAGTATTCTTAAAGGGCCAGCTCACCCATTTAAACTAATGACAAAGCCTGAACAGAAGCAGTATGATGCCTATGCGAGGTGCAAAACATATGTTGGGGTGTGAATGAGAGCAATCCTGAAATGTCTGTAAAAACCCTATCCTTGTTACCTCGCTGGTTTTTCCTCCAACAGACGTTTTCTTTTTCTCGGCAGGTTTTAATTCCTCCTCACCCGAGAACACCCTGAGTCATTGTCCCTGCTGCTGGCCTCTGATCTGATGTCGCCTCCCTTACTTTGCTCTATTGTAACAAAAAAAAGTAACTTCTTTTTCCACATAGTTCTACACAGGAAGGAAACAGGATTGTGTTTATTCCTGGCAGTAAATTACCAGCAAGGGATGTAACGTAGATAAGAAAATTAATAAGCTTGTTACGAAGATTAGCATGACATAACGGCATGGATTAACTGGTAATCATTTAGCTAACATTATTTGAATTCAACAGCATAACTTAATTCAATTCAAAAAGATTATTGATCTGAAGGACAAATTCAATGTTGCAACACGTTAATTCAAAACTCTTCTGAGTGATTGTAGATGTTGAGATGGGGAGGAAAGATCTCCTGTAGCAGTCTGTATTACAGCCAATTTGAAGAAGCCTCTCACTAAAGATTCTGTCTCTTGAAGAGGATGCTAAAGGTTGTCTACAATTTTCTTGATTTTATGTAAAATCCTTCTTTGCATCACCTCCCCTCGCTGGGCCACAGGTGTAAAACAGATGTTAGCATGTGAATGCTCACGTTGCATTTAAAGACGGCTCAGACATAACCACTCCTCGGTGTAGTCTGACTCGGCAGGACCAGGATACGCGAATGGGCGGGCCTGGCCCCCCAGTGGCATGCGGATTGGTGCAGAATCTGCATAAGACTGCGGTTCACATTCCAGCAGCACAATGACCCGAAACGCACAACAAAGAGCAGTCTGGTGCTAGGTTAAAAGAGCCCAGTCAAAGTCAAGACCCAAATCCAATTACAAATCTGTGGCAAGACTTCACATTTTGTTGTACCCACCCAGTAAATATCCAGCCAATCAGACTGTGATTGAGCTATTTGGCAAAGAAGAATGGGCCAACATTTCAGTCTCTGCCTGCTCAGAATTGGTTTTCTTCCACTTCACAAGTAAACACACCTTAGTGTTGGTCTGTGTTTAGGAAAATTCTTTTGATAATTAGTGAAACACTGAGTCAATCAGAGAAATGTGCATTTGTCTTTAGATAATTATTTTGAAAAATCAGATCAGGCAGGAGAGAGAGATAGAGAAGACAGAGGAAGAAGAGGGAAGAATAAGTGAAACTTAAATTCTCCTTCCATGTACACGATGCCTGGTGCCCATCTCTCTCTTGTAGGGAGTTTCTCTTTGTTTCTCCCACTCTGGTTAATTGGTACTTCTACCCCTAAATCAAACTCAGTTCAAAAGAGTTTCGGTTTTGATACAGTCCAGAGATCTCCTCTGAAACTTCCGTTACCAGTTCCATAAGAAAAGCACTTGCTCAGAAACCTTCATTATCAGTTCAGTCTTCCCAGTAAATACGCCAAAGTTTTATTTTCCTAGACACCTGTCGCATCAAATCCCAATAAAATACAACTTTTGCAACTACACTTGTGATATATTAAAACACTGTTTAAAAAATCTGTTAGAACTTCAAGCATTCTTATGCAAGACTTGAGTGACATGATTCCTACCTAGACCTACATTGGGCTGTAAACAATGGGAGTAAAGCAAACACGAGTATCAGCTGTCTCCGTTGCCCTTTCTTCCTGTAGGATTGTTAGGAAACCTCCAGAGACACATTAGGTAATGAATTCTCCTGAGCCCAGATAAGACATCTTACCATTCTCAGGAAGGGACAAAAATGATGAAACCGTTCCCCAGCACAGAAAAAAGTACACATTATGATCACCGACTACCTTTTCTCTGACCAGTTTCCTCCTGCACGGAATGAAAACTCAGCCACATGCAGCAGAGAAAATCCCTGCAGATTGTTTTCACGACTGCAGAAGGCATCTCACAGCTCAGTGGTCAATCACAACTCCACCAGAGATAAGTACCATTAGTTTACGCTTCACAAAGACTTCAGCATAGAAAATGAGGCTGCTGAAATGAACCATATAGAACAGGAGGGACTAAAAAAAAAAAAAAAAAAGAATGTGAAAATAGACGGCCTTCACCGGTTGCACTTTCACACCTCATTTTCCCTCTTCGTTCACACACAAATGTGAGAAGTCCAACTAGATCACACATTTCGCATTACGAGGGCTGTGTGAAACGTTGTGCAAATGAGGGAGAAAACTCATAAACACGATTCCAGGTAAAGGTTTTTAATGTTTAAGCTTTACTTGGCGAGTCCAACAAACACCTGAAGGTTTCTCGTTCCACATGAATGAAAAACCTTTGTTCGAGTGGAACAAAGGTTGAAAGCAAGTAGATTTTTATGGCTAACCGCTAATGGCTTGTGATGAAATAGATCCGAGGACCATCACAAGCCACCATGATGTCCGTACAACAATGTACAACAATAATAACAATGGAAGAAATGGGGGTAGATGGAAATCTGAATCTCTGCCTCTCCTCCTGGGATTTCTTCGTCACATTGTATGTACACTATAAACACCTCCTGGTTATCTTAACCAGTGTCTGTGTCAGGAGTTACATAAATAAAGATAGTGAAAGAAAACCCTTATTTGTGTGTGTGTGTATTTTTCTGCTTTGGAAAAATTAACATTGCTAATATTTAGCTCAAAATACAATTTCTAATTACTTATTACGTATTATCAGCTACTAGTTTTATTGTGGCTGTTGGGAAATATCCCAAGATGATTGGTACAATACATGCTTATCTCTTAAACACGGTACGTCTGTGAAACATGAAGTGATGTAATGGAAAACAGGGTGGCGCTTTATAATCAATGTTTGGAGTAGGTATGGTGTTTATAAGAGGTAAAAGATACAAAAACAAATATTTTAAAAACGATTAAACATCTTTTTTTGATACCAAAATATGTAAATCATCACTGTTGCACTAATAATGCTTAGAGCATTTATAAATTGTCATTTTGACATTGATTGGAGATACACAACCAGAAATTTGGAGTTGACTACCAATCTCTGATCATAGTCAATTCATATTTCTCTATAAAGCTGATATAAAAAGATGTAAGAAGAGCATACAAAATATTCTCTCTAGCCTTTCTGTCTATGAGCATTCATTATATATATATATATATATATATATATATATATATATATATATATATATATATATATATATATATATATATATATATATACATATACAGCCAAGATATATACATATAAGCCAAGAGCTTTTCAAATCTTTCTGTGAGAATAATGTACCAGGTTTTTGCAAAATGACTCAAAACTGGTGTTAGCATTTTATATTAAAAATAAACACATCGTAGCGCTCCCGTCATTACTAGAGCAGCAGCCCATGTCTGTATTCCCAAGAAACAAAGCGCTGGCTCCGAGATTTCCTAAACTCAATCATTCCCAAATCACACAGACAAAGGCTTTCAGTCATTTAAGTTGAAAACTCAAATGGCACTCTTTTTATATGAAACTGCTCTGCGATACATTTAGCCTTTCTATTATTATGTGCTGAAAATCTCGCTCTCTTTGTCAGCCTGAAAAAGCTATGCAGCGTCTCAATGTGTTGCATGAAATACAGTTTTGTTACTGGACATTTCTTACTCTTCTTTCCCCAACATTGATGCAAAAAATAGTTGCATTTTAGTCGTTTCTCAGGAGTAACAACTTCCAACATCAAAAAAATTGTTGAAAGTCTAACAGTGATGGTTAAATAAATAATTGTAACTTTTTACAGGGAGGAATGAAGTCGCTGTCTTCCACCAGTGTCCCAGCTCACGTCTCTACTGCTCACGTCTCTCATTCGCTTGTTTACAGAAGAATGTATAAGTACACATATTATAGCATCATATATGATAAATAAGGTTTTTCATAGATGCATGAATTGATTTCTTGTCAGCTTCATAAAAAAGCTAAACTAAAAGTCAAACGCGAAAGACCGAGAACGATTAGTGATGGACAGATTTATACACTACAAGACGCAATTAATAAAATCAATAAAAGTCTCATCTTGATCGACATTGTCTGCTTTCATTGAAATACTAATATAAATATGAATGTTAGATTCAGACGCATACATCTTTTTGACAGTTATCTTACTCCATACTAGTGCTCCTTGATCCTAATAACAAGCACAAGTCCAGTTGCAACATTTCAGCACCAAAGTGTTGCTGGAAAAAACCTCAAACTGTATCCAAAGAAATTCTCTGATTATTTATTTTTCACACCAGAATGACAGTATTACACACAATTCCTGCTTTCGCTATGCCAACAAGTCAAATGCAGAAAACAAAAGGAAAAACAAAAATACTGGTCGTCTTCTGGTGTTAGATTACAGGCTAAACACTGAGGTGGAGCTTCATTCAAAAGAAAGACCTAATATCTGAAACCAATGAGGATCTGTGCCAACACTAAAGTTTGTCTCTTGGCCCACTGTTTTGTGTCTTACATAAAAATGGTTCAAGTCAAGAATATATGTTGCAAAGGGACTAGAAATTAACTGAACTTATTTTACTGAGCCCATTTAAGTCCAGACTGAGAGCACTAGAGATGGCTTCTTTAATTTATGACTATGTTTAATAATTATTTGTATGACGTTTTAATTGTGTAACTATTTGTAATTGATTTATAACCTTTGCTGCCTCTTGGCCAGCACTCTCTTAAGAAAGATTAAGGAGTTTTTAATCTCAGTGGGACTTTCCTGGTTACAAAAAGGTCAAATAAAATAAGTAAGTAAATTTGGCTAAAAAAAAAAGAAAAAAAGGTTGAATTCATTCAGTACTCTTGACTAAAACAAAGTACTGCTTTTTGTTTGCGTATCTAATCTACGTGACTGGTCTCGTCTTCATTTGCATGGGTGTCACCTGTTATATGTCTTTCCACTCCGAACAGCAGGTGTGTGTAGGTTACCTCAAACCATGTTTTCACAACAGGATCTTGGTGATAAGATCACAAAAAGACACATACACACAGGGAGGAAAGTTCATCTGGGGGATCTATGAAGCCGTCTGGAATAGGCCCAGTCAGCGGCAGTTAAATATAGCCGATACTGTCATCACTGAAACTGATAAACCCAGGTCCATGGTACCCAGGTAAAAGCCGAGGCAATTTCCTTTTACAACAAAGCCAGAGCTTCCCATGAAATAGAGCAGCTACTGTAACTTAGCAGTCCATGTTTTCTTTTCCCAGTCTCCAGGGACATGAAGGCACAAGGTAAGCTGTATTTCAAGACACCCCTTTGGAGCTCATTAGGAGGCATCACCACAGATATTTTTTCACACAAGTGGGTGAGCACATTTCACCATTTGCTCACTCACTATAATTAATCTACTAATAAAACATTTAAGATAAACGAAACCAAGATATATGATATTGTTCTGTTTAGCTGCTTAGCAACACTAATTTGACTGAAAATTGCTAAAAACGCGCTTATATAATGTCTCCATGTTAGCTTTGTTTGTATTTCTAGCTAATAATCATATTTAAGCCCCGTATCAAATATTAAGCTAGCCTGTCAATATTAGACATGCGTAACACGGCACATCCAGGCCATAACCCAGCCCAGAGGTTCAAATTCAAAAGGCTCCTAAACACATAAATATTGAAGTTAACGGAAACAATGAACCGCTTACCTTGATACAAAACGGCTCCGATATTTCTATGAACGCAGTGGTGTTAGCTTAGCAGCAAACTCACTCTCCCGTGCTGTTTTCTTTACTATTTTTACCGCAATGAGCGACCCCCCCTCCTGAAGCCCAGTGCGTACAGCCGTGGCTGGACGTGACGTCATTTAGAAGGGCGTGCCTAACAATAATAGAAAAAAAAAAAGCTCTGAAAGAAAAATCACATGATTGGCGGTTGACACGGCCCTTGGTCACAGCGTCCAATCAAAAACGAGGACGATGACCGAAGGAAAGTCAGGAAGAAGAAACTCCTGTGACTCCTGATCATTTGACTTGATGAAAGATTAAACAGACCCACATCCACAACATCCTGTGGATGACGATGCAAACACCACGGGAGGAAAAAGCTGAGATGAGTGACTAATTTGTGTTAATCAGTAGAAGCTCACTTTCTTGCTTTTGCCTCTGTAGATTTAAATATAAGGGTAATAGAAATTTGGCATCATTCCTTCATTAGTATTTTTGACACAAATTGCATACATAGCTGTTAAAAAAAACCTCCCCTGGCAGATTATTTTACTTGTAAGCCATCTTTCCCACATCATGTATGGACAAAATCTGCCAGTGGAACTACTACTTTAGTTAATATTAAGGAATTGGTGACTTACGACAAGCTCCTATATCTTACTTGTATTTGTTAGTACACTATATAGTACTAACAAATATTAGTACTAATATTTGTTAGTATATATATATATATATATATATATATATATATATATATATATATATATATATATATATATATATATGTATACAGTACAGACCAAAAGTTTGGACACACCTTTCTAATTCAATGGGTTTTCTTTATTTTCATGACTATTTATAAGGCAAGAAATCCCACTTATTAACCTGACAGGACACACCTATGAAGTGAAAACCATTTCAGGTGACTACCTCTTGAAGCTCATCAAGAAAATGCAGAGTGTGTGCAAAGCAGTAATCACAGCAAAAGGTTGCTACTTTGAAGAAACTAGAATATAAGGGGTATTTTCAGTTGTTTTACACTTTTTTGTTTAGTGCATATTTCCACATGTGTTATTCATAGTTTTGATGCCTTCAGTGTGAATCTACAATGTCAATAGTCATGAAAGTAAAGGAAACTCATTGAATTAAAAGGTGTGTCCAAACTTTTGGTCTGTACTGTATATAACAATTAATAAAATTACGAGAATAAAACACAACTTATGTTGGACATTGGTAAATTTAAAACAACAGTTAAGCATTAGCTTTCAACATATTTTCATTAAAACCCGGCTAAGATCTGTTCTGCAACCTTCAAAATGTCCTCATTGTTCAGAACCAAACATCTTCAAATTGTGGTTGAGAGGAACTGATAATCGTGATGGTGTCCAGAAGAGGACGCCAGGGCTCCATACGCCATTTGTGTAATTAGGGCTGTTGCAAATGATTATTTTAGTCGGGTAATCTATGACTTGTTCTGACAATCGGATAATCGAATAAAATATTTAATTTTCAATTTTATTATGCAAAATGAGAACTCTCATTTTGCACAATTAAAATGCAAAACGCAAAATTTTTGCATGAGAAATTTTGCATTGTTTCATTTTGCATGAGACTATGCAAAATGAGAACTGTCTAGAACAGGGGCCACCAACATTTTTCATCCTGGGAACCCTGAACCAATTTTTGCTCACTGGGTGAATTTGTGGATTTCTGAAATGTATGATTTTATGCCTTCTTTTACCAACCTTTTATTTGTTGCATTCATGTTAATGTGTATTTAAAGACATAACATAGAACTTTTCACAAAAAATGTGTAATTAATCTGAATTCTCACTGTCACCTTGCAGTGTCTCAGTGACTCCATTAGAGGTCGCAATCGCTCCTTTGAAGATCTATGATTTAGACCGTTTACACGTAGCCTATAGGAACAGTTCTTAGCTCTTAATTCTTTACTCACTACCCTCAAATTAAAGATTAGATTTTTCTACATATTCTCAGTGTGAAACAAACACATCTACAATAAAAGATTCATTTGTTTTTAATGATTGTGTACTGCTGTATTGCTGGCTGCATGACACATTTTTACCAGATGAAGTTTGGTCAGGAACTGCTGAACGAAAGTTCAACAAATCGGGGTTTCTAAAGTTGGTACTGATCTATAGTCTCTGCCCAGCATGCTTCTTGCACACTCCGCTTACATTTATGCATAATATTGCAATCCACCAAATAATTAGAAATGACCATGTAAATAATTATAGCAAAAAATTATTTTAATAAAAGACAAAAGGAGTGAAACAAAAAAAAGTGTGAAAAATAAAACTGATATATTTCAAGCTTCTAAACATCAACCTCCGTGGCTAAATAGCAGCCAGGGTCTGGTGACATTTGGGAACAGAGCCCAGTTTTAAGGCAGATGAGGGGTAAAGATAGATTAAGTCTTTGGTTTACGGGAGACTAAGAATTATCCAATGCAGAACACAGCAATTCCAAGATTCAGCAGCAACAGAGTTTCTTCAGGCAGCTCTTTTCTGTGGTGTCATCTTTCTTTTCCGTCACCACAACCACTGAAAGGGAAAGATTTAGAAAGGTTAGAGAAGACAGGACGAAGGGCAAAAGAAATCGACAAATCATACAGTGAGGTTTTTTTTCTTATCCAAAAATTACAGAAAACTAGAGAAATTTTGGAGAATTACTCTGTCAGGACTCCAGCAGAGAGTTCAAGGGTAATCAAGGCTGCTATGATTTCCTCTAATTACATTCCTCATAGGAGGAACATATCCATGGCTTTTTGTTGCTGTATTGCTGGCTGCATATAATAGGTTTTCAGCATGAAAAACAATAACACTTTCTTCTACTTCACATATGGAGCAGAGGTTCTATGTCTCATCCAGTCAATAAGTTTTAATTAGAACCATTAGAGGAGTATGTTAGCCAGTTTAGCAGATGTTCACAACTAGGGAAAAAATGAGTCTAACACAGGATTAGGTTTCAAAAGCAACTCTAAACAGCTGAGATTTTAGTCTAGATTTAAAGAAACTCAGTGTTTCTGCTGTTTTGCAGGGGTTTTTTGTTCCAGATTTGTGGTGCATAGAAGCTGAATGCTGCTTCTCCATGTTTGGTTCTGGTTCTGTGGATGCAGAACAGAACCAGAACCAGAAGACCTGAGAGGTCTGGAAGGTTGATACAACAACAGCAGATTTTAATGTATCGTGGTTCTAAACTGTTCAGTGATTTATAAACTAACAACAGTATTTTAAAGTCTATTCTTTGAGCTGCAGGGAGCCAGTGTAGGGACTTTAAAACTGGTGTTTTATGCTCTATCTTCCTGGTTTTAGTGAGAACGGGAGCAGCAGCATTCTGGATCAGCTGCAGCTGTTTGATTGATTTGTTGGACAGACCTGTGAAGATGCTGTTGCAGTAATCAATACGACTGAAGATAAACGCATGGATGAGTTTCTCTAGATCTGGCTGAGACATAAGTCTTCTGTCTTGGAAATGTTTCGGGCCTGATCGCTAGGTTTTAGTTGTAATAACTGAAGCTGTGCATTGACTCTAGATTGTTCCTCTTTAGATCCAAAGATAATAACTTCAGTTTTGTTTCTGTTCAACTGTAGAAAGTTTTGGCACATCCACATATTTATCTGTTCTAAACATCTGTTCAGTGAATGGATGGGTTCAGAGTCACCTGGTGACATCGTAATGTAGAGCTGTGTATTGTCCACGTAGTTATAGTAGCTAATCTTATTTCTTGCTATAGCATGAGCTAGTGGGAGCAAATAAATATTGAATAAGAGGAGTCCTAGGATTGAGCCTTGGGGTACCCCACATGTGACTTCTGTCTGCTTCGATGTGAAGTTTCCTATTGAAACAAAGAAATCCCTGTTCTTTATATAAGATTCAAACCAGTTCAGCACTGGAGTGGTTTTACAGATATCTTTACAAATACGTTTGCAAATATCCTTTTGCAAATTCTTGGTCTAATTCCCAGAGGAAAGTTCTATTGGACCCTTTACCTATCTTAAATTTTTATATTATAATGGCATCATTCGAGTTCATTGATCCTAGCGTTGCAGTCGTGGAGCTAACAAGCAGACCTCCTTTCTCGTATTGCCTATGCGAGGTAAAAGGCTGGAGCCTTGTGTCCAGGTGGGTATCAACGATTGTGTTTGTCTACGTCCTCAGATGTCCAGATGTCCAGTCTATGATCAAAAGTCATTTCTAATTCTGTGTATTTTAACTTAAAAAAACTGGTAGGGTATATATTTTCTGTTATACCCTACCTATTAATTGTGTTTCAGCCAAGTGAAACACAATTAACAACTCTACGTCTGAATCCTAATTTTTTCTGAGATAAATCATTCAGTGATAGTTTTGCTTCAAGTAGAGAATATAGTTTTATATGGGAGGTAGAAATTTACCGAATGATAAACTCCGTGTAAAGAGTTTAATGTGGGTTAGTGATATGAACCTAGTGCTCCTTTTTTTTTAAATCAAGTCAAAGGAGATTTCAAATTTCAACTTGGTGGTTCGACGTTGATCAGGTCAGAAAGTATAGAAGGATACAGAAGCGAATGAACCTAGCTTCCTCCATGGGGTGGCGCCAGAGGAACAATATTATCTCCTCTGGCCTGGTTTGTTTTCCTGCATGTTATCACTATCTTCTAAACCATCTTTTGCTGACAAGCAAAAGACGAAGAAAATATCAGTTTAAACATTTTTACTCTGAGAATACGACATCTTGTATTCTTGTCCATTGTGTCTATTTCTGCAACATATTCAGGAGTATTTTGAACTTTGTACATATTAAACGTTTGTATGACAGTAATGTCTATTAGGGAGAATAAAAATACTTTTTCCCAAATCGCAGGACGAGGACTGCCACAGCTGAGTTGTTTGAGTAACATGCACTACCGCTTTTTTGCCGGCAGAGGTCAGCCTTGTCCAGGTGAGCTTTCCATTGAATCGCGAACAAGAAGCAGCCGTTCCTCATGTAAGGTTGTCAGATATGCTTTGTTGTTGCTGTTTAACTTTTCAGTTTCACACTTAACAGACGAGGGTTTTCTGTGCATATACTGAGTATGTGCAGTACAGCTAAAACACTTGTTGAATATTGTTTTCCTGAACATCACACAGAACTGAAAAATCTTTTTCAAACATGGAAATAATTAAACATAAAGTAAGATGATGTGACATCAACAAAGAGACCTAGAATGTCTCTGCATAAATTTGGGCTCCTGATTCTCCAGTGTCTCTGCAACGGTTTCTATGTTTTGCTTGGAAAGGAGCAGCCTGTTTACATGCCATTCTTATTTTTTGCTATGACAGCAGAGTGATCGCCCATGGGCCTCAGTGCTGAGCTGAAATTTGTCAGTGTGTGTGTGTGTGTGTGTGTGTGTGCGTGTGTGCTCTTTTATTTGGAGCTGGCAGCTCTCAGTTAGAGTGAAGGAGACCTGTGCATATTTGCAGAGACTCATCTAAAGTAAACACTCATGTGATTTCACATATACAGGATGTCAACCCGGTCTGGAAGAAATAATACTGGCGTGTTGACACTTTATTGACCTACATTAACTACAGTGTCAGCACAGCGAAGTCCAAGTGTCAAAGGTGCACATTCACAGCTTGCAGCAAAACATGTTTTGCCATTTTTATGTTCTATACATTATTGGTTGGAAGTTACTCAGACACATTATGGCGAAACAGTAAGATTAGATTATTGTTGTTGACATTAAAGTTTGTTTGTCTTTAAAATGTTACAAAAAGATGTTGCTGAAATAAATCCAAGTATATTCTACAGTATTTTTCTACTGTATTTTTGGTTGGAAGGGAAGTAGAACAAAGCAGGTTCTTCTGTATTTTTCCTCTTTTTTTATATGTACATAGTGAAATACCTCCTAAAAGACAAGAGTTATTTCTCCCAAAATGAATCTTAACACTGATATGGATGCAAAACATACAGAAAATAGCCACCTGTTAAATTTACCTGTTGATTATGATAAACGAGACTCTGGTATGGATTTATGACTAGTCTCTTGTGAAGGTGTTTTTTAGCTTGTCTAGTTACACCAAAATTCTGTGTGTTTTTCTGGATTATTTTTATGTAATAGACAAACAAGAAGTTGTGTATAATTGTGAAACTGAAAGACAAGAACAGTAACTTTTCAAAGCAAAGGCTTGGTTATGTTCTGGGGCTGCTTTGCTGCTTCTGGCACAGGGTATCTTGAATCTGTGCAGGGTGCAATGAAATGTCAAGACTATCAAGGCATTGAGGGGGAAAATGTGATGTCCAGTGTCAGAAAGCTTGGTTTCAGTTGCAGGTTGTGAATCTTGCCACAGGACAATGACCAAAAACACGCAACATTCAGGAATAACTTGGACTATTCTGATCTGAGCTCAGCTCTAAATCCTGTTCTGTGGAATGAACTGAAATATCTGGGGAAGGAATCCTTCAAACGTGATACAACTGGAGCAGTTTGCCCTCGAAGTCCAAAATACCTCTCCTACAGGAGAGGCTACAAAAGTCACCTAATTGAAGCGTCTTCCTCAAAAGATTGCATGGGAAAATATCAAGTTACAGCTATCGTCATTTTCATCCAGTCCTGTTTCATTAGTTTTTTGGGGGTTTTTTAATGATTCTGTTAAAACACAGCGTCTGATTTTCATCAGTTAATTTTCTTTAAATTTGTATTTATTGTCTCCATTTCTAGTTATTTCAATGACTGTTGTGGGCTTTTTGGTCAGAGGCGAAGCAACATTTTTCGTCCACGTGTGTAACATGCTGCTAACAGGCATCCTGAAAGAGGAGCGTGCAGGCAGGAAAATGTCTGTTCTGCAATAACACCATACGATGTTGCAATACATGATAAAGTTGCACAATAAACATGGGTAATATACATTTTATAGAATCGGTTTTGTACCTAAACCTAAAGTTATGACACTAGACTGTCCAATAGGAAATCTCATGAAAGGGGAAGATGATGGTCAAAGGCGCTCTTTGCATATTAAGCAATAACATGTCTCACTGTACCCTGTGCAGCAAAACAGAGATTGTGCAACGACCAGGGAGACTGTTTCACCGAGCGAGTAACTATGCCAAAGTGATGCAATTCTAGCAAAGTATTTCCTTAAAAAGTTGTGTGTGTCATATTTCTTTTCTTTAAATATTGTAGATATCAACTTGTGTGTGAGGGGAGGCCAGGGAGGTAAAAAACAGGAAAACATTTTGCTGTTCAAAAACAAATCTGCCATCCAAGTTTCTGTGGTCAGCTTGTCTCTTGGGTTCGATTTCAAAGTGCAGCGGTAATCGAGGAATTGCTTTATTCTCTGAAATGTTTTCGCAAGCTAAAGTCAGAGCGCAGCCCCACTGGCTGAGCTCCCAGGAGCGTGCTTGATCACTGGGCGTAAGGTGGAATGTGTTCGTCTATAGAATCCAGCATGTGCTCCGCTTCAAGTCCCCATCCCCTCCCCCTGTGGAGATCACGGAGCAGGCTGTGTATTTCCAGTGCCTGTTTGTAACGTTGCCCCGGCAACCCAGCCTGACCCCACTTCCTGAGCCTTAACACGGAGGGGCGGACGAAAATAGAGCCTACTCGACTAACCCGTACTTTACCCAACCAAAGGAACCTGAATTTAAGGGGTTCGTTTAGACTCATCATGGGGGGGGCGGGGATGGAGAGAAACACATGGTCATCTCCAGTGTTGTTTACAGTAGTACGAGGCAGAGATTTTTCCAAAACATGTTGTGAAAGTGCGGGATTGAAATGTTTCCTTGGCAGTACGCTGCATGATCAAGACCAAAATAATCCAAGTGTACAGCTGGTTTTTATATTCTTCATGATGTAAATCGTCATCTTAAACTACATAAAGTCGGAACTTGAGTGTTTCTTTGCTGCTCTAGTTTGTGTGGGCACTGATAAGCTCATGTGTCGCCGTCATATGGTCGGTGAAACGGACACTGGCTGAGGCCCTCCTACTTTCAGCAGCCCCTCACAGCTGCTCCAGAAAAAATGTGGGCATATCATGCATGACTTTGCAACGAAAGAAAAACAAACAAACAAAAACAAAACAATGTTAACTTAGATAATAAATGCTATGAATGACTTTGACGAGTTAGTTTTTGTGTAAATTTATTTGCACTTTGAACATCCACAAAGTAAAGTACAACTTTTTTCTGGAAGTTTAGATTTGGCCACGTGTCTCTGATCGATGGTGACCTTTGTAGCACATGTGGAGCTGGTTTCTCTGAACATTAAAGCAGAGCATATTCATCTATGATTCTAGTTTAGGAATGTTCGAAACGCTCACAAAAGGGGCAGATCAATTATATTTCTGCTAAAAAAAACGTTTATCAGTCTCTAACAAAATCTATAACTTTCCTACCAACCTCAAATCTAGCAATAATCAACTTGTTGGGTAACTTATTTTAATGAAGAGCCTGTAAATCCTTATGTTATTACAACAAATTAGATAAATATGTATACTCAGAGAAAATTGAGAAAACGGTTTTAACTGAATGATTGTACTGGAACAAGGTATATTCATCTACATTATTTATGATTTGGATTTCGATCTTCTCTCTTTCAGCCCAAACAATTCAAAACCAAATTGTACAAAAACAATTTTTTTTAAAAGTAATCTGCATGTGGCCAGAAACAGCACAAACATTGAGCTTGCTATAAGGGAACATATGCATGGGATTTTGAACCAGGCATGTGAATCTAGATGATAAATCCAATTTATAAGCTTCCAGGTGTCTTGTCTGTCAGCATATCTACATGTCTATATGTAGAGGACAACTTCAGGGCGTTTTACATTACAGGAGATCAGGAGAAAAGGTTTGTTCTGCCAAAAAACAACACAAACAAAATCTCTTCAATCTGTGCCAATAATTACTGCAGAGGTAGTCTTGCTATGCTGCGCACCAGAATATAAGGGGCTTTTCTTGCATTTGCAGTTTCATACGTTTGTGCATGAAACTGCATCTCATGCACAAACCAGCATCTCATGGTCTTTATCGAAGTCAGCTGGCATCGGATGTTTTTTTGATCACATGCCAAACAAACCCAAACTTTGGCTAATGAAAGTGGATTTTGACCCTTTGCTTCATTCCTGCATTCTCACTGAATAAAATAGCAGTACAGCACATGTAAAATGACTTCTCAACTTCAAATAATTCCCATGATGGTAAAATTCTAAGTGGAGTTTTTTTTTTTTTTTAAATCTTGTTACGAAGCATGAAAATATTGAATCGCGAGTCACTTGTTAGCTGTAATTTTGCTTAGGGATGAGGCCTGTAAGGCCATGAGGCAGGAGCAGCTGTGCAGCCTGACGTATATCACCAAGTCACATGACGCAGGAGTGTGCCTGTCTGCTTCCACTAGCCCAGAGATGGACCTCGACAAAATCCACACAGCTGCCTCGACGGAGCTGAATTAAACATTAATGCTAGAATAGGTGGTGTGTCATTACAAATCTGAGACAGCTGAGAGGTGAAACAGCCTAAAGATTGCGTTGTGGTCATGTCTGGCTGGCAGGCAGCAGCTGCTCACATTCCTAAAGACCCGACCTTCCCCTTTCTGTCAGTGCGTATGATCTACAGATCTGGGACAAGCGAGGAGGCCCGGCCTTGATCGTGTCAACGATTCGAGGTCAGCAGCAGAATCCGTGGCACAGACGGGCCTGGGTGTGTCCGAGGTGCCTAAAAATGCTCTTTCAACTCAGTCCATGATCTGCCACACAGACGCCACGCTGTATCTCATCTCTTAGATATGTCTGATAATGGGGAGTTCGAAGCTGAACCACTTAATTTCATAGAGAGCGTGCGCTCATTTGCATTAACATTCCTACCTTTTGAACTTTTTCATTGGCTTACCACAGCTGCAAACTTTGCTGTGTTTGAATTGGATTTTATGTGATAAACCGACACAGTATAGTGGTGACAAAAATAAGAGATTTGTTTAAATAAAAATCTGAAAAAGTCTGGTGTGTGTTTGTATTTTGCCACCATATGCTTAACAAAAGCCTAAAAAGGCATTGACCAGGGCCAGTAGTTGATGTGTTTATAGAAAAGTGATTGCTAAAAAAAAGAAAAAGTTACGTACAAAAAAAATGTCCTCTGGTCAGATGAACCACAGTGTGAATGCTTTTTTTTATAAAGCAAGGGAGATGCTGTTTAATTATGATGGAAAGAGTTAAATACAGGGAAATCATTAGATTTCTCCCATTTTAGTTTTACTTTGCTTTGGTCTATCACATTGAATCCTGATGAAACACACTGGAGCGAGTGGTTGAAACATGCCCAAGTGTTAAAAAAAATATCATAGTAGAATGAGTGACTGTAGATAATGTACCTGTTGACCCAGATTTGTATAAATCAATACTCTGGCAAATAGCTGTTCGCTTGGACCAATCAATGCGTACATGGTATGTGGAAGCAAGGATTGAAAGTTCAATGTCACAGTAGCTCATATTTCATGACACTTGGGAAGGATGGTCACGTAAGCTACTAAAAGTAGTATGTGAAGGGAAATATATGTTGTGCAATACAACTAGATGTTGCAAGAAATCTGGAAAAAGCAGAAAAAAAACCCTCCTATGTATTCCACTTTAAAATTAAGCACAACTGTGTGCGCATATCAGATGTGAAAGTTCACACAGAATCGTGGCGGAAGAGAAAAATACATTCAGGTTTGCTGTTGTAACTTGACTAGATGTCAATGAGTTCAAAGCGTGCAAATACTTTTCCGAAGAACTGCATCAGATTTGGCACCAATATTTATGTTTAGCCTTAAGCGTCTACCTCCTAATAAAGCCAACATTGTTACACTGACTCAGCCCGTCTGGGTTTCACACGTGCATAAAACAACCCCCAAAATATCGGAGAAGTCGCCATGTTCCAAATCAAGCCATGACAAATCAATGAGATATTGTATTCAAGGAAGGCCTTGGAAATGTGTTTGAGCGAAGTTCAGGACAGAGTTATGTACACTGGTGTTCAGCATAACCTCGACAGTAAACAGTCATATTAGAGACCCTCCGTTTTTAATGTAACTGGGAAAATCAGTCTTGCAAACAGAAAACACACACACACAAGATGACAGCTTACTCATTTATTTTTCACACCTCGTGTCCATACAAAACAAAGTAAGAGGTGATTTTTTTTCAGTAGAAACCCAACCCCCCTCCCAATTGTAAGGGAGACGCATGGCATGTACTGTTAGCCCACCCTTCTTTTTTTTTTTTTTGGAGGGAATTCAACAAAAGCAAACTGATCCATGTATCGAACACCTCTTTTATACATGCTTTGATCAAATAACCATAATCCTCGAACTTAAAACGTAGTACAAGTTTCTTATTTACAAAAGACTAAAAAAAAAGTTTAAATCAAAACAGATTTCATACTTGATTCCATAGTTTCTTTGAAACAAGCGACCAACCAATCCATCCGAGGTTAGACAATTTACACCCAATTTTATAAGGTGAAAAACGCCTTACGTTTGGTTACTTTTTCCATTGCAGGTTCCTCGGTTTTTAATAAAAAATAAAAAAAAAGTGAAAAAAAAGCTTTGTATGTAATGCTTTACAGTCCTTTACGACTTATAAGGCGTTTTAACTCAACACTCCACAGGAGGTAGTACTGCTGACTCAGATGTCCATCTCAAACTGGCTGTCATCTGCAAAGAAACGGACAAAAAAAACAACAAGCATTTTTAAAAAAAGGTTGCATCAGATAAAATCACCCCATTCGGTCACGCCCTAATGGACAACAGAGAGGCGAGACACTGCAGAACTTATCAGCATGCTGTGTTTACCAACAGACAGAAGGGAGGGGAATAAAAGTGAATTTTGATATTTTAACCATTTGAAAACCTTCAAAGCACCGAACCACATTTAACCTGAAAGCATCTCAACATCTCTTTAGATAAACCATCACTCTATTTACCTTCAACGTCAACAGCTCAGAACAGTAATCCTGTTTTTATGAGCTGCTTCTCCTCCGGAGCCAAAAAAAAAAAAAAAAAAAAGGCACACACGCGTTCAGAAAACAGAAGCTAAACGGGCAAATATTTACCTCCGATATCTTTCTCTTCCTCCTCGGCCTCCTCTTTGAGGTCCTGCAGTTTCCCCGTGTGGTGCGCGTGTGTGGCCGGTACCGTCACTCCCGGGATCTGCGGCAGGCAGCACGGCGGCGTCCTGGCGAGGGGCGAGTTCCGACAGTCCAGGAGGAACTTCCTGTCGTAGATGATGCGGGTGCCTGCGTTTGGCAGAGACGAGAGACAGGGGACATTTTGGCGTAAATAACGACCTTGTGGTGGAAGTTCGCACTGGCGAAGAGTCGACTTGCGCCGCATCTTTGCAAGCAGGGAATGTGGATTTATGTCGTCTTTGAGGCAAAAAGAAAAGTGGAAGACATGCTTCTGCTCGCTTCCCTTGCATTTTTTTAACCCCCCAAGCAGTCAAATCCACACATTTCTTTTCAAAAACCCTCCAGCTTAGTGAAAAAGAAAAAAGAAACATGTTGACAACCTATGACAGAGCTGTACATTAAGGGTCAAAGGCACCCACGGATTATGTCATAGATGACCTGTTTTGAAAACTTGCACCATGTGGCGTTGGGAGCGGTCTGCAGCTCGTGTTATTCTGAACTGGAGTTTGAACTGTTCTGCGAAGTATCAGCCCGGCTGAGAGAAAACATGTTATGTAATGGGGCTTGGACCGTTCATCCTGGACAACAAAAAAAAAAAAAGCAGAGAAGGAGGAGGAGACTGTTCAGCATATAGTTTATGACAAGACTGTGTAGAAGAAGAAGAAGACGAAATATGAGATGGAATGCAAGTCAAAACACAGTGGTGGAATCTCTTGCACAACCGTCCACGCAAAAATGGCTCCCCTGCGCATTAAACATTTACTCCACTTCCCCTTCTTTTCAAGTCGTACAGCATGTTCTTTATGCACTTCTAACTCAAAAGATTGGACGGCCTCCAGCTGCACCATAGACGCAAAGGCCAATCAAATGGCTCTGATCTGAGCCGCAAATGTACACCCTCTGCAAGTCACGAGTTTGAAACTTCCTTTTGTTTTCATGCGGGAGGACGGGTTTATGAGCCGTTTTAAAAGGACCTGTGCAGGAGGAAACGAGTCATATTTAAGCATCAGATTGCTTAAACACGTGAAAGCAAACGCATTTGAGAAGAATACTTTAAGATTAAGCAGTTTTAAGTAGAAAGACTGTATTAAAATGTTTGGTTGACGTTTAGCCAAAAAGATATAAGAGATAAAGAAAACTGTTAAGTGTGCAGAGAAAAGATTTTAGGACGGTTGCTTATGACAAGCGTCTGCATTTGTCAGAATTATGTTTTGCTTTCATTCCACGAGTGTTTTGCATTAATTGTGTTATCGCGAGAGCACATAGTAAAAACAAACCTGTGAGTAAAAACCGAATTGGCGAGAGTAATACTTAAAATATTCAAGTTAAGTGTTATTTTTCTAGAGGGGGACACATTTGCACTTTGTAATAGTTACAAATAAAAGCAACGTGAGAAAACACAGCAGCTGAAATCAGTTTTCTTACCTCCGGGCGTGGTAGAGAAGAGGGTCCCCCCGGGTGTCTGGCTGTAACAGTCGGGCAGCTGGGACCAGTCCTTCAGGGTGAGGACCCTGGTCGGGATGGGGCAGCTCTTCACTTGTTTCGTACCAGTCGACATGTTCGGTTTAAACGTAGCAGCTAAGTTTGAGTCGCAGCTTTACCTCCTCTCAGCTTTCCGCACGGTAAAAAAAAACAAAAAAAAAAAACAACAACGTCAATATTGCAGCTTGCTGTGGCCGAACTTAATTTAAAAGTCGTAAAGCAAACGATGAAACAAGTTCAGATTTAAGTGCCTATAGGTTTCCGTCGCCCGAAGGAGCTCGTAGACGCGACCATGTGCTGCGTTTGGAGCCCACGCAGCTGCAGCAGCCAGACTTGATGTTTTTGTGCAGCGACTCTGTGACACGTGGGGGCTACAGTTATTAGGTGCGAACGTTTTATTGTACAGGGCAGCCTGCGAGGGCGGTGCAGCACTGCTGGAGGGGGACTTGGAGATGCACCGGATCACCACTTTGTTTGAACATAAACATACATGCAGGTTTACTATCGATGGTAATCTCAATAAATGGCCGCCAGTGTTCCACTTGTAACCACCTCTTCCTTCAACACTTTACTCACTTGAAAGCTTTACCTCGAACCAAATAAGGCCACAGAAATAAGGTTGTCTGAATGTATTAATGTTGTGACTAATGTGAGGGTGAAGAAAACTGATTGTGAGATGCTATCAAATATAATACCTAACGAATATTGATGATGCTTTGGTGGATTGTGGGTGGTTAGTTTGACTGGAAGTTGTTTTTTTTTTTGGCCTACGACTAGTTATGTGGTGGCTGGTCATGGTCCGCTGCTCTCCGGGCTTTGCTGGTATAAAAAGAAGCGCATCTCCTCGTCATATTCTCAATTATAAGCGGTAACACTGCCCCCTACCTGTGATGCACTTATAGCATATAGTCTTGGGCCAAGGAGGGGACACGTTTCTCACGAAGCTCTCATCGCAGTTGTTTCTAAACTCTCATCAACATCATGTACATGAGTCATTTCTGTTTGTGACGTGTTTCTCTAGTGGCTCGGTGGCTGCAGAACTGAGCTGAACGGGACACTAACAAACTTTGTTTTGTATACAAACTAAGGATGTGTCATAAGAATCTAAGTCATTTTTAAATTCATTTTTAAATATTTAATTGCTGTGTTACAGGGGGACAAAATACCAATACCCTTTTTCTTTTAAGACTCAACTGCAGTTTTCCTTTTGACTTCATCTGTTTTGTAAATCCGTGATAGGGACAGTTGAAGGCTTTCCAAGCTGGGTAAACACACCAAATATTGTTTTTGTAAACATTAACTATACAGAAAATGGAGGCGAAGCGCTGTTTGGTGTGGAAATATTAAACACTGAATTTGATTTCAATGTCTACTTTTGCTCTGAGTCTTGAAAATGAGATTAGGAAATGCTCTTCGGTGTTGCTTTCAAACACTTCCTTCCTGGCTTCCAGGAAAAAAAAGTGCTTGTACTTGCCAACCACTGGGGGGCGACGTTGTCCTGACCAAATCTGAGCCCATTTTAATAATTCTGTAATTATTACGTAATAGAAATTTTTCTGCTGTGTGTTTTCCCCCTGACCCGATGAGATGCATAAATGTTAAATTGAAGTCAGATTTTTTTTTTCCACAAAAGCATATATTAATCCAAGCATTTTAATAATTAATTTTTTTTATTCGCCATCAGTGGTAATAAACACTTTATAAAAAATCAGATTACACATATTTATATCTTAGTGAAAAATTAAAGTAGATTGTATGACTATAAGGCTGTGAGAAAGGAAATGAGTAATATAAGAATTCATAGCCAGTAATTAACGTATTTGTAAATGTATATAGGCTAAATGTAGAATACAAAACAACTATGGAAACATAAATATACACATTTTGGGTCATTTGGGGAACTTAACATTTTCTAATGTGGTTGTGACTTGAATTTACAGACGTAAAATATGTTAAAACTGGCTATCAACGTTTCGCTCGTACGTTAATATAAATAATGACGACTTCATAAGAACCATATGAAATAACATCTTCAGTGTCAACATTTGACTAAGGCCAGACCCACTTCCTGTTGTATTTATCTTCTCGCAAGACGTAACAGACACAAACTGGGGCAAATTCCGCCGCCGTCTCTGATTGGTTCAGAAATATGGAATCAGATGACGTAGGCGTCAAAGGAAAAAGGTAACTTTCGGTCATTTCTGGTTCAGACAACGACCCGGACGCCTTGTGTACCGCTGCCGCCGGCGAGGTAAGAACGTGCCGAACATGCCGGGTTAAGCGGGATATCAGTGTCTCAAACTGAAACCGTAAGCTCATTATTGCCTTTATCCGTTTGTTGAATCGTGTTTGGGGTGATTTGTAAGGGCCACACTGGCCAGCTTTAAAACACTTCCTCGGTATAAACTTGCAATTGGGTTGCTCAATGGTACCAGTAACATGAGGCGGCTTTTTTTTTTTGGTCAACGTTTTGTCTGCTGCTTCCCTATTGTTGGTCAGTCCGTAGAGAATATCCTTGTTAAATTGTTCCCAATTTCCACAGCTTTTTCTTTTAATAGACCTTATTGTACTAGCAACTTTATGAGGATGTTAAACTAGATTGGGTTTAGGCGGAAATAACGCAGCAACTCGTAACCACCATTTAGAGAAATAATATAGATATATGAAAAAAAAGACTTATTTTTCTGGGCTATATTCGTCTAAAACGGATAACAGATATTACCATGGTGAGGGCTTATTCACGCGCTGCTGTTATGTTGCAATTATGTACAGTTTTAAATCACTCGTCAGGTATTATGTCAGTGAAGAGACGGATGTAGCAGAACATTATAATATTATAATGTTATTGAGCTTATTTGAATATTACGGTATCAGCCGCCAGGAAACCAAAGGCTGACGCTAACCAACATGCTGTTTCCACAGGTGCGTCATTCTCCAAAAATGAACACGTCCCATCATTGCGTAGGTTCCCCCTTCCACCCCCACCTGCCCATCTCTCCTGTTGATTTTAGCATTAAAATGAGTATGCTGTTTATATTTAAGTGTAAGAAAATTAAATGTGCTATAATATGGGTCAGAAAATGAGACAAAATACGATTCTGGAATTTGAATGTTGCAGTTTTTGCACATGTATCTCAGCCAATTTTTTTTTAAGGAATTAAAAAATTCCTTAATTTTTTTAAGGAATTGTTTGACCTTGTTCGATTAGAGGTCAGACAACCTCTAATGTTGTTTGACGTACATTAGAGGTGTGATTCACTGAAATGGGGATCACAGTTTGTGCAGGCTGATGCTGCAAGAACAGATCCATATCATTTCTTATGAAATGATGATCCACATTGGCGTGGACACGCGTTATTAAAGGTAAAGCATTGGTCAAAGGGGTTGAAATGGTGGCAAGACTCAACTTTTTTTTTTGTTATTCACTTTAGGAACAAAATATGTCAGAGGTCATTTTTGCCATGTTAACATTAAAGCTAAATCAGTTAGGTTATTTCTGTTTGAAACGGAATTCATTTGTTAAGCTAATTTTCAAACTATGATTCTGTTTACATCTAAAAATATAAGCACAAGTGCTTTCTGTTTGATATCTGTGCTAGTGCGAAACCAGTGGTGGCATTAATGCACCATATGTATAGAGGCTGCGTTCTGCAAAGCAGCTGCCCCAGCTTCACTTCCCGTGCCACAGAAAAATGGACGCTTCCAGTTCTGTAAAAATCTTTGAAACAGTCTTAGTTTTTGATGCATTTATTTAATACTTTTTATTACAAAAAAAAAATCTGATAAAGGGGAAACTGTCTGATTCAAATCTCTAATAAACATCTTCAACATGTGGTCTCAAAATGTGTGTCGGCGACATTTATTTTTAAAATACAGAAAAAAGTTATGATGACGACGCTGGTTGTAGCTAAGCTACATTTTCCACACCAATGTCCGCAGCGCTCTCTGTGAGCTCTGTTTCAATAGTGAGCATCAAGAACAATGAGAGTCTGTGCAGAACTCTTTTAATACAATATTTAAAGCAGGTTATGATTTTAGGGAACCTAATGTACAACAGCTTACCAGATATTGCGTCGAAGCAATAACTGTGTGGAAATTTGCAAATTTCAAGATAACGTTTCCAAGCAGTTGGAAGCACACGCCACTCCACCCTTAGCAACCACATGAATACTACACGTTACAATTAACCCTTTGTTTAAACAGATTCCAGCACGCATTTTTATGTTTGCCCATCCTGGTTGTGTGTTCAGCCTTTTTTTTTTTTTTTTTCTTAAATCACGCTTTCACTGGTTTTTATCTCCTCTATATCCGCTTTGGTGAGGTCATTGTCAAGCTGAGCTTGACCTATAGTGACCCTTCCACTGACCACCGAGTGGGGTGAGCCTCCAGAGCATCGTCATTGGTTATCTGTTGCTCTATCCCCTCCAGCATAGCCCGCAGGGCTGTTGTCATTGGATGGCAGCCAGGCAAGCCAGTGGGGGACGACGTGTCCACACTGCTTCATCCCTCTATGACCTTTCAGACGACCCCCGCCTCTTTGGTTCATGAAAGACAGCAGGTGTTTGAGTGAAAGGGAGGGATCAATTGTGACTCAAGAAGGCTTTACTTAAAGCTAGAGGTTGACTGATTTTTACAGAGTGAGGGAAGAATCTGGTAAGTGATGACACTGATTGTTGTTGTGAAAAATGTAGAACCGTCTTTTCTGCTTGTAGTTGTGTTGGTTAGGTTTGTTGGTAACTTGTAGTGAGTTTCTCACTTCTTGGATTTTAAAACAAAGTTCTTTTTTGGAGTTCTATTTTTTTTTTCGGATCTCAAGTCTGGCATCATTGAAAACGGGAGGCGTTGGACATCATCAGTTTAACGAAAAATAATGATTGCACTTTACTAAATCTAGATATAGGTCAGTGCGAGAATCTCTCAATATAATAATCTTGTGTAAAAATAACAGTATTACTGCATTTACTCAAAATGTTCAAATGAACCGACTATCCCAAGTGCTGACAAAGTAACGTAGCTTGAATGCTATACAGTAATTTAATGTAGAAGTAGCAGGGTTTTTAAAACTTTGGTCCACAGACTCGTAGCAAAAAAAAACAGTTAAATTTAGAAATGGTTGTCAAGTTCGTGTTTTGAAGGATATGATGACCTTTCAACACTTTGCTGGGTTTTTTTTATAAAGTGGCACAACTCATAAACTGATATCATCTGATGATTATCATTTCGTTCCAGCGGCTGGCCTGCAGGCAACAGCTTTACAGACATGCTGCCTTGAGTTTGTGAACTCTCATTTTACGACAGCGTTACTTTAATTGGAGACGTAGGTGGCGTTCCTTTCTAGTTTCTGGAAGTTTGAAAAAAAATGTCTTTAAAAACAAGAGAAATTAGGAGCGTCCTTTTAAATAGCTGATCAGTAATGCCCAGCTGTGGGGGGGGGGAAATTTGACCAATTTTGATACGAATAAGTTACCCATACTACAGTTTTTTTTTTAATTTTGCTACCTCAGTAAAGACAAATAAGATAAGACTTTGTAATGATGCAAACTAAATCAGACTTTTTAGCATTTAAATTACATTTTATTTTCATATTGAAGTGTTTTCTTGTTCTTGTCTCCTTTTGTTTCTGGTTTTAGCTGAATCTGTGGGGACATACATTGGACCAGAAACCTTCATTCTGCGCCTGTGAGACCTTGTGGAAAATCTGTCTGCGGTCCTTTCCTGTGCCAGGATAAAGGTCCAGTCGCGGTTGATAAACCAAGGTCTGCTTTTCAGTTCCCTTCTAAACGCACCCAGAGAGCATCATGGGCGCCCAGTCAGACTCAACCCTCAAGTCAATCCTCCTCTTTCCAGTCCACCTTGTGATCTGGCTGTACTCCCTCATATCCTTCTTGCCCTGGTACTTCATCACCGGAGCCGGCCAAAAAAGGACGCAGTCTGCGAGAATGAAGGCCCGCTCCACCACAGGGTCCCCAGAGGGGCCGTACCGCTCTGTGGACCACTTTGATTCCTTGGCCACAGAGGACTTCCAAGGGAAGGACACGCTGGACAAGTTGTTCAAGCATGCAGTGAAGCGCTTCGGACCAGCCGATTGTCTCGGCACCAGGGAGGTGCTGAGCGAAGAGAACGAGATCCAGCCCAACGGCAAAGTGTTTAAAAAGGTCAGACTGTCTAATTTTTCCACTGTTGGCTGTTCGGGGACGTCTCTAAAGCTTCATTTAATTGTTTCCCCATGTAGCTGATACTGGGAGAGTACAGGTGGCTGTCCTACAACGACCTGGACTCTGTAGCGAGCGAGTTTGGCAACGGACTGGCAGCTCTGGGACAGCAGCCCAAAAACACCATCGCCATTTTCTGCGAAACCAGAGCGGAGTGGATGATAACTGCTCAGGCATGCTTCAGGCACAACTTCCCATGTAAGGAAAGCCCACTGCAAGCTGATGTCATGAAAAATGCATACAAATAATAGGGGGGGGAAACCGAGCTGTATTTAACTCGCCGTGTTTGCAGTGGTGACGTTCTATGCCACGCTGGGAGAAGATGCAATTGCATACGGACTGAACGAAACTGGAGTCACTCACTTGGTCACCAGCATGGAGCTGCTTGAAAGCAAACTTAAAGTGAGTTGATTCGTTTAAAGCCGTGCTTGAAAATATGTGTGTCTAATTAGGTGGTTTTAAAGGCTATCAGGAGATCTTCATGAGACCTAGAAGAAAACAGGAGTATAATGTGGTTTATTGTGCATAAATTAATTGAAGACACTTTAGTATGTGCGGAAATGAGATTAGGCGTGACTTTAAATAAAGGTCCTAAACTGTTCTTGATTGTAAGGTTTTTCTCCAAGCATGATATCACAATGTTCACATCACTCTAGGGGGGATTTAGCAACTCTATAACCATATTCCAAAACAAGTGGGGCTTCAGTCTAGGAAGAGTTTGGGTGGATTTATTCAGGGATAACAAATATTGCATTCCTTTCTGAAATCACAAAAATTAATATTGTAGTGACATTTCTAAATAATTTGGAATACGTCAGCTGTTTTAATCACTTTTTACTCAAACGGGTTTTGCAAATTCAGAAAGTCTTACATTTATTTAGCTCAGTTTTGACCCATAAAATATCTGAAATACACAAAGGATTTCAGAAATTTTCACAGGTGAAGTTAATTTTGTTCCATTATTTGTAGTATTTAACCGAAAGTGGTGTGTTGCCACACTGCTATTAAACCATAATGCAGGAAAGTAATAAACACTGTTGAAAGAAAAGCGTCCTCAAAGAATCAGCCCTCAACTCCAACCTGCAGAAGAATTGTGTTTCTGAAACTGGCTTGTTGTGGGTTTACATTATTAAAATCTAAACATTATCATCATATCAGATATTACCAGATTTGGTCTTAAAACAGGGAAATCAGTAATTGGCTAAAACCTATAACTTTTATGAAGGTTTCTCCATACTACAGAAAGATATTAAAATAAAGTGCTTGGATTTCAATTTTCTTAAATGATCAATTGAATGAAATAGAAGTTATTAAAGTAAATTATTTATCATAACTAATTCATGTTCTAAGTTTACACTATTACAGTATTAAAAGTCTTAAACTTTAAATTAGTGGAAACCCTGGATCAGAGATGCAGGATGTTGATTTGTACACAGCGGCACAGAACTCTCCAAACGGCGCTGGACACCGACGCCTGTAACATGCTGTACTTTCCCCAGGTAGAAATGCCGACGCTTGGTTGTTTGTTTTTTGTGGTCTGGAAATGTGCCAAGTGAGGATAGCGATGGATCATAGAAGAACTGGTTGCGATTGACCAAACAGGTCCAGTTGTAAAGTAAACCAAACGACTCGGGTTGCAAAGAGGGTTGTGCTTCAAAGTGGGACTAACGTCTGATCGAGGCGTTAACGCTGAATTGGGAGTTTCAGTGCAGAGAGTCAATCAGGGGTCGATCAGAGATCACCGGGTGACATGAATCGGCCAATGAATATCAGGGTTGCGCCAGTGAAAATAGACTAACGTTTATGTTGAATGACTCGCATTGATTGTTATATTTTTGTTTCTACAGAAAGTACTACCGCAGATCTCCAAACTGAAGCACATCATCTATGTGGACCAGAAGAAGGTGAACACAGAAGGCTACCCAGAAGGACTTTCCATCCACAGCATGCAGGCGGTGCGGGACCTGGGCGTCCTGCCGGAGAACGGTATGCATTTCTTCAACTTACTCAAGTCGTTACACTTCTTTTTCTTTTTTTTTTCTTTTAAATTTGTGCCTGCCTGTAAAAGACAGTGATTGCTTTACTTCTCCTGCAGCGGAGAGAGAAATTGTGACGCCGCAGCCCTCCGATCTGGCCGTGGTGATGTACACCAGCGGTTCCACAGGCAGACCCAAAGGGGTCATGATAGTCCACAGCAACCTGATCGCGGGGATGACAGGCCAGTGTGAACGCATCCCTGGACTTGGGTAAGTTTCACCAGTTATCATCACCATCACTCGTTTTCAGGCTTCCGAATATGTTGATGTTTCAGAGTGGCAGATCTGGTGAACTGCCCTAGAGTGACCCCTGTTTACCACTCAGCTGATTTCAAACGTTGCATTATTGTGACAGCGTGCATTTCAAACCACCGGCTAGCTAGGGAACTGGAGGTCAAAGTTCCTCATTGTTAAGATAAATAAGTGGGAGAGAGGATGATCAGTAACGACTGGATTTAACCTGTGTGTGTTTCGACAGACCTGATGACACTTACATCGCGTATCTGCCCCTGGCTCATGTTCTGGAAATGACAGCGGAAATCTCTTGTGTAACATACGGCTGCCGGATTGGTTACTCATCCCCCCAGACTTTGTCAGATCAGGTAAAAATGGCTCGCAGTGTGACGCAGCCGTGTGCTTTATCTCGTAATCATGTGAAAGGTCGTTTGTAGGAGAAGTCTCACCCGTTTTGAGTCAGGAAATTATTGCTGATCTTGTCAGTTCATTGGCCTCTGTCTCCTTTAGTCCACCAGAATAAAGAAAGGAAGTAAAGGAGACTCCTCTGTCCTCAAACCCACTCTGATGGCAGCAGTGCCGGTAAGAATCTACAGCTTTATTTTCCAGTTTGTTTTTTTTTGTTGTTGTTTTAATTCTTCATTTTCCAACAAAATAAATCCGTTCATTTTTCCGCTGAAACAGGAAATCATGGATCGGATCAACAAGAATGTAATGAGCAAAGTGCAGGAAATGAGCTACCTTCAGAAGACACTGTTTACTCTGGGCTACAAATACAAACTGGAGCAGGTCAAGAGGGGCCATGACGCACCTCTCTGCAACATGTAAGAAACCTAAACACCGCTTCTCTCCCCCCTCACCCTCATCGGTGCATTTTTTTCCTGGCACATGACGTGGTGGTTGTTTAGCCTCAAATCCAAACGGTCCGTAACGCGTCTATGCAGGTTGCTGTTCCGGAAAGTGAAGAAACTGCTGGGCGGGCGAGTGAGGATGATGCTGTCCGGCGGAGCTCCCCTGTCCTCGGCCACTCAGAGGTTTATGAACGTGTGCTTCTGTTGTCCGGTGGGCCAGGGCTACGGCCTCACCGAAACCTGTGGAGCCGGCACCATCACGGAAGGTATGTTGTTGTTTTGTTTTTGTTTTTTTTTCAACAGAGGCTGGTGTTTGGCCAGAAATCATTTAAAAAAAAGAAACATGGACATAATGTGGAATGGAAAAGAACATAACACAGCATTAAGTACTGGTCAGGCTTTGGAGCCTTCATCCAAATGCACTATACTAATTGTGGAAAAATTCGGAATATGTTCAATAACAAAATTTACTACAAGCAAAAAAATGAGCAAAGATATAAAGTAACGTACAAAAGTGTTTTTTATGTATTCAGCAACAAACCACGATGGCATTTAGTTGGATTTTATCAGTCCAGTTCATTTGTATGGCATATTTCAGCAACAAGCCACTTCAAAGTGTTTTACATCATAAAAACACAAAACCAAAATGTCACAAACACAAAAGTCAGTCACCAATTTGAGAACAAGCATGACATTTTATCAAGTGTCATCATCAAAAACAGTGATAGAACTTGATTGGTTGTTTTTGCAGCTTTCTGGAAGTTTCTTCCAGATTTGTGGCGCATGGAAACTGAATACTGCTGATGTTAGCCCCCTTTTACTCTGACTGCTCTAAATAAAATCAACTGCAACTACTCACTTTCAGAAGTCATGGTGTTGGTAGTGGTGCAATGATGGCCGTTTTCTGGATGATTCCAATTTTAACCAATGCCATTTTTTTTCTTTTTGGGAAAAAATGCAAAATGTGGCGACAGTGTTGCTAACAGTGGGGTGTCTGTTGTTAATCAGACACTTGAAGACGTGATCTTGTGAACGGGTCTGTCAGTCAATCAGTGGCTGATTTTTCAGACATTTGCACAGTTAGAAAAGATCGTTGGATAAGATCTGTTTCACATGCATCGTCCGATTTTCCAAAATTAAGAAATATTAAGAAAATTGGTGCTGATTTCTCAGCGAGCCCCTAAATTCACTGAGAATCCGCACAAGTGGATTTACATTCCAGTTGTGCGGAATGTAATCTCAGTAGTGTTCACTGACTGAATGGGATCATGGAATCTAAGGAAGATAGCAGGGATATAATTGTGGAACAGTTGGCAGGGCAGGCGCGATTGGCTAGTAACTCTTCAGAAATCCCATTATTTGAAATCCATTTGCCATCTGTATTGAGATTCATGTTTTTTGCCGTAATTGACAGATAAAATAGTTTCTTATGTATGACTGACTTGAGAAGAAGACAAACGAGTAACCCAGTAACTATCTGGTTTTGCAGTCGCAGACATCAGCACCGGCCGTGTTGGAGCTCCTCTGATTTGCTGTGAGATCAAGCTCAGAGACTGGGCTGAAGGTAGAACTCTGAAGCATGTTGCTACATGCTGTAATCGGCACAACAGAAACTATTTTTTAGTGCAGGATAATGACGCGTTACAATCTGCCTGCCCTGTTTTACCTCTCAGGGGGCTACACCAGCAAAGACAAGCCACATCCAAGAGGGGAAATCCTGATTGGCGGTCCCAATGTTACCATGGGTTACTTCAGGCAAGACGGCAACGATCAGGACTACTTTACTGACGAGAACGGTCAGAGGTGGTTCTGCACCGGAGACATTGGAGAGGTTTACCCGGATGGCTGTCTGATGATTGTAGGTGTGTATGTTGCCCAGTCTGCTTCACTCAACGGTTCTGTTTGCAAAACACACACATACTGCTTATTGATTTGTAAAAAGAGAAGCTGGACTTTTACACCTAATGTTTGTTTCTGAAGATCGCAAAAAAGATTTGGTGAAGCTGCAGGCGGGGGAGTACGTGTCTCTCGGTAAAGTGGAATCTGCTCTGAAAACCTGCGCTTTCGTCGATAACATCTGCGCTTACGCCAACAGGTGAGCTACAGATCTGATGTGTGCTGATATAAAACATTATGTACCTGTTAGCTGCAAACAAGACAGTTATTTTTTTTTGGTATGTTTCCATGGTGTCATATCTTTTAGGACTTTTTGTGTTTACAATAAACAGGTTTAGCTGAACCCAGGTGTCCTGTGTAACCGGTCGTGAAAAAGCTTCAGGCTCTTTGTTCACATGAAAAGAGCCGCATAACAGAGCAGAACATGGAAACTGCTCAACTATGTCATGGGTGAAGATTCAACCAGCAATATTGAAATACTGGGGCTTAAATTGAATTTAAAAATAGTCAGTTGGTCAATGGGGCTGGACGACATGGCTGAGAAACGCATCACATTATAAGCATTTCATAAGTCGATATCCATAATTATTGATTAGTTTTAAATATCTGAAATACTGCCAAACTGTCGCCATGACCTTTCCTCTTCAAGCAGAAACCTTAAACCGGTGCTGCAAGTTATTCAAGTTGTTGCTAGGTAACCAAAGAGCGAGTGAGTTAGTTGATGCCACCAACTTTGCTTCGCTGACCGTGAGCGGTTGAGCAGCTAAAGTCTTTCCTCTGCCTACATCCCCCAGAATGCTATGCGGTTCTGGATCGGAGTTCAGTGAAATTATTAAATTATTCTATCGATGGTGATCTGTCATGTTATATATTGTTATTGATTTATTATCCAGCCCTATTGGTCAAATAGATAAGTTAAAGGCCTGTTGTTTTAGGTTGACATTAACGTTATACTGTAGAGCTTTGGTTTATTCGTATAATACTGACACACAGCCTGCCGGAGCAGATTCTGTGTCTGGTTGATCTACCCTGGCTCAAACAGAGCCTCATTCATGATAAAATGGCTGAATGAGCCATTAACCTCACTTAGATGTGACGTTCTCTTTGAACAGTCGTCCCTCTGCTGCCAGAACGGCACACAGAAATCCCGATTGACTCCTAGTACGTTTGCATACACAAATATAGATGCAGAGATAACCGGTAGTAAAAGCAAATGAAAACATGGCCTATATCTTTAAACACTGTGTATGGTGAACATATTGAGTAAAGCACTTTTTATAGCAGAGTAGTGTTTGAAAAATAAATGGAAGTTTTTTGTTGTTTTTCCCCCCCAACAAATATGTTTATAATTTTCAGTGGCTTGATCTTTCAGTGTTTGTGCCGTTGGACGGCTGTTGTATGAAAATGAAACGGCGACCTTCACTTTAACCCTGTTCCTGCCGTTTGTTCCTGCAGTGAGCAGAACTACGTGATCAGCTTTGTGGTTCCTAACCAGAAAAAGCTGACGGAGCTGGCCAAGCAGAGAGGCATCGGGGGAAAGTGGGAGGAAATCTGCAACCATCCTGAAATGGAAAAAGAAGTTCTGAGGGAGATCACAGAGGCCGCAGCTAAAAGTAAGAGTTAGCTGGCAGGATGTCTGAGTCTGGATTCAATTTTTTTTTTTTTATTTATTTTGGTTCCTGATACAAATCCAACTCATAAGAATAGAAATTTGCTGAATCTAAGTTGTTTGTGATTTGACATTTATAACTATAGACTTGAATATTTTTTTTTTGCTGTTTTGATATGACTCCTTGATCATTTCTATGCTATTATATGCAGACAAAAAGGGGAAAAAATATGTTCTCTTGCTTCTCAGGCCAGCAAACCAAAATGGGCTTTTTACAATTTTATTAGCTGTGTAAAATGTGGTTTTATGGCTAGGAGAGTGGCTAAAACATGATTTTTTTGTTTTGTTTTTTTTTAGTTAAACTCCAGCGGTTTGAAGTTCCGGTAAAGGTGCATTTGAGTCCCGAGCCGTGGACCCCAGAGACCGGTCTGGTCACAGACGCGTTCAAGCTGAAGAGGAAAGAGCTGAAGAACCACTATCACAACGATATAGAAAGAATGTACGGGAGGAAATAGACATGTTTAAATACCACAGTAGTCAATATTTGTTCCTGTAAATAGTTAGCCTAGCTTTGCCAGACCAATGCACAAAGGGAAACAAATCTGGAAGAGTTCACTTTTCGGTTTGCAGGAAATATGCCCAGTCCCTAACATCTGATTAAAAACGTGCGCTACTGCAGGCTACCGTGTTCCAAAATGATTTCCGTCCATCTCTTTCTGACGCATTAGGAGATTCAAGGTTCTGTGGGGGGGTTTCCATGTCGGAAGCAGCCATGTTGGTTGTTTAGCAAAGTGCCTGAAAGGCTCTTCTGTTCTGCACACTTTGGTTCGGTTTTCTACCCAGTTTCAAGCTGCTGGCGTACCACAGGACTTAAGAGGAAAGGAATAATCTGAACCTGTACATAATCGTTGCTGTCGATCCATATGTGCTGCTTTTTATTTATGAGTGTAGGATCTACGGCTGTCTTAAGAGATGCACTGAAGTAGCGGGTCTAATTTCATCAAAAGGGTCAGAGACTTTCACAGCACTATACTGCCATCTGCTTAAATCTACCGCCATCTGGGGTTTAGGTGATAAAAAACCCCCCACTGTTGTCCATATGTTTCTAATTAATCGCTGTGATTTCCAATACAAATATTAACTAAGGTCATCCTCCAAGAGGTTTAGTGTGCGCTTTTGTACAACTGGAGTATTGCCGTTACTGTGCCTTCAGTCTGCAGTACTTGTGTGGTAGAACTGTAGGAAGAGCCAAATATGAAAAAAAAAAAAAAACAATGTTTCAAAAACAATTTTACTGCCATGTTAAGTTTACATATTTATTGAATATTATGCCCAGTTAGAGATAAACAGACAGTGATCATTGTTTTTTTTTTTGTTGTTGTTGGGTTTTGTTTTGTTTTTTTTAACACAAATGATCACGTCTGCTTATCTTGTTTTGTTTGGGGGTTTTTTGTCCTTTTTTTGGTCAACTACTGTTGCTTCTTTTTGTAAAGACCAAAATATGTAAACAAGGTCACTCAGGAAGACAAGTAAATATAATAAAGCGTGAAATTAATTGTCAAATGAGCGGGTTTTGCTTCCATAGGAACATTGAAATGACAAAATTCTTGTGGGCACCTAATTTATTTAAGAGCTGATGTGCTTAACATGAAGACACTTCTTAGCAATAGTCCCAACTGGCCTACTGTAATAGTCTGTGTGTCGTAACAGTTCAATATATACACTTGGTATGAAGCGGATCAGAAGTCTTGTTTCACTTCATCATCGGAGTGTTTTTCTACGTATTTTACCAATTATTGTTGTATTGACGGGTTTTCGTCGTTGGGACTTTAAGACGATGGCAAATACTTTCCAGATGTTTGTTAGGCCAACTTACATTTGTTATTCCAATCATGTCCACATTGTGTGTGTTCAGCATTTCAGAAATAAACACATTTTTTTTTCATATTTGTGTTTTGGTATTTGGTATTTTTCCACTCTTTCACACAGGATTTTTTTTTTTTTTCCCTAGCAATCATAAAATATTGAAATATTCCATGAGTTAGCTTTATACTGTATATCAAGGAAGAAAGCAACTGGTATCTATGCGTTAAATAGTCAAACATTGTGTCATTCACTACTATTTTAGTGCTTTATTCACTTGGCACAGGATGATTGTATTCATGAGTCACCAAAACTCATAAATACAAGAAACGTTTGACAGTACATTTGACGTACTGAAAAGAAAAGTTGCAACATTGTTCTACAAAGCATTGACGCAGGGAGACTGAAAATATGTGCATTGTTGCCAAATAAAATTAAAAATAATTAACCACCTCGCATTTTGCTTCCACCTCACAACCGCGTGTTACTTTGTGTCGACCTGACGTTTTTTGTTTTTTTTGATCAAGGTCTTTTTATTATTTTTTACATACACCACACACACACACACAAAAAACAAAAAAACAAAACAAAAAAAAGAAAAAAAGACTGACAAAATATACAACAAAAATCCCTCCCAACCCTCCTCTCCTATACCAGATATACTACCCCAACAAGAATACACCTTTTATTCATACATCAACCGATACAAAGCACAGGTTTGCACACAAAGAACCAATATTTGACCTTTACACAAAGTTATCTGCCGAAATATTCCCGACATAAGATATAAATGGCTGCCAGATGTCAAAAAATGTGTTTACAGATCCCCTAACAGTATATCTGATCTTCTCTAAATGAATGTAAGACATAACTTCTCTTAACCAATGTCCATATATTGGAGGATGTGGATCCTTCCATCGAAGAAGAATGAGTCTTCTAGCCAGTAGAGAGCAGAAAGCTAACACAGTCCTCTGATGTTTGCTGAAGGAGGACTCTGCTGGAGCCACCCCAAAGAGAGAGATAAGTGGTGATGGACAGACAGTTTGTCCAAATATTCCTGAAAAAGTGTCAAAAATGCCTTGCCAATATCTGTGTAACTTTGGACAAGACCAGAATGTGTGTAAAAGTGTGGCTGGAGATTGTTTACAACGATCACACGTCGGATCCAAGTCCCTTTTGAGTTTGCACAATCTGTCCTTAGACCAGTGTAGACGATGTACTACCTTGAATTGAACTATGACATGTTTCAGACATATTGAGGACGAATAAATATTTTGAATAATTTTTTGCCAAACTGTGTCTGATATGGACTCCTCCAAGTCCATCTCCCACTTGACCCTCAAGGAATCTAAATTGGTATCATTAAATGAACTGAGCAGAGAATAGACTCTACTCATAGAGCGTCTTGTTACAGACTTGCACATCAAAACCTCATCAACAAGAGAAGTTGGTGGATGTAAAGGAAAACATCCAGAGTTTGACATTACAAAATGTCTCAATTGTAAATACCTGAAAAACTGTGACTTGTGAATGTCAAATTTCTGTGTGAGCTGTTCGAATGAGGCAAACTTATTATCTATATAAAGATCATTTAGAGAAGTTATTCCCTTTAAACTCCAGGCATTAAAAACAGAATCCATTAGTGAAGGAGCAAACATGTGATTATTTGATACTGGAGCAGATATTAATAATTCCGTACTTTTAAACATCCTCCTGCACTGATTCCAGATTTTTATTGTGTGAGTTATAACCGGATTAGAAGTATAAGTTGAGATTGGTTGATTAAACGGTAACCGGGAGCAGAGTAAAGCAGAGAGAGAGCTAGCCGTAACTGAATTCCTCTCTAAAGTCACCCAAGTGGGAGCAGGATTGTCCTCTCTCAACCAGTACAGTAAGGCTCTAATATTAGCCGCCCAGTAATAATATAGGAAATTGGGGAGTGACAAGCCACCAAGACCATGGGGTAGCTGTAGCATCTTACAGCCTATCCGCGGGTGCTTTTTATTCCAAATAAATGACGACAACTCACTATTTAATTTTGTAAAGAAAGTCTTGGTGAGAAACACTGGCACGCTCTGAAATAGATAAAGTAATTTAGGCAGTATTGCCATTTTGATTATATTGATTCTACCTCCCAAGGATAGAGGCAGAGATGCCCATGTAGTGATGTCTTTCCTAAGGTTCACCAGGAGAGGCAGATAGTTTGCTGTATAAAGATCTTTATGACTATGAGTAATCCAGATACCAAGGTATTTAAATTTAGCAGGGCTAATTTTGAAAGGAACTGGACCCATATGCTGCACTTCCATTGGAGTCACAGGCATCAATTCACTTTTTTGAAGGTTAACCTTATAGCCAGAAATGTTTCCAAACTTTTGAAGTAAAATAAGTAACTCAGGAATACTAGATAAGGGATCTGAGATATAAAGAAGTGTATCATCAGCGTATAGGGAAACTTTATGTTCAGTGCCAAACCGATTAATACCTTTAATTTTGGGGCTGTTTCGCAAAGCCACTGCAAGTGGTTCAATTGCAATTGCGAATAAAAGTGGCGAGAGTGGGCATCCCTGCCTCGTCCCACGTTTCAATTCAAAATAACTGGATAGATTACTGTTAGTGCGTACTGCTGCCATTGGCAAGGCCTATATATCAACTTCACCCATGAAACAAATTTAGGACCGAAGTTAAACATCACCAAGGTCTTAAATAGATAGTTCCATTCCACCCGGTCAAACGCTTTCTCAGCGTCCAGCGAGATTAAAATTTCATTACAGTTGTGACTGGGCGGGGCAGAAGTATACAACACATTAAATAGCCGCCTGATATTAAAGAAGGATTGACGATTTTTAATAAAACCAGTCTGGTCAGGTGAAACAATTGTAGGGATAATCCGTTCGACTCGTTTTGCCAACATCTTTGTGAGAATTTTAACATCAGTGTTTAATAACGATATTGGACGGTATGAACTGCAGCTCAAGGGGTCTTTATCCTTCTTTAAAAGCAGTGAAATTACAGCCTGACGCATAGACAGCGGCAATAAATGTGTGGCCAGGGACTCCTCAAAAACTGATAGCAACAGGGGAGAGAGTAAATCCAAAAATTTCTTTAAAAATTCTGCCGGGAAACCGTCTGGTCCTGGAGATTTTCCATTTTGCATATTTTTAATTGCAGAGTTAATCTCAGCTAAAGAAAAATTTCTTTCCAATTCGTTAGATAGATCAGAACTTAGTGAAGGGATTTTAATATCTTTAAAAAAATCATCCAATTCAGTTGGGTTAAGTGAGGCTTCAGAGGTATACAGAGATTGGTAAAATTTGCTGAAACATAGACTAATTCCAGCATCCTCACAACATTTTACACCATGATCATCATTTATCGCTGAGATATCCTGTTTAGCTGAACGTTGCCGTAGCTGCTGCGCAAGAAGGCGTCCAGCCTTCTCACCATGCTCATAATAGCCACACCTAGATTTGGATAATAAATATTCGGCCTGTTGGGTAGATAAGATGTTAAACTCTGTCTGAAGTAATACACGTTTCTGAAGAGAGTCTTGTGTAAAAGTATGGGAGCATTCCCTATCTAATTGTAGAATCTGATCTGTTAACAATTTTAGCCGTTCGATGACCTGACGTATTTAACTCCCAATAAAATGCGCCGTTCTCGTTGGTCGTAAAAGGGCATAATGTTGATGAATTTGAAGAATATGCATACTTTCAACTGAATGTTGAGAAACCGCTGGCTCACGTTTCCAAGCTTAAGCTCAACTTGATCTATCTTTTGGTCTAAATAAACTGTGTGGACCAGATCAGGTGAACGGTAAGCAGGAGCATTCATCAGGAACAAACAGGCTGTGCAGTTATCAGATGTTTTGGAAGTGATACTGTTTTATTTTTTATAGATTTCTTTTGTACATGTCTCTAGAGTAGTTGGAATAGTTTGTGGTTTTTTTGTGGAAATTCCTGTGTCACTGGTGGCACAAATCTTTTCCTAATGCTTGTGAGGTCCAGTAATTCGCTGGCTTCTGTTTCAATTTTTGAGAACTGACCATGACTTCCGAGAGAAGTTATTATTCAGGAAGTTTCCTAAGACGACAGATCTTTTGCCTCATGATGGAAAATACTCAGATGCTGCATAAAGCCTGGATTGTTGCTTTTGGGAGATGTAACATTATTCATGGAAATGTTTATAAGCCCACTCCCTCGGATCAGAAGCTACTGTAAACATCGATGCAACAGGATGTGTTGGCATTGACTCACATGACTTAGAATAGAGCTTCTGCGGTGAAATCAGAGGGATAATTCTGCCATACAGAAGAAACTTTTTTTTTTTAAATTTTTTTAGCAGAAGCAGCTTCTTTGTTACAAACCCTGCTGCTCAGTTAGACAAACTCTGCACTGGTGGCAACACAGTCCTGTTGTGATTTTACTTAAGTAAGGTTAGCTGATGGTTTTGGGCTAAAATCTGAGCTTTTGTAAAGTTTTAAGAGAAGAACACATGTTGGACTGAATATCTATTTACAAACTCAACACGATTATCTGTAAACAATCTGAAATATAACAAAAAGTGAGGCTATAAAATGAGGAAATGTTGGTGCTAAAACCTGAGATCACAACATTCAGAACTCAAACTTGATGTGTCTCTTCAAATTGACTTGTCTAAGATACTTAAGCTACAATCTAAAATACTTAAACAAAATTAATTCTTTAATCATTTTTAACATCACTCAGCCTTTCCTGTGAATAACAACTCCAGGCATTCTCATAACGTCAGTAACTTTTAAGTGTGTAACACTAAATTTACGTTTTGTTTCTTATCACACTTTTTACTTAAGTTACAATTTATACACCCAAAAAGAGCATATTTTATTTTGCATATACTCATAGAAAAACAACAAAAATATCTAATAACCACCTGCTTTTTATTAAAAGTTGCTGGTATTTCCTGGCAAAGAGCAACAAGCACTGCTATAGTGGGTTTCCTCACAAGGCTGGATTTGTTTCCTCAACATTTTCATTGTAATCAATTACAGAGGAAACTGGTATTTAGTTTCTTAGAACAGTGAAAAGATAAAAATAAATAAATAAATAAATAAATAAAGGTCAGGACACAATCCTACAGACCCAAAGCAAAAGCAGCTGAGGTGAGCTGGAGTTATAATGCCCTGCAAGTTAGAAAACATTGAACTCAACAACATTGCAGAATTAAGGACAATAAAAATAATAATATAAAACTTACACTTTATTTTGTGTACATTTTTTTTTTTTCAAATAATATTAATAGTCCAAGTGTAAATCCAAGTACAGATTGTTTTTGACGAAAGCTACATTCACACAGACTCTGACAGAACCCTAATCACAGTGGGAAAACGAATCTGCATTATTATCACGCTCAAAGAAATCCTCCTGAAATATAATATATTCTGATTCAGGCTGCTGAGCATCTTGAATTTTTGCAGTAATTTGTGGTTTCAAATGTTTGAAATTAAAACATTTCAAGGTTCTTTATCGTCGTGTCTGACTTTGCAAGATAAAATTATTGGCACTCAATTTATACAGTTTTACTTTACAGAAAGTACAAAAGCCTCGTGAAAACGTAGCTGCTGCCGAGCGTCCGAGTTTAGAAACACAGAACACGAGGCTCAGCTATTCCAGTCCTGAAATCGGAAACAGTCGCTGGCGATCTTCCAGACGGGCTGATCGCTGTTTGGTGAGGCCTGAGCTGTGAGGAGGAAATTCTGGTTGAAGAATCGTTGTTTGTTCCCTTCGAACTTGACGATCCCACCAGTCACTACCAGCAACGTGGTCTGGCCTTGGGTTGCTTGCTCTGAGAAAAGACAATGTTATGAGGATGTTACGTTATCTTGTTGCGATTACATTTGTTGTTTGTTTTTTTTTTTTGGCCTAAAATTATTTAAACTTCGCTGACCGTGAACCGGCTGGCAGTCCAGAGTCTGAACCTGGAACTCGCTGGACGGCAGCGACTCGAAGAACTCTCCCAGAGCGTCCTGTCCTGAAACCGCATTGCCGTTCCACACCAACGTGGCTTTGTCCAGGTAGAGCCGGGTCAGGTTCTGAAACACACAAGTCGGCCAATAACAGCAGCCACGAGCGACCCGCACCACCTTAAAACAGAAATCGGTCTCCTCTGTTGCACTGGGTCTGAAAGTGTTGGTAATCTCAAGATAATAATGCTAAAAATGAATTTTAATCCAGAATTATTAAACAGGACTGAACCACTGGTTTTCTGTGTCGCTACTGAATTTGATTTTTATTTTTTTTATGCAACTCTAATAGCTACTGATATTCAACATCCAATAAATTGGCACATTTATTCAAGGTAAAAAGATTTTTTTGAACAAATTCAGCAGTAGCACAGTTAATCCCTACAAAATAAATGTAATTGACACATTTTCATTTTTAAGATTTTTTATTAACATCTAACTTGTAATTTATAACTTCCTGTTTCCTCATAGGTATAAATCTGATGACGCACAAAGAGTCTTTTTTGCAACTTGGCTAGGTGAGGAGCCATATTTATCAGATGCTACCTTTTTCATGCCTGGAAAAAAAAAAGAAGACCTGCCCTACCATAATAAATGTCAATGTGAGTTGTTTGCCAATTCAAATGGGACTAATAAAAAGGGTGCAAGTCACTTTAATGGAGGGTGTACCATCATCAACTCTTTGAAATGTGAGAAGATTTCAAATAAAAAAATCTGTTGGACTGTGTTGATCAATTGAAAATGACTCAAAACGTGGCAAATATAAATACAGAAATAGTTCATCATAGACAAAAAATAAAACAAAATAAACTTCTACCATTGCTATTTCATTCCCCAGACCTAAATCAGTTTTGAACAAAAAAAATATTTTGCTAGATTGTGCTAAGAGGAAAAGTCAATCTATCCTGCTGTAAACTTGTAGTGCCATCCTAAAGGGAAAAAGGATTTAAACAAAGTACAGAGAGCTTATATAGATGGAAATTTCATCATATTTTTTGTGTGAAATAATAACGCAGCAACAAAAGATTAACTTATTTCAATGTTTGTTTGTTTCTTTATACACAAGGTTTTGTCCGTTTGTTAACAGATCTGAAACAAAGATGAGTAGTGGACGCCGCTGCTCCCCACTGAGGGATAACAGCAGATTTAACTGATTACAAACACGTCTCTAGACTGCAGTTTTTCCACCGGAAACATACCCACACGTCGGCATGCAGGGTATACTATAACTCGAGGGGACATGCGTGAATTTTTCATTCTGGGAACAAAATGCCCACCCTCCTTTTCTTGTCCACACAGTCGTAGTAAATGTTAACAAACTCCTCGGCATATCTGCAAGACTGGTCAGCATGGGTCCGGAAATCCTACAGAGACAAGGCGAAGTAAACACATTAAGAAGTAAGTAAGCACGATGAATGTAGTAGTTATTAGACTTGTCCAAAAAATTTCTATTAAAAAAAAAAAAAGGGAGCACGCGCACAGGAAAACAGCTAGCTAGTTAGCGGTTTGACTAAAAAGAAATTAAAATAAACTTGTAGACACGTTGATAAACCTACCAGAGTGCTCGCCATGTCTGCTCATATATGAAGCGAAACAAACAACAAGGGGAAACGGTAAGAGTTTATACGTATTAATTGTATATTATCTTTCCCCCCCTCTGATTTATTCAGCTAACAGCGCGTCCATCTTACATGTTTTACTTCCGCCTAGCAAATTTCGTGACCACCAAAATAAGATGTGCGTGCTGTCGCTTTAGCCAAATTCAGTAGCGCCACCTAGAGTGGATGGTTCGAGGGTGCCGGTAAATTGTCTTTTAAACATATTGACAATTATTTATTTTTTAAAAATGTAGAAAAAAGATATTTGAGGAATGATATTTTGTTTATTTATTCTCTTCATTTATTTATTCATTTTTGATCAATTGTGTTTATTTAGTTGTGAAAAGACTATTGAATTTTCTTTATTAGAATATACTTAAGTATATATTTTTATTATAGTGTCTTAGTTTTGGCGTCGCAGTCCAATTATCAGTGGCTGCCATCTGGCCACTCCATAAACCCCCCACCCTTAGAGGCCTCCCCTCCCCTGACCCAATTATTAATGTTTCTATGAATAAATATGCTTTACGAGGAATAACTAATAATAATGACCAATATTTTTTTTTCATTTTTAGATGTAGAATTGATACATTCTACGTTTATCAAATCAAATTTATCTACAAGCCTATTAAAAACGACAAGCGTGTGTAGATCAGCGTCTTATCAGGCTTGAGCAGTTGCGGACTTTTATTTTGAAGAGACAGACGTGCACCCACATCGGATGTGAGGCTCATGATTTCCTGAGTCATCCTCCAGCTTTCAAACGCAACAACTTCGGTCACCTGCACGGCGTCCAACAACTTTCCCGTCGCATTCAAACACACTGAGTGATGGAGAGCTCCGTGTCTAACGTGGAGGTCTGCAATTTAGCCTTCAGCGGGCAGTTCGACAAATTAAAACAGTCCATGCTGTCCGACAAAACACTTGTCAGAAAAACGGACCAGGTCAGCGTCCCCGTCTTTATGTACTCTGTTGGGCTGCATCGTTTGTGACTAGTGAGGGAATGGAGCTAATGACGGCTGTCTGTGGTTTCAGGACGGCAGGACCGCTCTCCACTGGGCTTGTTCTGCTGGACACACCAACATCGTGGAGTTCCTACTCAGCCTGGGAGTTGAGGTCAACCTGCAGGATGATGTGAGCTAAGCTTTAAATTGTGATGCATTCTCTCCGCCCCCCCTAGTGACGGGTTACCGTTAAGTTGACGTAAATGGATGTTATTACAGCGTGATGTGTTCTCCACTCCCCAGGCCCTGTGGAGTCCTCTGCACATTGCTGCATCTGCAGGAAGAGAGGACATAGTGAGATCTCTGATAGGCAGTGGAGCCCAGCTGAATTCAGTTAATCAAAATGGATGCACCCCTCTGCACTATGCCGCCTCCAAAGGCAGATACGAGGTACAGTGTCGTTTGTGCACTAACAGTTGCAAAAAATGCGAAAGACTCCATACTTGTGTATGGGAGTGTAATTTTATGCCTTTGCATTCTTTGTCTTGTCACGTTTAGTCAGCTGCAGTCTTGATTGTATTTTGTTGGGGTTGGGTGTGACGGATCAACGTAAAGTAGAGTAGTACCTGAAGTGGTTCTCAATAAAAATCCAAAAAGTGTGGCATGCATTTTGAGCCAAATGCTACATTTACAGCCTCTCGCCGCGTGAGGTGCGTCTCTACCAGCATGTATTTATTTGTGTATCTTTTAAAGTTTTGTCACAGATTCTTAATTGGGTTTACATCTGGACTCAAGACATGGAAATAGCTTTACTCTAAACCATTGTAAAGGCATTCTATTTGTGTATTAAAATGTGACCCAGCCCAGTTATTTCTAGGCTGGGTTAAGTCCCTGATGTTTCCTGACAAGGCCTCTGGGCTGACCCATCAGGGGTCAAAAATAATCCTATTAATCACGTTACGGCTGAGGTGAGTTTACAGCTATGTCTGATACAGGTCTCCCTGCACCAGTTCTTATGATTAACCACAACCATAAATCAGGATGTGAGGGAAATTCAATGTAATTCAAATACTTTTTTCATCCCAAAGGGGAATTAAATGTTGTAAATCATATCACCCAAATATTGTTAAAGTGTCACTGTGGATAGTGAAGTTCTCAAAAGTCAACACTTAAATAAAGAGTGAGAAAAACATCTATTTAACTTCTTTTTGCATATTATAAACACTAGTTATGAACATTTTGCTTTGCCTACTTAGTTTGTAAGAAAAAAAAAAAAAAGCTCCAACCTGTCAGAGCTATTGTATACAGGAACAAAATGAGACTGTAAGCTTTCATCATGTTGTAATCATTCTGCTACATCTGGCAGCACTTGAAAGACGAGATAAAGACAGATTAAATGTTTTAGATTTGAGTACAATTATTTTGAATTCACATTCCACTCTTTACTGCAGTGTATGAAGTGAACAAAGCAGCTTCTATTATGTTTGGGTTAATAATGCAGGTAGTGCAGCCACACCTTTGTAGTGTGAACTGTGTGGGATTTTGTAACGCAGGCATGAAGACGACAAGTCACTTTTATCCTTGGGTGCAATTTAAAGAATCACAGGAGAAATACACAATTTAAAACTCTCACCGTTTTAAATGGAAGGTGTTCTCTCTGGGATTGAAACCTTAACAGCTTACAGTTCCACCAGGTTACTGTGCCGTGTGAAAGTCTTGAATGTGATGGGAATGATTGTAAAAATCAGTTCCAAATTGAACAATAAGGACGCAAAGGCCTTATTTAAAATATATTCACTTTTGTTTGTTTTGAATCGGCTTAAATATTTTAGTTCTCCTGTCCTTCCTCACTAATGAAACTGATGAGTGTGTAAAGAAATCAATCTATAAACAAAAAAAGAAAAATAGAAAATCAAGTTAAAATAGCATTGTGTTGGGTCAAATAAATGCCACAAATGCACACAATAGGGAGACGATGTCGATAAGGTGCGCTCTCCTTCGTCCGGAAATAAAAGTGAGAACCTATCAATATATTGCCACCCTCTCAAAATGACAAGCCAGGAGACGAACAGACAGCTTGTGGTAACCGGAAGAGTTGCTGAGATCCACAGCTGGGTTAGTTGTTCATTTAAAAAGAATCTGGCCTTTAGTGTGTGCCAAACCAAAACAAATCCTGCTGGGATTTAGAGGAACCAGCAGTCACTGTGGAAGGAAGTGCTCCGATCAGATGGGTCAAAGATAAACCAGCACTCCACATCATCCTGAGGACACAGTGCTGCAGTGAGTCAGTGGTGGCAGCATCATGATGTGGTAGGCAGAGCTAAATATAGGATGGTTTTAGAGAAGGGCTCGAAAATATTCTCTTGCTGCAGCAGGAATAGGAGAATTACTCCAAACATGCATATAAATACACTAAAATGGTTTAAAGTTTAGATCAAAGCATGTTTCTGTTAAAATGACCTAGTCAAAGTCCAGACCTAAATCCAGTGAGAAATCTGCCGAACTTGAAAATCGATGTTCACCCGAAAAGACCTGGAGTTATTTTTGTAGCAAAACATTGTAAAGTTTTCCTTCCAGTTCCAAACGACCTTCCGACAGCTTAAAAAACATTATAAAGTAAATTGAATAAATTAGTGACATTATGTAAGGTACTTTTTTTTTATTTTCCATTACTACCAGTGGAAAACTTCTCGTATAGTTTTCCATTGGTCTCGGCCAAGCCACCTTCTAGTTTTGCTCTCACATCCTACGCTGTTGGTTAAAATTTCCTCTAGGAAGTGGCGATCGAAAGAGGCTCTTGAGGGCACCGAGACTTTAGATGAGGAAACGGGCTTTTCACGTTTAACGGGAAGCAAAGTTTACAACGGGGTTACCTGCGACTGGCATGCGAGACAATTCTGCCTCCTGTTTGCAGATCGCCTTAATGCTGCTGGAAAATGGAGCGGACCCCAATGCCACGGACAAGTTGGCCTCCACTCCCCTGCACAGAGCATCGGCCAAGGGCAACTACCGTCTCATCCAGCTGCTTCTCAAGCAGAGTGCCTCAACGAACATCCAGGACTCGCAGGGCAACACGGCGCTGTACGTGTGCAAACGCATTTGTCCAAAATTGTCACAGCGGGCGTGGATTTAAATGTGTAGAACGAAAGCCGTAACATGTTGCCAGACCAATATGTCATCAGTTGGAAGTTTTTGACCTGACTTTTATGAAAACATAAAGGCACCAATTTGTATATCTTTTCTCTTACAGCCATCTTGCGTGTGATGAAGAGCGTTTGGAAGCAGCCAAGTTGCTGGTAGAACACGGTGCCAGCATTTATATCGAGAACAAGGAGGAGAAGACCCCCGTCCAGATAGCCAAGGGTGGCTTGGGGAACATACTCCGCCGGATCGTGGAGGGGTGATGCTTTCACTGACTCGCTGGTCGTGGTTTGGTTCAAACCGCTACCGTTGCATCCCGATGAAAACCATCATCTCACTCAGTCCTAGTTGAGCAGGCCCATTGTTATTTGGTGTGGTCGGTGACATGTGAAAGAGGCATTGGTGTTGAAAAGGGATTGGACTGTTTTTGAGGCTGATCAGTACCTCCTGTTGGGGCTTTGAGACTGACGTGTCTAAGCACAGTTTTTGCAGCAGCACAGTGCGTTTTCTGTGAAAGTTCAAGTGTAGAAATGGCAAAAACGAAACATCAAGTGGCGATGAAATCTTGTTGGAATAAATTTGTTGTACCTAAATAAAAAAAAATGTGACTTTGTGATTGTTGAGGCTGTTTTTTTCCTCAGTCTTTATTACCGTGCTCTATTTTGTAATGGAGTCACACATGGCTTTGTGCTCGGTGCCATTCTTTTTTTAAATATCTTCAAGGGGCAATTTCTAAAGTATATTGTCTTAAGCTTCTTGTTCAGCAAAGTACTAAATTTAACTCCTGGTGACTTACAGTACAGCTTCTGAAGTCAAGGTTGACCATAAACACATCAGTAAGTTAGAATGTAGAACAAACAGCTATGGAATCCAGTTTGGTCCAAATTCAGTCTCAATTAATCCAACGCATTCCATTGAAATTCCACTCAATTAAAATACAGTTCTTATGTGACGTCACACATCCGGGAACTTTGTAGCTGACGGCCATCTTTGTAGGTGTCTACCTAACATGACAGTGCTACTATGGGGTTGCTATGACAACAATAAACAAGCCACATTCGCCGTCTCATTGGGGTTGATCCCTACAGCTGCGATTTTGTTGACATGTCAACAAAATCGAGTGTTACTATACTTCCTTTTTTTTTTTGGTCTCGAAGCCATGGTTCATCATGTTTTACGCTGTGCTTGCCTACCAAGATGGCCGTTCAGTGGCACAGCTCACCTCCTGTTCAGACTTGTGGGAATTATGTATTGCATGCAGCACCATTCAGTCATATTACCACGCAGTAATATGACTGCATTAAGGGCAGCTCAAACGTTATCAAAGAACATCAGTTTTTGTTTTATCCAGATACATCTACTGCTATGTATCGTAATGTGCTAAAATCTGTAGTTTTAACTCTCTGACCACCCAGTGGGTGGGTGGCAACTATCAAAAAGTATTGTCTTTTTGTCTTTAGATCTCTTATCAAACACAGCCAGAGCTTAAAGGTAAAACTTACTTTACAATTTGAAAAGTAAATGCAGGTTTCATTCATCACCAGTATTAAGGTATCCTGTGGTTTTGCTAAGTTTCGGTTTCAGGACTGCATATTTTCTGTCAGAACGTTCCCTGTGGTTAAAGTCCTTTCGTTGAGAGAAATCCCAGCATGAATGGCATTTCCCTTGGACGTACAGAGCAAAGAGTAATGGTCGGCAATGCTGTTCCTCCCCCTCTTACTGCTGTGCGCTGTTGGTCAGCTGGCTAAAAGATGACTGTAACACTTTTTCTGTGTTTTTTTATGTATTTATTTAGTTTTGCTTAGAAAAACATACAAAATTCAGCTGAAACTACAACTGGCAAGCTATGACTAACTTACCAGCCTATAGTAGCTTGTTAGACTTGTGTTACTCTGTAAGGGACAAAAAGTGCCAATTTTTGCCATGGCCCCTATGCTCCCACCAGTGTGCAGGTGTGGGAGCGTAACAGGTATTTTTTCAACATTTTTGCATAAATCTGCATCAGAATCAAAATAACAAAGATGTTCCAAGTAAGATTATACAGTACTAACTGTATTAACCAACGTATCGTTCTAACAACAGAATAAAAAACTTGCATTTCTTGATTTTGTACTTTTGTTTTAATACCACCTGAAACCTAAACATTTTTAATCAAGGCCGTACCTGAAGAGCTGTTTCGGTAGACAATGGATGTATTGTGATTTGAACAGCGGGAGTCTCAATGCCTGTCTTACTAGTAATACCTATGAAGGTTTTTCAAACATCAGTTATCGCGATAAGTGGAAGACCCTTATAACCACTTAGTGCATAGTTGAGTCAAGACACGCCAAACAGGCGTTAGTGGGAAACGGCCATGAATGACTTTTAGCCGGTGACAAAATGGGTGTTGCCTCATCGATTTCAACCTCATGGCCACAGTCCATTACATATCTGTTTCTACAGCCATTAGAAAGTGTGGCGATGAATAAAAATTTTAAGAATGCTGTGAATGTTCCCTGTAACCGAAACTATTTGTTCTAAGAAAGCTCATGAAGTCATCTCAGTGAAATTTATACAGCAGGTGTTAGTTTCACACAGATGTCAAGAATCGTCCCCCACAGGCACAGACAAATCCACAACTACTAGTTGAATTTGAAAGGAGAGGAAAAAGTACAGCTTTTTAATAAAGTATAACTGGACTAAATCTGTGTGTAGTTAGATTGCATTTATGGTCAAATTTAAATAAACTCAGATTCTGTTAGATGGCTGAAATATACATTGGTGTAAAATGGTATTTTTCCTTTGTCGTCATGCTTAAATATTTCACATCTTTAAACGAGTTTTATTATCAGACCTAAACAATGCGAAAAGCTATTTTCATATAATTTTATTCAGAAACAGAAAATTTTTTTTTAATGTTTTGTCTAATTAAATATTTAGCAGACTCACTTTACAACAATTTGCAATGATGCAACCCTGCATTGTATTTTTTTTTTTTACCATATCGGTATTGGTCCGATGAATAACATTGGGCCAGTATTATCAACCACTATTTACTTCCATCTTGTTGCTGTTTGTTTCTGGAGGGGTAGGGTAATAAGGGTAAATATTTTAGCATGTCATTTACCATTTATCATGATATTTTTTTCGTCACAATAAGATTTAGATTGATCGTTGTCATGATAAATTCCAACTGATGTTTAAACACCCCAAAAACTGACAAAATTTTTTGAAATTGTTAATTTTATCAATTTCAGTAAAGGTGTACTCTGACACATCTCATAAATATCACATTTGAAAATATGATTAAATGCAGTTACTGTTTAACTGAAGCAGAGACGCTGTGGTGAAGTTAGTGGTGGTATTTTTTTTTTCAAGGTTTTAAAAGCGTAGTGAAATATATAAACAATATCGGTAAATATTGATTATCAGCCACAGCTGTAATATTAATATTTTTTTTATCGATATCGGCCCAAATTGTCATATCGGTGCATCACTATTTTAAATATGTCACTTTATAGTGAATCTACATAATGTGTTTTACTGTTTGAATTTCTTAAATATTTTTTATATATATATTTTTTTTATTTTCAATTATGTGCAAACTTAATGTCAAACATTTTTCTCATGTTTTGAGTGCGGTCAGTTTTGGTCCTCAGTAAATGCGCTCGCTTAAAATAATGAAAGCATAAAAATTCCACTCAAACGTTTCTCATGACGTCATCACGCTGCCGCGCTCTGGAAAGGGAGGAACTGCATACCTTGTTCCTCACGATCAGAGGGGTTATAAATTAAACGGCCTCCAGCAGTCCTTTTTCTTCGCTGCGGGTGGTGATATCATTAAGACCGAGTGAAGTAAGGAACTACGGACCCGTCCCAAAGACGCGAAAAAGGTAGATATTGAGATTTTCTTCGGAACTGCGTACTTGCGTAAAGTAGCATCATGCTAATCTAACTAGCAAACATAGCTGCTGTTGCCACTCCGGTTTAAAGGACACTGTTAGAAACGGGAGCCAAGGTTAAAGTCCAAACAGAGAACTTCAGCTGAACGCATTGCTGTGAATACTTTTAAGAGGATATTCTGCTTTGTTTCACATAATTCAGAGTTTGCGTAATATGCCCCGTGGAACGGGATTAAGGTGACGGTAATTAGGCCCGAGCAGCAAAGCGCTGCGAAGGCCTATTGTATCTGTACTGTTTATTATTATTATTCTTCCCACCTCTTCGTGTGCCTTTTTGGGGGCTTTATCATATTCAAAAACTCACCAAACTTGGCGGTCGCAACTAGAAAAATTAAAAATTTTGAATTTTAAGGTTGTTGCAAAAATCGCAAAAAAAATTGCTCAACGGCGGCAACTAGCAATTTTCTGTTAACACAATGGTATGAACGTACTTCATCGTAGAGACATGAAATTTGGCACACTTGTAGAGCTCACCAAAAGACTCAGAACTTACATTTAATGTTATTAGCCAACTATCACAGGAAGTCAGCCATTTTGTCTTGAACGTCCATTTTTTTCCTCGATTTTGACGTTTACAGCCTTCGTATTTGATCGAACTCCTCCTAGGGATTTCGATTGATCGACTTCAAACTCGGTCAGTCTGATCATAAGGCATGTTTGATTTAAAGTTATCAAATTGGTGAGTTTTGGAGCATGTTGAAGGGGGGTTAGCAGGGGTCAAAGTTCACCTACTCGCCATGAAACACGAAACTCTTATATTTCCTATATAAAAACACATAGAGGGACCAAACTTTCAGTGATTGATCGTCATCGGGTGCCCTACAATACCCTATGGTCAAATGATGACATCACTTAGGCCACGCCCCCTGAGAACAGGAAGTGTCATGTTTTACTGTGAACGGTCGCTATCTTAGCCCTTTGACCTAATCAACATGAAACTGTGTCCAGAGGCAGAAGACATGTTGGTGTGTTGTGGATTCCAACCCCGACCGGCTGCGATGAAGCAGGTGGGCGTGGCGGCGTTGCGAACGCCATCGAATTTCGTTTGGCTCTGAATTCCACAGTTTCGGGGTGAGCTGCTTCAAACTCACTAGGATGGATCCTTATCCATCCCCGAACAGGAATCCATAGCGATATTTGGTGGGCGTGGCCTAATTTTTCTATAGCGACCCCTAGAGTATTTTAAATGAACAGCCCCATGCCATGCTTTATCCTAGAATTACGAAACTTGGTACACATGTGTATCTTGTCAGGACGTACAAAAAAGTCTCTTGGAGCCATGCTCTAAACCCAACAGGAAGTCGGCCATTTTGTATTGAAGGTCCATTTTGGACCTCGAGTGTGACGTTTACAGCCTTTGCATTTGATCGAACTCCTCCTAGGGATTTCGATTGATCGGCTTCAAACTCGGTCAGTCTGATCATAAGGCATGTCTGATTTAAAGTTATCAAATTGGTGACTGTATGATCTTGCTGAAGGGGGGTTACCAGGGGTCAAAGTTCACCTACTCGCCATGAAACACGAAACTCTTATATTTCCTATACAAAAACACATAGAGGGACCAAACTTTCTGGGATTGATCGTCATCGGGTGTCCTAAAATACCCTGTCGTGAAATTATTTTTTTACGTAGGCCACGCCCCCTGAGAACAGGAAGTGTCATGTTTTACTGTGAACGGTCGCTATCTTAGCCCTTTGACCTAATCAACATGAAACTGTGTCCAGAGACAGAAGACATGTTGGTGTGTTGTGGATTCAAGCCCTGACCGGCTGCGATGAAGCAGCTGGGTGTGGCGGCGTGGCGAAGTGACCTGTAACGCCGATGCCATACGTTTGCTTCTAGATTCCACATGTTTCGACCGAGCTGCACCAAACTTGGCCTCAGTGATGCTGTTGTGATGCCTGACAATGCTATGTCATCATATTATGACGTCATCTAAGCCCCGCCCCCTCAGAATGAATTAGAGAGATCTTCTGTGTAATTACATAATAAACAGTACATGTTCGTCGTTTGTAGGGCAATGCTGCCCTCTGCTGGCCACTGAAATAGTTTCATTATTTCAGTAATTCGACACCAGAGGGCAGCATTGCCCTGCAGATGAAATTCTTCGATTTTGTAATACACAGGAAAATTGAAAAATTGGTATTTCTAACACAAAAAGTCACAGAGACTCCAAACTTTCAGTGATTGATCGTCATCAGGTGGCCTACAATACCATATGGTCAAATGATGACATCACGTAGGCCACGCCCCCTGAGAACAGGAAGTGTCATGTTTTACTGTGAACGGTCGCTCTCTTAGCCCTTTGACCTAATCAACATGAACCTGTGTCCAGAGACAGAAGACATGTTGGTGTGTTGAGGTTTCCAACCCTGACCGGCTTTGAGATAGCAGCTGGGCGTGGCGGCGTGGCGAAGTGACCTGTAACGCCGATGCCATACTTTTGCTTCTAGATTCCACATGTTTCGACCGAGCTGCACCAAACTTGGCTTGAGTGATGCTGGTGTGATGTCTGAAAATTCTATGTCATCAGATTATGACGTCATCTAAGCCCCGCCCCCTCAGAACAGGAAGTGCTATTTTTTTCCTTGGAAACTTTCATCTATGGCTCTCTTGACCTAATCAAGGTGATTCTGTGTTGGATGACAGATAGGAAGTTGGTCTCGCTTGCTTTAAAGTGCCAAGAGTTTTCAATGGCGGCAACGCCGTTCGTATACGTTTGCCTCTACATTCCACATATTTTGACCGAGCTGCATCAAACTTGGCCTGAGTGATCCTGGAGGCTTGCCCGTCGATCCTACGTCATCACATTGTGACGTCATCTAAGCCCCGCCCCCTCGGAACCGGAAGTGCCTTTTTTTCCTTGGAAAGCTCTGTTTATGGCTCTCTTGACCTAATCAAGGTGATTCTGTGTTGGATGACAGATAGGAAGTTGGTCTCGCTTGCTTTAAAGTGCCAAGAGTTTTCAATGGCGGCAACGCCGTTCGTATACGTTTGCCTCTACATTCCACATATTTTGACCGAGCTGCATCAAACTTGGCCTGAGTGATCCTGGAGGCTTGCCCGTCGATCCTACGTCATCATATTATGACGTCATCTAAGCCCCGCCCCCTCGGAACAGGAAGTGCCGTTTTTTTCCTTGGAAAGCTCTGTTTATGGCTCTCTTGACCTAATCAAGATGATTCGGATGATAAACTCTGTCAATGCTCACTGCTGGCTGAACCGTGTGGGCGTGGCCAAATGGCGAATATCAGTCCCTCGCCATATACATACGTTTGGCTCTAATTCACACATGGATCATCCGATTGGCGCCAAACTGGATATGTATGACCTTTGTTCTGCTCTAAAGAGCCCAACGGGTTTGAGATGTAATTTGGGGAAAATGCGCGACAGCTTCTGCGGCGGCTAGCGGGCGGCAGTGCTGGAAACTGCGGCAGAGCTTCTGCGGTGGGGAGCGGGCTGCGGCTCTGGAAAACGCGCGAGAGCTTCTGCGGTGGCCGGAACCCCCGCGGTGGCCAATAGGCCGGAGCGGCGCTTGCTGCGAGGGCCGCCCGAGGCTGCTTGCAGCTTTAATTAAGTTTGCTTTCGTCTCCGACTTTAAAATTAAAACGGTAAAACGGTTTTAAAGCTTATGTCCATTCAAAAATGTGGGCGTGCGTTTACTGGCACATGGTGGTAAAGTACCTTTTAAAAGTTTCCATTTTCGGTTTTAACAAAGCGTACAAAGGGGGGGAGCCATGAGAATTTAAGTGCGTCGCCGACAGCTTCCTGATCTGATCACAACTTTCTTGAGAGGAATGTCGACACGTATGCAGGGCAAAGATCACAATCAATAAAGTAAACACACCGCCTCTTACAGCAGCTTCTCACCATCCAGAAGCTGATCAATGCTTGGGTATAATTAATAGGTTTGACCTTCTCATCATGATTTAGAGGCGTGTCCACATGCCTCTGACTTAATTACGTAATTAAATTGTTGCCATGAATTCCTAACATGTTTTCCAGCTTCCTGAGTGTCAAGAACACAGTGTACCGTTCCGTCCATAAAATATGTTGTGTGCTCATCATGGTAACTATTTGCATGTGTATTCCTGGAAAGGAAAAGTGTTTAAGGTTTCCCTCGGTGCCTCGTGTCGCCCTTTGAGAAAAGTTATTATTACTGCCTTGTAATAGAGTTACTCCCTTTGGAATGCCCATCCCACACATGGTCTATTCAGCGTCTGCATGTGATGAACGCTCAGCTGCCTCTCTTAAAGGGCCCATTTCAAAGCCTACATATTACCCAACACTTTGTGTTTTTCCTCCTCAGACATCCTGCCCCTCTCAAACTTTGACCCACCCAGCGATTTCCTCGCCCAATTATGTCTGAGCAAGGCGACTACAGCAATTTGGAGTCAGACGGCTGTCTTGACTTCTCAAAGTTCGACAATCGCTTCCAGTCTTTCCGGGGATCCACCCTGGCTCGGCAAGTCCCGCCCGAACGGTTGGCGAGGGCGGGCTTTTACTTCACCGGCGACGCAGACCGCGTCCAGTGTTTCAGCTGCAATCAGACTGTGGAGAACTGGCATAGTGGAGACACACCTGTGCAAAGGCACAAGGAGGTAAATATATTTATTGGTTACAGTAAGAACAACTTGTTGTTTTTTTTTTGTCTCATTTTTGATATTGTAGCCATATGTTTCTTGCTTGTGCAGGTTTCTCCATCATGCCGGTTCCTCGTGTGCTGCCACCCAAACAGCATGAAGCCGAATTATATTACCCCTCTCATCTACGACGAAGTTGCAGAGGATATGCAGTACCGAGTGTCCACTGGTGAAGTGGTTGACGAGACCCTCTACCCTAGGATACCTCACATGAAGAGTGAACAGGCCCGCCTGGACAGCTTTTCTTCTTGGCCCTCCAATGTGCCCGTAAGACCCAGAGACCTGGCTCAAGCCGGCTTCTACTACTTGGGACAGGCCGACCGGGTGGAGTGTTTCTGCTGCGGCAACAAGCTGAACAACTGGGAAAACGGAGATCGCCCTTGGGATGAACACGCCAAACACTTCCCCAACTGCTTTTTCATCCTCGGCCACGACGTAGGGAACGCCCCGCTGCTGGACAACGCAGAGGAGCCGATGCGGGAAGATCAAAACGTGAACCAGGGGGGAAATATGGAGACTTTCGAGGGGAGGCTCAGTAGCTTCGCTCATGTTCGGCACCCCGTCGACCACGAGAGGCTCGCAAGAGCTGGTTTCTACAGCACAGGTAGAGCACAGATATGAAATATTAACAGAGAAAGTGTTTTAATGCTATTGTGGCTTTGACATAGAAATGTTGGCATTGTCTTTTTTTTTTTTTTATTTAAATTTTTTATTTTCTTAGGGCAAGAAGACCAGGTGTTATGCTTCCGCTGTGGTGGAGGTCTAAAAGGCTGGCAGCCCGATGAAGACCCATGGGAAGAACATGCTAGAGAATACCCAGGGTAAATGCAAACGTTTTATTTCTGGCTGTATTCCTACCATCCACAGTGATAATCTTGTTGCTGTCTTTCTGTTAATGCTTAAATGTGTTTTCTTTTTTCTCTTTCGATTAGATGCAGCTTCTTGTTGGAAGAAAAGGGAGCTGCATTTGTCAACAGCATTCACCTAAAAAGACATGAACAAAGTAGTGTTGTGAGTATTTATTTATTCTTTTTCCATTTTACGTTTGATTATGTGATACAACATGAACGCTGGCTTGATGTTTTATTATTTTCCATGTTTGGATAAATTTGTGAGGGACAAAAGCACTCATTGATGACATATGTTTGAGCTTCCAAACCTTATCTTGTATGACAGTGTCAAAAAAACTGTTTGAATTTCTAAGGAATTAAGCTTTTCATGTTAATACATCTATAAATTATGTTCAATTTCAATTTCACATCACAACTTGGGTTTTTAAGTTACTGTCAAAATTCATAAATTAGTCATTAACTAAATTTTATTGTCTAGGTTCATTATCTTAGTTCAGGATTTTAAACTGGACTTTTGGTTCTTAATACAAAGCAGATATCTAATTTTGTCTTTTTTTTTTTGCAAAACAAATGTAAAAGCAAAGGTATCACAGTTGTGCTTTAGAGATTAGGATAACTCAGGACTAGATTTTTCATTAAAGGTCCTAACACCATTAAATTTCGTAAAATAATCCCACCACATTGTCCAATGGATGCTAACAAGCATTGTGCTAGTTTAGTGAAATGTACAGATGGTAAAAGCCAAATAGGTAAATGTTTTGTTCCTATATGTCCCAGATGTTACAAGACCTTGAAATTTGAGTTGGGCAAAGAATGAAATTTTGGATTGGAAAATATTAACAATACTGTAATATTAGTTTTAAATGTAACTTTTATTGCTGTAGTTGGGTTTTAGTAAATCTTGTACATTTGCTTATGCGTATCTAATGCTATTGGTTAGCTCCCAGTACGAGTTATTTGGAACGCGTTGTCATTCGTAACTTTACTGCTATTTTAACGCATTCCTGAACACTATGCTGCGTTGATACTGTCTAGCGTAGCATTGTTACTATCTAGCGTGTTCTTTTTGAAACAAAAATAAATGACTGATCCTTGCATCTCTTTATGTATGTGAATGGTTTTTTTTATTATTATTATTATCTGCACTATTTTTGTTTCTCTGCATCAATTCAGTCATGTGCTGAAAATGACTTCCTGTTTTTTCTTCTAGGCTTCAAGTCACCAGAATGGATTTTCAGCCAATGAAAAAGGTAATTGTTTATATAGTGCAATTTAATTGGAAAGCCTGAAAATTAATTAAAAACCTAAAAACTAGATTGGTACTATCCATTGAAATGAATTAGATTCTTCAATAATAACTGCCGGTAGAAAATATTTTTAAATTACCATACTATTTTTATTATTATTATTTTTTGGAACCCCGTGCTATTACTTGCAATTCTGTGGATTTCTCTTTTTGTGCAACAGAGAACGTACCGATTTGTAGTAGAATTTCATGCAAGTAGTTGGCCATCGTATAACTTCTTTAACCCGTTTCGTTTAGATGAGGACCCAATGGAGAAACTAATGAAGCTGCAGAGGGAAAAACAGTGCAAAATCTGCATGGACAGAGATATTTGCATCGTCTTCATCCCGTGCGGCCATATGGTCAGCTGCAAGCAGTGCTCAGAGTCACTCGTCAAGTGTCCGATCTGCTGCGGAGCCATCACACAAAAAATCAAAGCCTACATCGCTTAAGGGAAAATATAAGCTGCTGTCTATCATGGATGCTGCTTTATGTTCTAAATGTTATAATTTAAAGCAGGTGTGGTAGGTAAGTTCTTCTAGGAGGGAATTTCTAGATTTCACGAAGAATAGCAACATAGACACAATGGGTTAAAAGGTGGTTATTACTTCTTTTTTTTTAACTGACAGTTTGACTACCTATATGTGTAGATGGCTTTGCGTTCCCCTTTTTTCCCACTCATAAGGAAACTATGCTTTACCACCTAGTTGGCCTAAAAAAGTGTGTGTATGTGTGTGTGAATGTATATGTATGCATATGAGGGGTTGTGAAACAAATAAATTAATGTACTAGTTGATGATACGTGTATATTAGATTCCCTGTAACATACTTACTGTTGTAAATGCTTTTTAATTATACATATATATTTTAAGAAACCAATATTTTCACAATCGCTTGGATAGTAAATAGCTGTATATTGTACTATACATACATGTTGTTGTGTCTTTGTTTTAATCGGTGTAACATGCATGTAAATACACGTTTTGGGCAATCATGGTTTTCTTCCTTTCTCTAGTTTTGTGTGACGACTCTAATTTTGCTTTATCCTAAGTTAAGTGGCTGAGGGGTTTCATTCACTTTCATTCCTCTCACATCGCATAAGCTACTGCACAGACTGAGATGGGATTTGAAGACTGAGATGGGATTTTATCATAATGTCTTGATAAAATCCCATCAAGACATTATGGGATTTTAGATGTCAATTTTTCATCATGCAATCTTTTCTGTAAATAAACTAAATAAATCTTTAATAATCTGACTTGAGGTGCATTTGTTTTTTTGTTTTTTATAGCTTCAATTTCAACTTCTTTACTGTGATTGCAGTTTCAAACAACTCCAACCCAACGCGCGCCTATTAGGCAGGAGATGTGACAACTATTCCAAATAGGATATATTAATATGTTGATTTGAACACATGAGATTTGAAATTAGATGCTTTGATATAATACGGGCATGGGCAGCAAATTCATTAAAGCTGCTTAGTGGCATAAACTGACCTTTTACTCTGACTGGAGTGCAGGCATAAGGTCAGCAAAATTAATTGGTAGTTAATTGATTGCAATCAGTGTTGTAAGCTGATTTACATACAGTACAGACCCAAAGTTTGGACACACCTTGAGAAAGTGTCCAAACTTTTGGTCTGTACTGTACATTGAATGAAGAGCTGATGAGTTGTGATATTTTTGTATATTCCTAATATTGTTGTGGACCTTTTAAAATTCTGGTTTGTTTTAAAGGGGGTGATACAGGTGATCCAGTACATAAACAGTCTTACTGGTTTAAAATAGCTATAATCAGTTAAAAGCCTGTCTATATTCATTCTGTTCAATTGTGCGCTTTAAATTTTCCTGTCTGTGCAGGCCCCCGTTGAAATACGGGTGCAGTACCTATCGGTGGCCACTAGATGTCAGGCCATCGGCTTTGTTGCTAAAGGGGTCGATGTGGCCGCTAGGTGGTAGCTCTGCACCAGGATTTCCTCCTCCTAGGTCGTCGAAACAACAAACCGAACTACGGAGCGAGCGGGGTGAGAGAACGTCCGAAACTGCCTCTGACCGCGACTTTTAAACTCTTTTTTAACAGATTAGTAGCGGGATTGGGCGAGAGACTGGTTAAGAATAATAAAAGTTACGATTGTGCCCCGACTACATTTTACAACAAGGTAAGTTAGCTGTAAAATGGCGGAGAGCTATGTGGAACTTAGTTGATTTGTATTTTGCTAGCCAGGCTAGCTGTGGAGGAGCACAGAGCGCGGATGTCTGCGTGAACCGAGTCGCTGCGCTAGCTCGCGGTACAGAGCTAATTTGGTCGCTAGCTGGCTAGCGGAGTTAATTTTCGGCACAACTGCTGAAATTACACAGTTTGTAGCACAAAAGAGCGCTCTGTTGTTTTTACGTACACATTTACCCGCAATTTATTTGTAAACAAAGTGTTTGGTGCTTATGCAATACGGTACTGGAACTCCCGAGGCAAGATGGAGGACGCAAGGACGTGATGTTTTTTTAGGTAAGGCTAGCGCTAGCTGTTAACATGGCTAACTAGCGGTACTTGTTATCCGCTTGTTAAATGCCGTTTAACTATTAATATGTGCTTACTTTGGGACACATTTTATCTGTAAGTGTTATGTGGGAAAAGCGGACTTTATTCTCACGTTCAAATGGTTGATTAGCGTCATTGTGTATTGGCTAATTTTTATTAGCTTAGAGCTAGTACAGTAGAGCTTACGTTGTTTTGTTGTTATGATGTGGTCTTACAGACGTAACGACCGAGTTTCTAGGTGAAAAATCTGTCTGAAATAATTCGTAAATGTTCGCCGCCTTGCTTGTTCGACAACAAGCAGCTAGTTTTTGCCGAGTCGTGCATGCTTAGTTCATCAGATCTCAACTAGCTGACGTCGAGGAAAAGACACCGAGATCCTCGGTTCCTTAGCTGGTGGCGCTAGCACCAGCGGCGCACCGGTGTCAATTTTGACAGGAGCCGACGAAGAGCGCAGCTGCGTCGGCGTGGTTGGAGAGAATTGAGACGGTGATTTTTTGAAATCGCTGTTAGCCTCCATTCACATAGACCTGGTTCAAGGCTTCGCCTCTCTCGACGTGATACTCTGTTGCTTCTCTGTTACAACTTTGTAAGCGGCGCAGCCCGATTTGGCGCCACTTTTTCAGTCTACACCCATAAAACCGTGTCGACTTGTCAGGTACGATCCCATCACGAGCGGGGAAACACGCACGTAATCGTAACACCTGAAGAAATACTGTTTTGAGATAAGTTGTTACCAAGCGCATGTTTTCAATAGTTTGCCCTGCGCTTTTCTTTCTTTTTTTTTTGGATGTTTACTCGTATTTTCTAAGGAACATATCTTGTTATAAGCGCCGCTTTGCGCGTGTAGAACATCGATATCTTCTGAGTTAATTCCAATCGTTTCATTAAATTGTTCAGATCCTGTTTATGTAATTTATATACATAATGTAAGTTGCACTGGACCTTCTCCCAGAGCGGCAAATTGCACGGGTGGAGTTTGTTTGCGTTTCCCAGGACTGAACATTTTTGTCTCTCTTGGCGTTTTAATTCCAGCCCTTCATTGCAAAGGAAGCGTTTGCATTTCTTTGCATTGTTAGGGGAAAAAAAATCAAAACACCCAAAAAGTTCTGCCTACTTTTCAAGGTGATATGTATGGATGTCTATTTCACAACCGTGCAATGCGGCCTGTTGATGTTGAGCCTGCCCTTTCATTGGTTTACATATGTATGGGGCGGAATGGACAGCACCATATTTGGTCTTTGAGGATGAAACTCTCGGCTTGCCTGCATGACGTTATCCGTAAACCAAAAGAACCGAGGAAAGAGCAGCCAATAGGAGGACAGCAAGCGTGACAGTAGAGTTTGTGTCCGCCCCCTGTTACCATGTGAAACTTTTTTTTCCCCTCCTCTTTAAGAATTGGTTTCTCTCTACAGAGACCAATTAATGTTATCACATTATAGTTTTCTCTTAATTTGACGCTATTTATTGAAGTGTTTCTTAATATTGCTTAACTAGCTTTTTTGAAGCTTTTTCTTTTTACTATTTTCTAGGTCACATGCAACCTCCCCCGTCTCACTTTTTGAGAATAATCTTAAGTCAGTTGTAAAGTTGACGTTAACCAGAAGATGTTACAGAAATGATAGCAGCACCAGAGATACAACCAGAGTTCGCCTACCCTCAGTAAGTAACTACTTTTTGTTTGTCAGATACACACACAATTTGACTTGGGCTGGTGTATGATGTTCACTAAATAATAAACATACACTACAGTTCCACTGTATAATAGCAACCATGTAGCCAAATGCAGTTTAAAGCTACATTCGGTTATCAGTGATGAAATGCAACACTATGAATTGCAACAGTATGCACAGTTGCATACTAATGCACAGTATGCAACTTTAGAAACAATTTAATTGGAAATTTGAAACTGCCTTTTTAAAACCTTGGTATGTCTTTGTAGTGGTGACTAGCCCAAACCTACAGGCAATGTTGAAGTTGATATAAATGTTTAATCTGTTACTTTTTCTGCCTCTGCCAGGGACACAGATACCAGATTCTCCTCAGACACAGACTTCTCTGAGGATCCTGATGGAAGAAGTGGAACTACAGCTAAAGGAAAGGTATGGAAAGCACAGATTTTTCATTAGATATTAGCAAAAGTGTAGAGTTGTATTTGTAAACGCACCTCATTTTGGTGCTCTGTTCTTTCTGCAGGGTGGGAAGAAAGGGAAGAAGGCGGCAGGGGAGAAGGGCAAAGGTGGAAAGGGAGCAGGCCGCATAAATGGCCACCATCAGGAGAATGGCATGGAAAACATGATGCTGTTTGAGGTGGTGAAAGTGGGCAGGAGTGCAATGCAGGTAAAAAAAAAACAAAACCCTGATCTGATAGTAGAACAATAATAGTTACTGTTTTCTGGCAGTATTTTAATGTTTTTAAATGTATTTATTCCTCTTTATCCCCAGTCTGTTGTTGATGAGTGGATTGAGTCCTACAAACATGACAGAGATGTTGCATTGCTAGATCTCATCAATTTTTTCATCCAGTGCTCAGGATGTAAAGGTATTTAAGTTCAAAAGTCATTAAAAGCCAAATATACGTTTCCTAAATTATTCCTCCCTTTGGCAGAGTAGTAAATGTGCTCTAACTAGTCTTTATCCATCAGGCGTGGTGAGTGGTGAAATGTTTCGCAATATGCAGAACTCTGAGATCATTCGACGAATGACAGAGGAATTCGATGAGGTAAAGCATCTCAGATATCATTACTATAGCTTTTTTTCACTAATTTATATGTTGTTGTTTTTGTTGTTCCCCCCCCCCAAGATGAGCAGAAAACCGACTTTCTTTTGTAGTTTTTAATTATGTTTGTTTTGCTGGTCTCCCTTGTAGGACAGCGGCGACTATCCTCTCACCATAGCCGGGCCCCAGTGGAAGAAGTTCAAAACAAGCTTTTGTGAATTCATTTCCGTGCTAGTGCGTCAGTGTCAATACAGTATCATCTATGATGAGTACATGATGGACACGGTCATCTCCCTCCTCACTGGACTATCAGATTCCCAAGTCCGAGCCTTCAGACACACCTCAACGCTGGCAGGTAAGTTTAAAAAAATATACACTTTCATTTATTTTTTTTTATTGCAAGTAAGCTTGATTTTTGCTATGGTGAAATTAGTTTCTTCTAAAAGCCAAAGTGATGAAACGGAAGCAGAGATGCACCAGTCAGGCCTTTTCTGATTGATGCTATTTCAGGTTTAAAATAGTCTGGTCTCATGATTTTTGTTTCCTTTGTTTTAAAGACTGTTAATGCATGGAAAAAACAATGAGCTGCAGGTTCTTTGATGTAAAACACAGTTTGAAGTCCAGTTTCTGACTAAAAATAAAGCAAAATTTAGATCATCCCCATTAACACATTAATTCGTATGTCCCTAAGCCGATTTCTTTTTTTGTCATACCTTAAAAGTGCATCACAGTACATGCTGTTGGTTGATGTTTGTTTAACATCAACCAACTTTGCTTTGCTGGATTTAAAATGCAGAAAGAAAATTTAACTATTTTTGTTTTTAGCTAGTTTTATTGTTACTCGAAATGCCAACAACGAAAATAAACAGATTGACATTTCTGGTCATGCCGAGAGAAATCTATTTGTGCACATAACATTAAAATATAGGTTAAGTGTATTGCTCGGTTTATTTTGACCTGATTATTGAAATGATTGAAACTGCAATACTTATCTAGCCATTGGAAAAAGGAAAAGAAAATCAAAGCAACAAGTTCCCTACATTAAGCTTTTTTGTCATTTTGTTTTTTGTAGGAACTGATTTATTTACATTTTGCACCAAAGCTTTTGACAGTTTTCTGACCTCTGGTTTCTGTAAAGGTTTGACTTGTCAATATGGAGTAATAATTTTTACAATTTTGATTTCTTTTATTGAGAATAATATGAAAAACATATAAAATTAACATTCAGAATTTTTTTTTTTCTCCCACTATTGGTCAACTCGTCTTTGCATAAAGAATAGGGAAGACGTCTCACCTGGTGTGTGAAAGCAGATGTTGGAAAGCAGGGATTTACTAATATTTAAAGCAGAGGCGTCTTAACATCAGTCACACAGACTGACGTGACCCTGCTGCAGCTGATTAAAATAAATTAATTAACTCTTCTCATCATACCATCAAGTTCTGTTGGAGCCTGCTAATGACCCATTCATTCGATTCAGACTTGCAGAACCAAAGAGACGTTTAAAACATGTAGAACATGTTGTTGACCAACTGTTGGCACTACTGGTTTAACACAAACACAAAATAATTATGGAGTTCACATTCTGAACTTGCTTTAGGATAATTTTTAGCTGTTAGCACAGTTTAGCAACAAAAGCATTGGTATCTATATTTAAATGTGTAGATTTCCCAAAAGTTAAACTTTTCTACCTCTACAGACGACGACTAAAACTTATAAACACAGCATGGAAACACTGTTATAATACACTCAGCCTTAATGCTATCTGCTGAAGTCCTCACTCTCGTAGCCTGAGTGAACTACAGAATTGACTCGACTAGTACAAATTACAACTTCCTTTTTGTCTTACACCTTTGTTATGTCTAACTTAATTTTTAAACACATAACTGACATTGAAAATAGCTAACTTTTTAAATCACTTCTTTAAACTTCCACATACAAGAGTTGTCAGCACAACCTGGCGGAGCTTAAAGATGTCAATCTTGAGGTTCTCACTGATCCGAGCCAATCAAACTGAAAATTGGCCTAGTCCAGTCACCGGTTTTTTCTATATACATCTGTAAGTTGCTGTTCCTTTCATATACACAAGGTGTTTCATGGCTCACAGTTGGCGTTGTACAGAAAGAGTTTTGGTGTTTCTACAGCGATTCACACACATTGCTTTGCATCAACTTTTGTCTCTGTCATTTATGTCTTTCCTGACAGCTATGAAGCTGATGACCGCCCTGGTGAATGTAGCTCTAAACCTGAGCATTAACATGGACAACACCCAGCGCCAGTATGAAGCAGAGAGGAATAAAATAGTTGCTAAAAGAGCAAACGACAGGCTGGAGCTTCTCCTTCAAAAGCGTAAAGAGGTGAGCACCGCAGACTCACAAGGTGTTTAGATGCAAATATAAGACCACATAATTAATAATATTAGTAGTAGTTGTTGGTGAAGTAGCAATAGGTAAAACACTGTGCAATAGAATAGTAAACAGTTTGTTTCAATGTTACATCTTGTTGTTCGGGAAGTTTCGTTTTGCATGTATTTTGTGCTTGGGTTTCCTCCATTATAGGCATGGCAGACGTTACTTGCCCTGTCAGGCTAAACATCACTTGTTTGTTTATGAAATGTTTTGTAATACACCACTAACAGTGATGGTAAAGGTTGGTTAAACTAGGTTTATAGTTGACACACTGACCTAGGTGTGGATTGTAGCTGGTCACCTTTCATTCAAAATGGTCTATTTGGAAGGTGTTCGTCCAGAGCAGTTGTGCAAGTATGAAGGTTCTCTTTTCAGCAAATACTGCACCAACGTAAATGTAAAACAGAAAAGCCTCATTGCTCTCTCTGCTCCTGTACGCTCAGCATGAACCTCGAAAAATGTGGCCACACAGCTAGGTTTATAGTTGAGATATTGAACTGGGCGCTTGGGTGCCAACGTACGTGTCAAGTATAAAAGCCTCACCACTGGCTTTGCTCACGCACGCTCAACGAGAACTTTCAAAAGCGCATCCATATACCGGCCAAGTTATAGTCGCGCATTAGAGTTTCGCTTTGAGAGCTTGAGACTGAAGTGAACTCATACATCTTTGTGACCAAAGTATAATGAGTCTTGTTCTGGCTCTGTGGCTGCTTTTGCTATTTGGTCAAGTTAATACCGATGAGCCACACCATGAGCCAATTACAGACAGGTCCTTTTCATCCAGATTATTTCTTTCAAATGCTGCATTCACTTGGATAACCAATCATCACTAGAAAAGCAAAACATTACTAAACAGATTATTAGGATTTGGGAAAACACAAGACTTAATACAACAAATATTTAAGTATCGTCAATAATGCATCGTTGCCTCGTCAAATTTCCTGTCAGCTTTGAACATTTTTACTCTAAACTCTGCGGTTCGCTGGTGGACTTCCTTAGCTCCCCTACCACCAGACTCAGCAAGTTTTCTGGGCGATTCCCTGTGTGATTCATTGAGTCACCCACCAGTGGGTCGGGGTATGAGATGCTAAACGATGCCGCATGCTAGCTACTCTAATGCTACAAACTAACGCTACAACACTGATGTTTAACAGCAACTTTAGAAGGTCAGTAATACTCCTGCATCTGCCACAGTGAAGCAGTAAACCACCTGAAGGATACAAGCTACTGCTGTCTATGTACATATTAGCTTCACCGCGTTCTCCTACGGTACAAATTAGCGTGACAACTCAGTCGGCTACTAAATACTGAAGCAAGATGACAAACCAGTGCGCCCTCCCTTCCTTACCCCTCCATATGCTAATTTGGCTCATGATGACACCAGTTGTTGGTGGGGAAGAAAAAAACCCAACATTGCAACCTACCGTGCTGCTGTAGTTGATAACGAAAGAAAATATTCAGCAACATTTCCAGAAAGACAAAAATGTGATGCATGATATATCGGCACCAACATCTGTATCGACCGATACTAGTGATTTTTAAAAAATATATCGGTATCAGTCTGATTGGAGAAACAAAATACTTCCCTAATATTTATTTCCAACTTTTTGTGAGAGAGTGGGGAGCTCGGTGGTCATGTAGTAGTTGTTTGATCATGTGATATTGTTGAAATGCAGTGCAGTGCTGCTATTGAAGGAGTGAATTTCCCTTGCTGTTAAGATGATCTCGTCCCCCGAAACTATATATACTCATATAAGATGAATTTATTGTTATATTTTGCATCAATGTATTTTTTTATTTTGCAGTTGGCATCATTCATGTTGAGTAGTTGTTGCAGCCCTAATGCGGAGCTGTAATTTGAGAGTAAGTGTGTGGGTGAATAATAAAGTGCGGTCGTGTACTACTCCTCTCCTAGCAATGTGTTAATACTAATGCAACATTTACTCGTTTCCCTCTTACTGCGGAAACTATAGATCAGCTCGTGAATCATGAGTTGAGTTTCACCAGTTAAACTTTATCACATTTCCTCTGACATTTGGTGATGGACGTTTGCTAAAGACATCTAAAAAGCAAAAAGTCCTTCGTGAGGTTTTCCCACCAACTCAGTCCCACTGCTAAAAAGATGTGTGGTTTTCCACAGCCAGATAGCCAGGCTGGAGGATCTTTTATGTTATTAATTTCCAGTTTGGAAACATTTTTGGCCATGAACTAGGCAGATTAGGAACAAAGCTAATTCAGGAGTTCAACGTTTTGATTGGTTGTCCATCTCCGTTAGCGCTCTTCCAGCTCTTTAGTTGGTGCTGAAGTGCCTGTTTACCTTTGCAATCAGTTTAGAGGCATGAGCAAAAAACAAATGCTACTGTTCTGATCAACCAGGAAGTGGAGAGTGATTCTATTTATAAAAACCTGTTGCTGACTGGATGAAGTTTTTTTTTCCCCTCCCACCAGATCAAAACTGTAACTCAGTCGGTGTTAGAGCTGAGCTGCTCTGCAGGGTTATTTAGCGTGCGATTCCAGTTTGTTATACAACAGCGTCCGTACAACCAGGCACCCATCTGTTAGCTCAGTTTGCAGAGGTGTGACATTGCGAACCGTCACACATGGTTTGTTTCAATCCCTCCAGTTATCGTCGTTTAGGATTCCCATTTGACTTGCTGCTGTTTACTTTTTAAAAAAAAAATTATTCTGTTTTATTTCAGCTCCAAGAAAATCAGGACGAAATCGAGAACATGATGAATGCAATTTTCAAAGGAGTGTTCGTTCATCGATATCGGTACGTCTCTGAATAAAACTTTTTGTCGCAGAGAAGACAAACTCAAAATCTAGACATCCACTTTTCTGAACGGATTCTCGTGCCCACAGAGACTCGATAGCAGAAATCAGGGCCATCTGCATAGAGGAGATCGGTGTGTGGATGAAATTGTACAGCGATGCCTTCCTCAACGACAGCTATCTGAAGTACGTGGGATGGACGATGCATGATAAGGTACCGTGCTCTTCAGATTCATCTTTGCTGCTTTTATTGGTAAACTTGTCGACTGTAGGCTTAAATATGTTTTTCACGTGTGTATTTAAAAAAAAAAAAAAAAAAAAAGTTTGAATATCCCGCGCTGTTTCTGACTTGATTGCAGCAAGGGGAGGTACGTCTGAAGTGTCTGACAGCTCTGCAGGGCCTCTACCACAACAGAGAACTCAATGCAAGACTGGAGCTCTTCACCAGCCGCTTTAAGGTCAGCACCACCTGCTGGACGAATTTAAAACTGCAGTGATGATTTTAGTTTTCCTAAGAATGGGGAAAATAAAAACACAGCACATATTGCTGTGTTTTTATTGTGATGAATGACTTATTAAACCAGATTTTTCTCTTTATTTTAATTTGTTTTTAGGATCGGATCGTCTCCATGACTCTTGATAAGGAATATGATGTTGCAGTACAAGCGATTAAACTGCTCACACTAGTCTTAAAGTAAGTCTGTTAGTTTTAACATGTAGGGATGGGCAGTCATGAAATAAATCATTTGGTTTACATAAGTTTCAAACAAAAATTCTGTCATGTTATTTATTTTCTGTTATTTAAAACAGAAAAACATCAGTTATTCCTGCAGCTGTTTAAATGATACAATTATTATTGCACTTTGATTTATTTTTTATTTTGGTGTAAAGATTGAAGCAAGAACAGAGTAAATACTGACAGAGATTATTAGTCATTTCCAAATTAGTATTGCTGAGAATATTTTATATTGTTGCTCTTTATTAATAATCACAGCAACCAGGCTTTGTTTTGATGTGTTTAATGAAGAGGGGAAAAATCAGATTTTTCAGTGTTTAACCTGTCTGAGTAAATCAAGGAGAGTTTTTACTGATTCTGATATCTGACCAATTAATTGGTGCAATTCTGGGCCATCCACTCAAATGGCCTTAAAATGTCTTAAATTCAATCAAACAAAGTCACACAGGTCCTAAATTTATCATGGCAGGACTATACCATCTTGTACATTCTGTTTATGTTTTTATTTATTTTCAAATTGTGGATCGTTTCTGTCAGGCAAAAGTTTGAGTCACACTCAGACATTATTGCGTTCTGTGGCTCGAGACGGCTTCCCTTGCTAGCTAGCCAGCTTGTTAACATTTTTGCATCCATCGTGGATAAGTGCGAATTTATTTCTCAGTTGGCTGGACGAAGTTTGCACGTTTCTGTGGCGACGTTCTGCGTCGCCACAGAAACGTGCAAACTTCGTTCTGCGTCTCTGGCGCAGAATTCCATTCTTAGCGGTCTTAAAAAGTCTTACATTTAAGTAGAAACCATTGCACACATGGAAATAAAACTCCTGTCATGCAGGCATGTTGGTAAAAGGACTTAAAGTTGTGGGAAAAGGTTTTTTAAAACTTGCAGCTTCGGGTAGCTGTGAGCTGTTTGGTAAAGCTGCTCGTGTTCGTCTCTGCAGTAGTACGGATGAGGTCTTGACGCCCGAGGACTGCGAGAGCGTCTACCACCTGGTCTACTCGGCACACAGGCCGGTTGCAGTCGCAGCTGGAGAATTCCTCTACAAGAAGTACGTCAGAACTTGTTGAGCCATTGCTTGTTTTTCTGTATTTATAAAATATATATAAATAAAAAAACAGATACGAGACTCTCGCTGCTGTTAACGAAGGATTTTCCTTGCAGATTGTTCAGTCAGCGAGAACCAGAGGAGGAGGGCGCCCCGAAAAGAAGAGGCCGGCAAAGCCCCAACGCCAACCTCATTAAGACCACTGTCTTTTTCTTCCTGGAGAGCGAGGTAAGCTTCTCACTTCCCGTTCTCTAAGCTTCTCACTTCCCGTTCTCTGGCCGCAGCATATTTGTCCACTTCGTTCGGGGCTGACTCTCTCCGTCCTTCAGCTCCATGAGCACGCGGCTTACCTGGTGGACTCCCTCTGGGAATGTGGTGCAGAGCTACTGAAAGACTGGGAGTGTATGATCAGCTTACTGCTGGACGACCCCATGCCAGGAGAGGAAGGTACGCCTCCTTTTCCTTCACAACGTCCTGCACTAAAAGCATTTATAAAGCAGAAATGTCGTCCAAATGAAGCTGATTGTTTGTGTGCGTGTAGCTCTTACAGATAGACAAGAAACAGCTTTGATTGAAATCATGCTGTGCACTGTGCGTCAAGCTGCTGAATGCCATCCACCTGTTGGAAGAGGAACAGGCAAGAGGGTAGGAGGGATGCTTTCTTTCATATTCCTGACAATAGATTATGATTCTGTATTTTCTAGACATGAATACACATGTGGGAAAATAATAGCATGTGGAATATTTTTTTTCTGGACATTCTTTAATTTTTTTGTAAGCTCTAAAACTTCCTCCCTTCATGTTTTGGACCATTCTTCCTTTTTTTTTTACCTCCTTTTCTTCTTCCTTTTTCTGCCTTGATCTTTCTTTTTCCTATTTTACTCCCTTCCTTCCCTTTTTCTCTTTTTTTCCTTCCTTCTCTTTTTACTTCACTTTTTGCTTGCCATTATTCCTTTGGCTTCCCACCTTCCTCTTTCCTTCTTTTTTTACTTCTCTTTTTTTCATTTTTACCTTTGTTTTAACTTCCTTTTTGCCTTCCTTCCACTTTTACTTTCCCTTGATTTCCTTCCTTCCCCCTTTCTTAATTTTCTGCTCTCTTTCCTTCCCCTTTTGCCTTCCTTCAGTTTTTATTTTCCCTTGCCTTCATTCCTTCCTTCCCCTTTTTTCAATTTTGCCCTCTTTCCTTCCCTCCATTTTCTGTCTTCTTTTCTTTTTCTTTCATATTTTTGTAAAGGTCCAGGAATGCTGCTAATCTCAGTCTATTAAAATGTGGCAAATGGACATAAAGAGTGGATTTCTGTACAGTTTAAACATGTCACGCTTGCCGCCATCTTTAGTTGCTTTGACTTTCCATCCAAAGCTTTTACGGTTGTAGAAAAGCAAACCAGTGTCATGGACAGTCTTCTAACTAGTTTCCAACTCTTGATCAGGTAATGACGGCGAAAGAGAAGAAAACCCAGCTGGACGATCGGACACGAATAACGGAGCTATTCGCCGTGGCTTTGCCGCCTCTACTGGCCAAGGTAACGCCGCATCCAACTTTTGTTTCTATCAAGAATGATTCCGACAAACGTTGCAAAAAATAATAATAATATCCTGGAATGTATCTCTACCCCCCCCTTGCAGTACGCTGTCGACGCAGAGAAGGTGACTAACTTGTTACAGCTGCCTCAGTACTTTGACCTGGAGATTTACACCACAGGACGTCTGGAGAAGGTAAGACGAAGGAGAATTATTTAGACTTTCTGGCTTATGTGACTTTAACAAAATGATGTCACAACATCAGCTTCATCAGTTGTACAACTTTAATGTGTTAATCTATGCACAAAAGATGAGATGATTAATCGGTGAGAACCAGAATTCTAATTTTTTATGTCATGTATAAAAAAATATGTGGGAAAACAGGACACATCTACCCTAAATGATAAAAAAAAACAACAAATGTCAACAATATCCAACTTTTTTTTTCTAATTTAATTATGTTTGTAACCGTGTATTGTTTAATTTTTCTGCCAGTGTTTACAAAAAACATTTTATTCATCCCAGTTGTGCTTTTCTTAGTAATCTTTATCATGAGCTTCAAAATAAAAAACTTTAGGTTCAACTCGAGACACAATATTTTGTTGGTATTTTACATCACTCCACTTTACTGCATTAAAATTCATCAGCAGCAAGTGTGTGGGAATCTCTCAGCTCTTCCTGCTGAATCGTTTCTCATCAGATTTCCCCGTAAAGGTCAAATTTAACCGTATTAGCCTGGAAGGGGAAAACGGACCAACCTGTTTATCAAAGCATTTGTATCTTTTTATTACTCCAAGAAAGACGCCGGGGCGGCTCCGCTTTACATGTATCGATTCCTTCCTTTTTAATAAAAACCCAGCCTCCTTCGGGGCAGGTTTGTTTTCCAGGATAAACGATCAAGCCGATGGTTTGGGACACTGAAAACACGCGGGCTCGTGTTATCTCACCGATCCAATAATCCTGCTTTGTACCGCCTGGCCCGAGGCGAATTGTTCCAGCTTCCTTCTTGTTATTGTTACTAATAGATTCTTCCTTCAGAAAATGCGGTTAGCGTCGGCTATTGATCTGTTTACCGCTCTCCTCAGCACCTGGAGGCCCTGCTGCGTCAGATCAAGGAAATAGTGGAAAAGCACACAGACACTGAAGTTTTGGAGTCGTGCTCCAAGACGTACCACGCCCTCTGCAACGAGGAGTTCACAATCTTCAACAGGGTAGACATCGCTCGCTCGCAGCTCCTGGACGAGCTGGTGGACAAGTTCAGCCGGCTACTGGAGGACTTTCTACAAGAGGTGGGAGCCGCGTCTACCTGGAGGCGGTTTTTATCAGCATCTAGAGCTTTTGGAGTCAAATTTTCATTTTGGGCCACATCCAGATCATGAAAGTTCTCAAACATATGGATTAAAAATCCATTAACAAACTGCTAAAATATTAATAAATTACATTTTTTCACATTGATCAGTTCCTCTAGAATTTTGAAATTTTCTGTGAATTTTATTTTAAAAATTTTTCAATCAGAATCATTGATTTTTGTGGAGCTAAAATAGAAATATCTTCAACAAATTTAGCACTTATGCATGTTGGTAGATGTGACTCCTTGTTACTCGCTGTATCGATGGCGGATGATAAGTTCACATTTAGTAAAACAGCAGCATTGTAGAAGTAATACTGCCGCCTGCAGGTTGGAGTTGGCAGTCACTTAAACCCAATGTTTTTGATCATTTTTGCAGAAAATTTCCAATAATCTCACAATCATGCTTTTGCGTGAAGAAGTGCGGTAAAGTGTTCATTTTGCGCGAATTTCCGTTATCACAGATTGATGTAATTCGGCAGTATATAGTTAAAATGGCTTTGATTTGATTAAGAGACTAATATTTTAATAAACAATTATCTGATTGCATTCTGGAGGTACAAGCTACAGCGGGCCAGATTTGATCCTCATCCCTCGAGTTTACACACGATTTAGTTCTTTTTTTTGTTTGTTTTTGTTCTTCTCTCTCTCTACATAGTTTAATTATAATAATAAATCTCTCTCCAGGGTGAAGATGCGGATGAAGATGATGCTTATCAGGTTTTGTCGACTCTAAAGAGGATCACCGCGTTTCACAAGTATGAACCCATCACCACATCGCCGTACCCATGCGACTTTCCTCCATCTTAGAGCATCGTTAACATACGGTGGTGTTTTATTTGTCGCAGTGCCCACGACCTGTCAGGGTGGGACCTCTTTACAAGCAACTTCAAGCTGCTCAACACGGGTATAGAGAATGGAGACATGCCTGAGCAGGTAATGAAACATCCACAGCCGCTTACAGCGTGTCTCAAAAGTATTCACACTCCACTACGTTTTTCCCGTTTTATCGAGCTGCAATGCATTTTTATGTGATGGTCCAACACAAAGCAGCGCATAATTGTCAAATGGTTTTCAAAAATGAAGCTAGTAAGACGCAGTTAACCCAGGCGAGAAGGCAGGTAAACCAAAAAACTTGGTATAACTAGAGGCTGAAATATGACTCAAATTATGACAAAACATTTCGCTGGACGATAAATAGTCCCAGAAATTATTTTGATAAACGATAATATTGACGTTTTGATACAGTTTTCAAGTAATATATTTATAATGGCATAATGATGCAAGTTTGCCCTCTCGAAGACCAACACACTTAACTTTGTAAACAACTCTTAACACTTGTTAAGAGTCCATTTAAAATGTCTTCCATTTTAAATGGAAGACATTTTAAAATGTCCAAAATAAAATAACTGAAAATGATAAATAAAAAAGAAACAAAAACACACAACCAAAACCATAAATGAAAATTGTAATGTCTCTGTAAACAAAATCTCCCTGTAAAAATATCAATCATCAGAATGAAAATGATCAACTCATTTTAATTTGTCATGCGGCAGACTTAATGGAGGTTCAGTTTTCAGCAGGACAATGATCCTAATCATAGAGTCCGACCTAAAGCTTACTCATATTTTCAAGTGGCACAGTCAAAGTCCAGGTATAAATCCAACTGAGCATGTGTGGTAGGCCTTGAAAACTAAGGCATCAGAACGCTCTTCATGTGATCTGACTTCACTTGAACTCTTTTGAAAAAGATGAGTCTGTAGATTCTCAAAGATGATAATTCTGCTGACGTACCTTAAAGTTTGTGCGCTTGTAGCAAAATGTGAAAAGATTTAAGAGTTATTAATACTTTTACAAGGTGCTATGGAGTCTAAATACAATATTATTGATCATCTTTGTCTTTTATTGCCTCTTTTGTTCTCCTGAGCAGATAGTCATCCATTCGCTGCAGTGCACCCACTACGTCATTCTGTGGCAGCTGGCTAAGTTGTCCGAGGGCAGTTCCAGAAAGGTGAGGACTTTCAGTCTCTGTTTTGAAGTTAAATTGAGGAAAAAACATGTTGAACATCTTTAATAAAGTGGGTCTATTTTGCTGTCAGGATGACATGGTCAACCTGAGGAAGCAGATGAGGGCTTTCTGTATGATGTGCCAGCGCTACCTCACCAACGTCAACACGGCCGTCAAAGAACAGGTGACGCGGGGCGGGAGGAAAACCTGCAACATAAACTCCGCTCGACTTGTAGATGTTCTTGTGCGTAACATTTTCTCATCCTGCTCCAACAGGCGTTCACCATCCTGTGTGACCTTCTGCTCATCTTCAGCCATCAGATGGTCTCGGGAGGCAGGGAACACCTGGAGCCTTTGGTTTATTCGCCAGAGGACTCCTTACAGTCGGAACTGCTGTCTTTCATCCTGAACCACGTCTTCATCGACCAGGACGACGACACAAACAGCACAGGTACGAATTAAGATCCGAGTTTCTAGATCACCTGCAGCTGCCGCGGTGAACTCCTCACCTATGATCTTCTGGTGTTTTTTGCTTTTAGATGGCCAGCAGGACGACGAGGCGGTAAAGATCGAAGCTCTGCACAAGAGGAGGAACCTCCTGGCTGCCTATTGTAAGCTCATCATCTACTGTGTGGTAGAAATGAGGACTGGAGCGGACATCTTCAAGCAGTACATGAGAGTGAGTTTTACTTTATTCTTCATCATAATAGTAATAATGGGAATCTGCAAGAACAAAAGCTGAATCAGTGGTGTTTTGTTTTCTGTTTCTCAGTATTACAACGATTATGGTGACATCATCAAGGAGACCATGAGTAAGACTCGACAAATTGACAAGATCCAGTGTGCCAAGACGTTGATTCTTAGTCTGCAGCAGGTCGGTGAACAAGCTCGGTTTGGCTCGGCGATTGCTACTAAACCGATTTGAAACGTTTAGTCTGTTTTTCTAATTTTCAGTGTTTTATCCAACATTTGGACATTTTCAATGTTTGTTTGCTCGTGTGTACTCTGGCTGCAGCTGTTTAACGAAATGCTGTCTGAACTGGGTCACGGGTTCGACCGCTCCTCCTCCTCGTTCTGCGGGATCAAAGAGTTGGCGCGCCGGTTCTCCCTGACCTTCGGCCTCGACCAAGTGAAAACCCGAGACGCCATCGCCATGCTCCACAAGTAAGGCGTCGTTCTGTCCTTGCTGCTTCGCTCTTGTTGATTCTGTATGTGAAAGTTCAACAAATGTCGCCTTCTGCTGTGTTACCTTTTGCAATGCAGGTTTTCTTCTTCTTCTTCTATTTTTGAGTTATTATACTCTAGTTCAGTGTTTCCCAACCCTGGTCCTCCAGGCATACTCCTCTGCAAGTTTTAGATCAGTGGTGCCCAAAGTCGGTCCTCAAGGGCCGGCATCCTGCATGTTTTAGTTCCCTCCCTGGTTTAACGCAGCTGGATCCAATGATGGCTCGTCTGAAGACCTAAGGAGAACATTGACATGCTGAAAAGGTTGTTACTACCACCAGGGAGAGAACTAAAACCTGCAGGAGGCCTCGAGGACCGACTTTGGGCACCCCTGATTTAGAGGTTTCTCTGCTTCAAGCACACATGATTTCAATTGATGGCTGACTAACAGGCTGTTACTGAACTGCAATTGTCTGAATCAGGTGTCTTAAATCAGGGAAGCATCTGAAACACGCAGGGCAGTGTGCCTTGAGGACCAGGGTTGGGAAACGCCACACTAGTTGACGATTAATCGATAACTAACAATTTAGTTGTTAATGTTTTCAGTAATTAATCGCAATTCCTAAATTAGTTGATGATTATTTCAATAATTTATCACTGTAACGGCAAGAAACATTAGTTTTAATGGAGATGTCTGTGACGAATTGAATAAATAAAACATGAACAAACGTCCAGATCATCATGGAAGTGTCCACGCATTTTCACTATCATAGGTTTTTATGGGACAAATATGTTTGGTGTTTAAGTCAATTCTAAAGCATTTTTTTTTACTATAAAACAATTTTAGTTTTGCACATAGTGTTTTGTAAAAACAATATTCTGTTGAACCATATTGGACCACGTTAGACTGTCAAACAGAAAAACAGTAAATGGTGAACTCTAGCTATTGATTTGTTCGTTTTTTTTGTTTGTGTTGTTTTTTTCAGTCATACCATAATTACGTACCTTTTAGGTCAATAAACATGATTTAAATTGAATTCAGAAAAATAAAACGGAATTCGGAAAATAATGAAAGAAATTTTATTGGGTCTTACATCCATCAATTTGCCTCACGTTCCATTCGTCTTTGATTTCTTTGGTTTTTACAGATCCCACATTTGAATCTGTAGAAATATCTCTAGAAATATCTATTATGAATTCATAGTTAACTTGGAAAGGGGGTGGGGGGAAGAAAATCTGAGCCTCAAGCAGTTTGACATTTTGACTTGAAACACACATAGGAATCTTGTCTTGTACGATAGTCTGTTGTTGGGTTAGCGGTGTGCTCAGAATCAGAAAAGGGTTTCCTACACCTTGTCTTTTGCCGTGGATTATTTAGCTTCTCAGTGTAACATTCAGGCCAACACTCAAAGGAAATCCCAGCAACTAGTAGAATGCAGTCCAGTACATAACAAAATTCATTTTACAATGTAATAGGACAGCTGAGCCCTATAAAGTGGAATCACGGTAATCCGAACCAAAGTGATAAATGCCCAGACCTCTTCAATAAATATAGAATTACAGGGAGTTGGAGTTTATAAACAAAGAGTATAAAAAGGAGATTATTCTTTGCAGGAATGCTCGGCTTAAAATACTTTGGTTTTAAGCGGCTTGTAAACGTGTCTAAAATATGAGCGGTTCTGAGCACCGCTAGCTGGGAATCCACGTCTGGTTTATTAAGCTCCCTATAAAGTATTGGAGACGTTTGTGTCGTGTAAAACCGAGGCTGACTTTTCAAATGCACTTTTCAAAAACAGTCTGGTCTTTATAGTGAAGGATGAACTGTGTGTTTTATTTATTCCAACAGAATTTATCATTGAAGGTTCTCATAAAAAGAACCAGACCTTTTTATGGGGACTGCAACTAATGATTATTTTGTAATAAATTATTCTATGGCTTATTCTTGCGATTAGTTGATGAATCAGAAAAATTTTTTTTTTGGCTCATTCTGCAGCTTTATTTTTATTTGAGACTTTTTTTTTTTTTACACAACAGTTTAGAAATGCATTAAACTATGCAAATAAGCAAATAATTCAAATACTTTTTTTAAATAAAAAAATACAAAATTTATTGCCTACAATGCAATAACATAACATTCCTTTATTGTACTCAAAGGATGCATCTGCAGCTAAAGAAATTTAGTCATCTAATAAAAATTAAACAGCAAAAGGAGCCTAATGGGATTTTTATTTATTTATTTATTTTCCCAGATTTAGAACACATAAAAGCTAAAACTATGTCATTTAAGGAAGTCTGGGTATATCATATTTTCAGAAAGTTATTTGTATTTTTTTTTTTAATTATTATTATTTCTATATATTTTTTTCTGTATAGTTTCAGTGTAATCACTGTTGAGGGTGGTGTTCCTACAGCACATGGCCGTTTTTAGAGTCTGTGTACTCCAGTTAATGATTAATCAATTACTAAATTAGTTGGCAATTATTTCAACAATCGATTAATCACGATTAATTGTTTCAGCCCAACTTACTTACTTCTCTGAGGGTGTTTGTTCTTTCAGCAAATAGCCATTTTTAGTCTGTTTACTCCAGTTAATGATCACTTGACTACTAAATGAGTTGACTAGCATTTCAGTAGTCGAGTAAGCACTTTTAATTTGTTATTTTAATGTAATTTCTAGATGTTTGTAAAATTTTAGCCATGAGTATCTTCACTTAAGTGAAAAGCAATGTTTTTAGTGATACTGTTTATTTATTTATATATGTATACAGTATATATATATATATATATATATATATATATATATATATATATATATATAAAAGCAGTTGTTTTTATCATATTTCTTGCTCACAGCGTTGTATTTTCCCTCTCCCTGCGTTTTGTTTTCCAGGGACGGTATAGAGTTTGCGTTCAAGGAGCCCAGTCCTCAGGGAGAGGGAGGCCCTCCCCTCAACTTGGCCTTCTTAGACATCCTCAGCGAGTTCTCCTCCAAGCTGATGAGACAAGACAAAAGGACTGTGTAAGAGTTCGCTGCTTGTTTTCCCGCTGAACGTCGGGCTGCTGCTGCTGCTGCTGCGTTCCAGATCTGCAGCTCTAGATACGGAGCGCAGCAGATGTCTTTGACAAACAGAGCAACTGGCGTTCTGCTGCCCCAGTTGGTGGAATCTGCACCTGGTCTTGTGTGTCAAGTTGGTCGCTCTCAACGCGTCTGACATGCCCTTCCTGTTTTCCCCCGTCAGCCACATGTACCTGGAGCGCTTCATGACGTTCCAGATGGCTCTGCAGCGAGAGGACTGCTGGCTTCCGCTGATCTCCTACAGGAATTCGCTGCAGGCGGGTGGCGACGACGACACCATGTCTGTGATGAGCGGCTACTCCAGCCGGGGCTCCTCGGTCCGCTCCAAGAAGGTGAAGCCCCCGGCGGCGACGGCCGGAACGTCGGCGGCAAAGAGGAAGCTGCCGGAAGGTTTGAGAATGCCAACTTTTATCGATTAGCGTTCGCAGACCTCTAAATGTTGACCGGGGTCGAGCATGTGGCGGTTTTCTCGTTCCAGAGGAGAGCAGCAGCGGCGACGTCTGGCAGCAGAGCATTCAGACCCCCGTCATGTTGCCTTCCCCTCATCTCACCTCCACTGCCATGCGGGACCCCAAGAGGGGGCGGGATGACAGCTACATGGGGGTCTACGCGCTCCCCCATGAGCAGCAGCCGCCGCCCCACCCTCACCCGCACCAACAGCACCATCCGCAGACGCCTCAGCACCACCAGACTCCCATGGATTACAAGTACACACCCCTCACTTCCTCCACCTCCCACTGCTGGTTTGCTTTCAGTTTCACGCGTCGTCCTGCGATCACTGTCCCACATGGGAGGAGTTGCTCTGAGTTTGGAAAATATAAACCGTTATGACGTTATGCAAAGTGTGTATCAGGGTGGAAAAGTATGGATGTGATGGTTTCCTGGTCTGGATAGGGATGGGGAAGAAGGAAAATTCTACTTTGTCTCCTTCTTTTCTCTCTTTCTCTCCCTCTCTCCTTTTTTCCTTCTGTCTTTCCTGCCTGTTTTTCCTTTCTTTCTTTTCTTCCTTTCTAGTCTCGTTTCTTCTTTCTACTTTCTTCCTTCCTTTTAGCTCTCTTCATAGTCGCTTCCTTTCTTTTTCTCTCTTTCTTTTCTTTCTTCCTTCCTTCCACTTCCTTTTCCTCCACAACATTTTCAGGTTCCATGTTTTAAGCCTGCTCAGTGTGAAAAAGTCTCACATGAATTTGAAGTAAAGTTGCAAATCTGAATCTAGGAAAGATCAAATAAAAACAGACCCCCAACTATAGTGGGACAGAGCTCAACGTAGGATCAGACGTTCTCAGACACTTTCAACAAATCTATAATCTTGTGTCACTTGGATGCATTTCATCGAATCAGTGGAAACTAAAAATCCCCCTAGGTGTGGGAAAATGAATAAACCTGTCAAAGGTAATGCAATTTTTCTAAATACAGTTAAGAAAATTAGTCCACGTAAATCTCTTATTAGATTCCTGATCCACGCCTTCTTCCAGCCGACTTTAAGTATTTATTTGCTCGTGTACTTCTGTTCCTTCTAAAATCACAGAGTTAAAGGTTATTCCTGCAGTCAAACTGTCAGACGTTTCCGTGGCTTGACGCTGTCTAAACAGGGTTGATAACAGATAACGGTCTGTAATGTAAAAGGCTCAGGCAGAGGTCGGGGGGGAGAGAGAGCAGTCTGATCTGTGCTGTTGCTTCCAGTTCAAATAAAAGACTCTGTCCCAAACGTTCAGCCACAAACATCACCTTTCAGCAGCGGTTTGTTTGTGCTCACCAAAAAAAATAAATAAATTCACCATATCCACAGTGCAGAAACCCAACCCTTCAATACCGCAAGTTTTCCTTATTAATTCACCCAGGCTTGCGTCCAGGGCAGCGATTCGGTTTGGTGGTTCGCTCGCTGGCCGAGCGGACGGAGCCAGGATGCATTAGGACTCTGCTCAGTCATTCCCTGTCCGCGCTTTTTAATTCAGAGGCCAAAACCGGTCGCAAAACTGTTTGCACTCCGCCGCCTGCCAAGCGGCCGGCCCCCGCTCTGCTTATTTATTTGCCTCGAACGCCTCGCGGGCGCACAGCCAACGGGAAATTGAAGCCTCGCCTGACACATTTAGTGCCATCTCCAGTTAAAGCGCCAGAGGTGGGAGGAACTCATCCGCCATTGTGCGTCCAGTTCCCAGGTGACGTGGATGCTGGCCCAGAGGCAGCAGGAAGAGGCGCGCCAGCAGCAAGAGAGAGCCATGAACTATGTGAAGCTCAGGACCAATCTGCAGCACGCCATGTAAGACCCCCCCCGAAGGCCAGCTGCTGGGCGGAAAGGCGCAGGTCGCCGCTGTGGTTTGCTAACCATGTGACTTTTTTTTTCTTCTTTTCTTTTTTTGTCCAGCAGTCGGCGCGGCACCGGGCTCATGGAGGAGGATGAAGAGCCCATCGTGGAGGACGTGATGATGTCATCGGAGGGACGGATGGACGACCTCAACGAAGGCATGGACTTTGACACCATGGACATCGATCTGGTAAGACGCAAGGAAAGAGTTGCTGACAGTTTAGAAATAAACTGAACTTGAGAGATTTATTTTTACGTTTTTTTTTTTTTCCACATTGCTGCTTTCTAGTAGCATTTGTTTTTTTTAAATTCCCTTCAGTAAGTGGCCCGAATCTGTATTAGACTTTTATTCAAAGAAATTCCATGAGAAAATATCTGACTTTTAGCCCGATTGGTGATCCATGAATGCACCACACTAACTTGAAGGAAGAAGACTGAAAGCCGTTTTCAGTATCAGTGAGATACAGGAAGCAGAGACAAACTTTAAAAAGTTTAAATGGGTTTTCTGTTCAGAATTACCACAGGTTTCCCCTGTTGTGCAAGAGAACGAGACTTTCTGCAGATGACAGGAAGGTTAAAGGCCAGTACAGCAAAGCTGTGCTGTCTTTGGACCAGGAACCCAGATTTTCCTAAAATTAAACCAAAACTTTAATTTATCAATTTATCGCTCAGCTCTAATTTGAACTGTTTAGTCTGCAAAATGTTTGGCAGGAAGGCTTTAGAAAACATTTTTATATCCTCCTGCACTATATTTCTTCAGGACAAATGAGGCAAAAGCAGCACAGAGATCAAAAATGAGCCATAAAAGTCTGACCACTGCGGCTCCAATCATAAATGTTGAGGAAACCACCTCAACGTTGCTTCGTCGGAGCCAGTACTTGAATGCACCGACACCAGACTCACCTGAACACAGATGTAGTTTGTCTATGAAAAGAAGTGCAAATTCTTAAAAGCAAGAACTTTTAATCATCCACTTTTTCTTGGTTGGTCTATTGTGAAACTTTAAAAGTAAAAAAAACAACCATAAAATATTTCTGAACATTTCTGGAGATTAAACCATTTTAGCACCAAGCTGCTGTCAGGTTTTTCAAATTATTATTATTTTTTTCTATGCTGATATTGAACTTCAAACCTCAGCCACAAATGGCTTCTTGTACTTTTGTTGTTGTTGCTGCCACCTACTGGCACGTCAGAGATCCTCTGAAACGGTGAAAGAAATTGCATAAAAAATATTCCTAGCGTGTTAAAACCTGACAACATTTGTGCTTTCTTCATTTCCATCAGCTCCTCTGATGGAAATGTTTTTGTTTGGTGTACCGACTGCAACATTTTCCAACAGAAACCCCTTCAAGAAGCGGCTGACTTGTAGAGAAGCACTGATTTATGTTGTGTGCTGGCAGTAGCAGCTGTTGGTACAACATTAAGATTGATAGCAGAGTCACAGAGAGCATGCAGATTTACTTTAAAACCCACATCTAAGTTTCACCCTGCGTAAATATTTCTGTTTGCTATGAAGAGTTGCACCAAGCGGTAAGTGCATTCCAGCTCCAAATATTGTCTAAATTGATTCTGAAACATTTTTTCCTCATGAGTAAGGAGGTTTGACGCAGAGCTCGCCTTGATTCTCCCCTCCCTCCCCACCTCTCTCTAAAACTCGACGTTTCTCCTCTTTCAGCCGCCGTCTAAGAACCGCCGCGAGAGGTCTGAGCTCAAGCCGGACTACTTTGACCCCGCTTCTATCATGGATGAATCGGTAAACTTTTAAGAGTTCCCCCTCCAGCCCCCCACTCCCATCCTCTCTAGACTGTGTTTTATTTATCGCTTGGCAAACAAATCCCAGTATTTTCATTATGCGAAGCTGAAATTAGTGGCTTGTAAACGAGAAGTTTGATTGGACAACGTCCAGCGGAGTGGAGTCGTTTTTTTTGGCCACTCTCCCGGCGCTGAGCGATGTCTTCTGAAACCTTCGGAAAGGTTCATTTGACCAGCTGGTGGCCAAGTGCAACATTATTGGGCGTCTCGGTGCTGCGATTAATGCTAGTGCAAACAACCTACAGACTGCAATTCTCCTTTTAGCTGGCAGAAAGGGAACATGGGGACTTAATGTAGAGGGGTTTTTTTTTGTTAGTTTCATCTAAAACTGAATCTTTAAAATCACATCAGCAAATAAGTTCTCTTTGCTTCAGTTTTTCCTTCTGTTGTGGCTGTAAAAAAAAAAAAAAAAAAAAAAAAAGGCGGGGCTGTGGGGGAGGTTATATTTTATTTTTTTTAAGCACAAATTGAACGTAATCAGTTTAGAGGGACACAAAAGAGAAAGAAACAAACTGTAACTATGACAAACTTTTTGCCAGTTGCAATCATGAAAACGTTAACGGTATCGTTCCTCTAAAGTCATTACTTCTTTTTTTTGTGTAGTTTTGGGTTTTCAAAAACAAACAGCGGGAGCCGGATTTAACCCTAGAAGAACTCTGACAACTCTACTAGTCTGTTCAGTCAGAAAGTCGCATCCAACCGTGTGTTTGCAACTAGTTTTTTTTTGCTTATTTTGTGGCAGAGCTGTTGAATATGTAGTGCCTAGCAAAGGTTTGTTTCATGCTACAAACTTCATTGTGTTTTATCAGGGTTTTATGTGACTTACAAACATAAAGTAGAGCATCACAAGGATGCCTGGTTTTCAAAAGGTATTTACCAACATTTGATGATGCTAACATGCTTTGATATTTAGGCCCCATTTTACTCTGATGGCTCAAAATAAAAATCCAAGAAGTGGAGTTTCGGAAGCAACCAAACTAGAGACTTTTGTGACAAAGAGGCTCTTAAGAATTGATGGGAAGAAGATACATCCAGGTTCCTGGATAGAGGCAGAAGTTGCTCCTGTTCACACTATTGCACAGTCTAATTTTTAAATAGTTTTTATTTCTCTCTTACTCATGTTACAGTTTTTGTCATATCTCTCATTAAGTTTATGTCAGATTTTGTGCATCTTAAAAAACCCCCGACTGTTTGTATCCTACCTTCTTTTTTTTTTTAAAGTCTGTTAAAATGGCCTAGTTAAAGTTCAGGCTGCAATCAAATTGAGAATCCATGGCGCGGTTTAAAAAAAAATAAAAAATACCATTCAGACGCTCCCCAGCTCCAATGAAGAACAACCCTGAGAATCCTCTTCATAAGACCAGTCTTCAGTCAGAGGCTTCTTCAGAGTCGCTGTAAGACGGACTGCTACAGGGGAGATAGTTCCTGCCTACAGTTTTCAGCATCTACAACAACAATTTGAAGCGAAGTTACAACATTTGATATGAAAGTGTTTTATAATGAATTTGATTTATTTTGGAAAGAAAAATGGAACATTTGCTTCCTCTTCCTTCTAATTATAATCTCCTTTGAGTTGGTATGTCACATAAAACACAATCGCTTTTGTGGTTGCAACAATGTAGTTTAAAAAAAAACAACATCTGGAAAGAAATAACCCTTGTGTGTATGTGTTTCTCCTAGGTCCTCGGGGTGTCCATGTTTTAAGCTAAACTCCAGAGGATTCTGACGCTGGGATTGCAGAAGAGACGCTTTGTATTTAAAGAGAATTATTAGATGCGAAAACAGAAGTGTTTTCTGTAAGAAAAAAATAACGGAGAAAAAAAAAAAAGAGAAACAAAACAAAACACACACACAAAAAAAAAGAAAAAAAAAAACACAAACACATTCTGGCTTGTACTCCACGTGGACCAATGACAACCCACACTCAGTGTTGCTTGCTCAGAGAGGACTTTGTTTCAGAAACTTTTACTTTTATAATCTTGGGTGAGCTCTTCCTGTTCGAAGCTAGTGTTAAACAGGCCACTTCCAAAACTTAGTAGAAAGCAAGAGGTGTCTGAAGAGAAAAAAAAAAAATCAATAGCTTTTCTTCTTCCTCCTTTTTTTCTTTTCTTTTTTTTTTTTTAAACATGGGGATGAATTGGTGTGTTTTTAACTTAAGAAACTTTTTTTTTTTTTTTATGTCTAACCCTTTTTACAATTGTAGTAAGTTACCAGGTGTGAAGTAGTAATTTATAAACAGACTGTAGTAGCTTGCTTGTACTGTGTTAGCCAAGTGGATGGAGGTCCTTCTGTTTGTGCTTTTCTTCCTCTCCCCCCTCCGCTTTTTGTTTATAAGTTTATTTTCCTCTCATCTCTTCAGTTTTTGTTTTTTTCCCCTCTCCCCGTTGTTGGGTCTGAGTTGAGGTCCTGATAACCACTGGTGGTTAAAGATGTCGAGATGTCGCGTAGAATCAGTTCAGATCCCTTTCATGCTGTGAAGATTCCCGGACTCCCGAGTTCCAGACTCCCTGTTAAACAATCAGAGGTTTTGCTCGCTCCTTAGGAAAATGGAAAAAATCTGCCCTCCCCTCCGGAAGAAAGAGTAGTGTCGCTGTGGGAAGGTAGCTCAAAGAAAACACCCCCCGCCCCGAACCTCTTTGTTTTTGTTTTTTTTCTTAACTAAATTCTCACAGCATAATGTTTAAAATGGGTATCTCCGCATTTTAAATAAAAGTTATATATGAATCGGTGCTGATTTTATATATGTGCTTTTGTTTTTGTTTTTTTTGTTCTTTTTTTCCAAATCTTAAGCCCGAAAGTTTGAGAAATGTATAAGTAAAACTTAAAAAAAAAAAAAAAAAAAAATGAAAAGAAAGCATGTGAAGCCATGCGTCAAGGAAGATTTTTAAATTTGTATTTTTAAGTTCCTATATATTTTTTTCCTTTCTTCTTTGTCTTGATACCGTCTTTGAATTTCTACCTTTTTTCCTACGTGTAAATTAGTTTGGATATAACTAATGAAAAAGAACTTGTGAAATTGAGCTTTTAAGGTTTTTTCTCAGCATTGAAAAGAGTCCTGTCACAAATGATGATGATAATAATAATAATAATAATGGAGAAAAAAAAAAAAAAAAGATGCTTCTAGATTTCAAACGTCTCAACCTGTAAGGCAGTCACTCAGACAGTACTGAACTCCGACGTTATTCAGCAGCGCTGTGGCAGCTAGACAAAAAGCTTAGATTTTGACATATATTTGTCAACACGAGTTTCAATGAAATGTTTTGTCTACTGAGGTTGTTTATTTTATAGTCATTCCATGCTTAAGCCTTAAAAAAACCCCCAAAAAAACAACAACACATGCTCGTGGAGGTCACCTTCTCTCACAGTAATCTTCCATGTCCGAGGTGGATAAATTGGCTTTTAGAACATGAACTATGAGGTGGTCGGATGTAATGTGATAAAGTAGATAAACAGCCTATACGTGTTTTTGCCTAATTATTTTATGTAAGTAAAAAACAAAACTCTTTTAAGGAAACAAAAAAAAAAAAAGTACTGTTTATTGTTTGTTACTTACCACTACATCGGTATAAATCCTTATTAGATCATGTGTACATATACAAAATTTAATTTCTCTCCTTGCTTTTTTGGACATTTCTGTTTTATTCTCCTGCACTCTTGCCTACAGTCTCGAGTTATCGTCTATTATCCCATCCTCCTTTTCAGTCACTCTTGTTTTTTTTTTTTTGTTTTTTTTTTTCTGATTTGTACTTGTCTGGAGACAGTAACTTTTGAATAAAAATCAACACATTTCTTCTGTGGTACATCTTACTTTTTAAATGGTTCTCGTTCCGTTTTTGTAAGCTGCCATCGGGTTGGAACCGGGCCTGCCTGTAGTGGAAGAAATTCTGAGATCGTTTGTTAGCCAACAAATTCACAGACGTACAAGTGCATTTCCAGTAAATTAGAATATCTTCGGGAAAAAAACTTCAAAAAGTTTTGTTAAAAATAATGACCACAACAGCAACCTTATCATTCACTATTTTTAAGCAACAGATATTTCTGCATACGGTATTTAATTTGCTAGTAGAGGAGTGGCAGAGTTACAGTAAACCATCAGACTCAGTCATGACTTATCCTACTGATTTCATTTAATCAATTCCAACAGAAAGCAGTGTGTTGACAATAACTCCAGGTAAATCTTGTAGCTATTCAAGAAGGCAGTTTTATTTCATCGGTGTGATTATGGTTTGTTCCAAATATCATACAGAACATCAAACTAATAAAAAAAAAAAAAGTTGGAGGAAGGAAAACAAAGAAATGTCAGATGGCGCTGCCAAACACTGAGGTATGGTGGCGCAGGCATGGTGGTATGGTGAGGTTTCCTCATAAGGAGGTGTCTGGCCTATTTAAAACATGCTTATCAGTTTGATTACATCTTTGTCACCTTATGCTCAATAGGAAGTTCCTTTGAAATGGCCGTTTCAGCGAGACGGACTTTCTGAAGACACCAGTAAGCAAACATCTTTTTTTTTTTAAAAAAAACCCACAAGACTGAACTGTAATCCTATCATACTCCTGAGCTGAAATATCTGTTTACAGGTAACAGAAAATGAAACACTTTTCATGCAACAGAAATTTAAAGCCCAGAAACGGCTTTGCACAAGTTAGTTTAGTGACTTGCGGAGAGGCTAAATCTTCAAGCATTTTCAGTTTTATGCATTCATTAAATCCATGTCAACTTATCTGTGCTGAGCTGTGGGGCCTGGTGTCTATTCCCACTGGTCATGATTGTGCAAGAGTGCCCGCTGTGTCCTTGAAAAGTCTTAAAAAGCATGAAATTCATGTCTCTGAAATTAAAGCCTTAAAATGTCTTGCATTTAAAAAATTAGTTGACCTTAGATGCGTTAATCACAGGTCTTAAATTCTGTTGTGGCAGGACTATTTAATCTTTAAGTAGTTTTGTATACCTCCAGTTTGACTTTCCTGTCGGGCAACGGCTTGAGTCGCACGCGGACATCTTGACTTCGTTGGCGGTTGAGGCTACTGCTAACTAGCTGCTAATATGCGCTAACTGGTTAGCTTTTTGCGTCCATCATGGGTAAGTGCACATTTATCGCCGGTTGCCAGCGGCTCGCTTCTGTTGTGAAATAATATAATGATACACGAAAAAAAAAAAAAGCTTGGCACTGTGGGCTGTAGAAAGCCACAATGCCTCTATAGTCGTCTACAGAATGTGACATTTCCAATGCATTTGGAAATATGTGTGGAAATTAAAGCTGCTCAAATTTTAAGTTTCAAACGCACTGCTAATATTTAGCACAAAAAAAAAACTAGAAATTTTGCCCCCAATTATATATTTCAACTGCTTTTATTCGGGTAACTGAAACTACACGCCGTAACTGAAAACTGAAAACTCGAATTTCAAAAAATTAAAATGTAAACACTAATAAAATATTGTTTTTGACATTGAAATGGCTTAGATAATCACGGAGAAGGTTGCTAACCTGGCAGTTGTCCAGCAGGCACTCGCCAAAGAGCTGCCCGACCAACCAGGATATCCAATTGATGTGCTCAATAGTCAGGCTAAAATAAAAATATTTAGCACTATAATTTGAAAACAATGGATCTCTCCCTTTACTTCGCACTTTATATTTGCTAAATTGGTCATGTGAAACATTTAATTAGATGCAAATCCTATTTTGGTACACCTATCAGTCAGTGACGTGCGGTCAGGGGAGGCAGGTGAGGCAGTGCCTCACCAGCCATCATGGAAAGAAAGAAAATATATAATCATAAAGTAATTTAAATTGTTATATTCATCCGGTGGTTTGTACTAAAAAATATTTATTTTTCATGTAGCTTCACCAATTTCGATTTTTATTTGTTCAAAATCGCTGAATTTTCTTATTTTCCCATTCAAATGCTTGGAAGCGATGCCGGTGAGGCAGCAGCGAGCTCTGCCTCACCTTGGATTGCGCAACCCCTGGCTCTGCGCTGGCTGCTAAGCGGAGAGAGCATGTTGCTGTACGGCGTCAATAAAATGGTTTAAACAAATTTAATATGTGAACTTATTTCCAATAATTTAGCTTATGTATATAATGTACAGTGCTTTTTGTCACCAACTGTGTTTGTGTAACGTGTTTCGTGTAATGAGCGATTATAAACGGCAGAGAACAGGTTCGAGGTGAGGCAGGCAGTTCACTTGCCTCATGGCAGGGGGCGCTCAAGATCCCAGACGTTCGTCTTGTTCACTCCTCAACTGCCGAGTAAGTGACAGCGAGCTAGGCTAAACGATTCGGGAAGCAAGTCAAGTGCAGCGATAGATTTTGTGAGCTACAGTTTGTATGTGTAAGGATGCAGAAGTGAAACATAACCTGTAAACTGCTGTCAATCTATGCATCTATTTGCAAATCTGATTCTGATGACGTCAGTGCCTCACCAGCTATGAACCTCACCGCACGTCACTGCTATCAGTAAGTTTTATATGCACCACAGCGATATTAGATTTCAGCTTTTATCTCACGACTTCCTACTTCGCAAATAGTAAACATATTTTATCCTAGCATGCTTTACTCATGGATAAAGTTTTTTTTTCTTCCCTTAAGCCGTTTCAAACCCAGATTTAGTACCTGTACCAGGCCGCTCTGATGTAATTTACATTCTCGACACATGGAGGCAGTGCACTCCAAGCCAGACTGCCCCTGCTGACATTCAACGCTCCCACAGATGATGTTGCTCTCTATTACATGAATCTTTTGCAGTTGGTGAAAATGTGCTTTCAGACACCCAGTCTCCATCTCAAAGGCGCCTTTTAGCAGGAGCGATGCTTTGTTGTGCTCAGACACACAGCGCTGTTAGTTATTTGATAAAAGTGGGCTCACGAGGTGGCAGAAGAAAGGATGAAAGCTGCAGAGACTTCTTTTTTTTTTTTTTTTTTTTTTAAGTGCATGATTAATACAGGGGGCCTCAGATCAATGCAGGAGCACCAGAATGGGACCTGGCAGAGAGCTCCCCTTCATGTTTCATGTTGCATCTCATAACACATGAAGAGGCTCGTCCATCACCGCGTCAGGCTGCCTGTCACATGTCGGCTGTCGGGGCGTACAAGAGGTGCAGAAAGGCACTTCCCTCTGCTGCTCTGTTTGATTTGTCCTTTGAGCTGTCGGTCCTAGCTCCTGAACCAGTTTCACTCATAGTTAATTCCACGTGTCTTCTTTCTGTGCCAAAATAATGATTCCCCCCCCCCCTCCTCCTGCTTTTGTTTCCACGGCAGTGCATTTGTTTAGATGACTTGGGTTAAATTGTGTGGCTGAGGTCAGGGTGCTGCCGGGTTTTAATCACAACCACAGACCCAGCTGGGGCTTCCAGCTTCTATTTACCTCTGATAACCTCCGCGTCCTCATTTTCATCAGCCCGGCTTTGTGTTGAAACCTCTGAGGCTTCCAGGAGGGACTGGTCCTCCAAAATCCTCACATGCTTGTAAATGGATACGATGGATAATTATCACAAGGGTGGTCAAGTTAAAGCATGTGACATGACTACTGAACTTGCTTTAAACTGACCACCCTTCGCATGTTCCGGCCAAAAGCCTTAATGTGTTTTATTTAGGTCTTATGGGATACACAAACACAACGTAGCTCATGATTGTGAAGTGGAAGGTAAACTATATATAGTTTTATATATATAGTTTTGAGAGAAAATCTGAAAAAATGCAGCATGTGTTTGTATTCAGCTCCCCTGAGTCAATACTTTTTATAGACCTCCTTTTGTTGCGATTAGAGCTGCAGGTTTTTTTTTTTTTACCGGATTTGCAAAAGAAAAACTGAAATCTCTGCCCATACTTTTGTTGTGAAATAGCTGAAGATAAGTCAGCTTTGATGGAGAGAATCTGTAAAAAAAAAAAAAAAAAAAAAAAAAAGCAAATTCAAATTCACTCGTCCGCAAATTTTGCAGGGACTTGTGAGTTTCACCAGTCATTGTAACTCTTTCGGAAATCTGGCCAATCACCTTAACATTTTCTGTGTTTCCCTTTTTTTCTGACCAATCACTACAACTCAGATGAATTATGATCAATCTTCTTTGTCCCCTTTTACTTTAACTTCCTGTGTGATGCTAAATGGTGACATCTGCATGTTTTTGAGGTGCAAGCAGTTCATGTTAACTTGATTGACCAATATGAAACTCCTCTTTTGCATTTTGACAACTCCTCGGGACATGATTTTATGTGGATTAAGGGTGATATTTCAAGAAGGTACTTGGAAAGGCTATTTTCTCTTGAAATATTAACTGTGTTAAAATCCTGTTGTTTCTGTGAAGGTTCTGTGCAGCACTTTCAACTTGCGTTGAAATGCTGTGACAAAATAGAGCTTTCAAAAGTGCAACTTTGATTGCAACTTTTTGAGAAAAAAGTGTTGCAAAATCAGTCACAGCAAACACAATTGCTTTAAAGGACTGATTTATGGAGCACACAACTTATGGCTGTACTAACCAACAACTATTCTCCCACCTGAGTTGTTGCTCTGTGTAGCTCCTCCAGAGTTATCACATTCCCTCTTTAGCTTGACGGCTAAACAGTCAAGATGGATGTTCATCTGTTTGCTAATTATCTAATTTACGAAGGCAGAAAGGTTTCGTTTAGGAATATCAGGCTAAAAGGAGTCTGTACGCAATTGCATGCCACTAGTTTCAGATGTTTGTTATAAAGCTTTGCAAAAAAAAAAGTAGCATTTTTCTTCTGATTCACATTTAAGCACTGCATTGTGTTTGCCTGCCACATAAAATCCGAGCAAAATATGCTGAAGCTTAAGAAATATGAGCACGAGGTTCTGTAGCTGGAGTTTTTTTTATACGTGTTTTAAAAGAACCTCTTTACAGAGAGAATCAAACCTGAATAGTCTCCTGAGATGAGATAAAGCAACAATGTTTATGCCATGAATAAATCATTAATGAAAGTACTGGTTATAGTCTGCTCGGGTTGTAAAGGCAGGAAAAAAAAAAAAAGCAGCTGACCCTGTTAAATCATTTACCCGACCCTTCATTAGATTAAGCACCGGGAGTTAAGCACACAGACAGACAAACCTCCAGGCCAATAACTGTCAGATGTCCAAAATTCATCCTCATCCTGCACTAAATTTAAACTGTTGCTTTTTTTTTTCTTCTTTTCTCATGTCATTCCAGCACTGTACTCCGCTTCCAGTGCAGTATCTGGTAACTGAATAAAAAGCGAAAGATAAGCACTCCTGGATTAAGACGAGACGCCGTGTGGGCTGTAAGAGAGATGTCAAGGTGAATGTGAAATGAGTAGAAGCATCAATGCCTTTCATTATAAGGAACAGGTTTCACCAAAACAGGCCCGAACAGGTTGCAGATTCCTGCGGAACGCTATGAATAGAGCGCCGTGGGAACCTACTGTCTGCCTCCTGTCGGTTTTCTTCGTATTGACACACGGGCAGAGCGGCTAAAGGTATGCTGAATGAGCGAACGAGTGACAGGCCTATTGTAGTTGGAGGATAGGAGCAGGAGGATTAGTCTCCTTTTGGCACTGATGGTCCTCAGTGTGGAGGGAATCTGTCATCAGCGGAGCTGCAGGTGGTCCACGGCTCGGAGCAGGGGGGCTCGAGCAAGAAAACAAGTGGGGTTTTCAGCTGGGAGCGGGGTGATGTTTACCCTGAGTTGCCCTGGAATCCGATTCTCTATACCTTAGCTCCTCACCTCTACTCTCATCGTGGTTGTGCCGCCACTCCTCCCCACCCGACCCACGCTCGTCCCCGCAAAGGGGCCTGAGCTTTGCAGCGAGTGTAATAATGCTTTTACCTGCAGGTAGAAAGAAAACAAGATTACGGTTTTTCAATTAGAGGGACTCGCACTGAAAACATGCAGTGCTGCTCCAAACAAGGCCAGCATCTCTGCTCTTCCACTTCCACTGGTGCAGCAGAGAGCTGAATATTTCAGCAAAAATATTTCATGGTGGCCATTTTTCAAGATGGAAGTCAAAGAAAAGGCATTTTTTGCACTGAAACTAGGAATATTTATCACAGATAAATACTTTTAGTGTCAAACCATACATAATTAAATCCACAGAAATCATGTTCACCGATTTACATTGACAACCAGGGTGACCATGATAAAATGGTCACCCTGGTTGTCATGGCAGCCGTCTTGAAAAATGGCTACCATTTCAAAATTCTAGTGGCTAATGGGAAATATGACAAACATGATCTGAGGCGTAAACATGTAAATTTTTATGCTTGTAGACACAGTTGAAAATTTGTTGACGTCATATGCTCGTCCTCGCCCCCCCGAGCCCATTCAGAGGTGACCTGCGGATGGCTGGATGGGTTTCTGGGCCGAGCCAGCACCAGTTGAATCATGAGTCTCTGTAAAAGTTTGGATGAGTGGCTCATAAGGGCGTGATGAGACAGGTCTCATAAAGATGACGGAGAGCCCCCTGCACGTCACCGGCCCCTGCCAGGAAAGCCCCGTGATGTACGAGGCCCGGGACACCTCTGCTAATAAGACTCATCTCTTTAATTGGCTTTATGGTGCGGCTGCCCAAATGACACCGGCGTGCGGCCGCGTGCGCGATGAATGCGTGTGTGCGCATCGACCCTGTCTGAACTAGGTCCGTTTTGTGCATGCATGTGCTTCTTTAATGTGCCCGTGTGGGTGGAAGCTCATGAATGTTCCCGTTATTAGATTTCTCACTTCCCTTCCTCCTCCAGAGCGGAGGATGAGCAGCCTCATTAGTAGGAGAGCACTTCTACTGCTGGCCATGATTTAACACCTTACCCAATCATAATTTATTCAATCTATTCTTAAGTATTGCATGCACTGCTAGATAGGGGTTAGGTTATGTAAGGGTGCAACAGTGCCTTGTCTGAATGTGGTATGGTGATGATTATTAATCTAAGGAAGCTGCAGATGGTGAGCTACTTTAAAAGTTCATCAGGTGCAGAGGCTGAACCTCAAAACTGTATGTGCTGTGTTTTATTTGAGATGCCATGTGATAGACCATGACAGAGCACTGCGCAGTGTGAGGAAAACATGGTTCTGAAAAGTATCTACATTTCTAATCACTCAATACTTGGCTGGGCCTCCTATTTGCATGAATTACTGCATCAATGCGCCGTGGCATTTAGGTGATCAGCGTGTGGCACTGTGTAGGTGTAAAGGAAGCCCAGATTGCTTTAATAGTGGCCTTCAGATCACCTGCTTTGTTGGAGTTAGTGTCTCTCATCTTCCTCTTCACAACAGCCCGTAGATTTCCTATGGGGTTCGGGTCGGGGGAGTTTGCTGGCCAATCAAGAACAGGAACACCATGGTCATTGAATCAGCTTTTGGTGCCTTTGGAAGTGTGGGCAGGTGTCAAGTCCTACTGGAAAATAAATTCAGCATCTCCATACAGCTTGTCAGTAGAGGGAGGTGTGAGGTGCTGTCAAATTTCTTGGCAGACGGCTGCATTGACCACGGACTTCAGAAAACCCAGTGGATCAACACCAACAGATGACATGGCACCCCAAACCACCACTGACTGTGAAAATGTCACACTGGACCTTGAGCAAAGTGGATTCTGTGCCTCCCCACTCTTCCTCCAAAACCCTGAGACCTTGATATCCAAATAAAATACAGAATTTACATTAATCTGAAAACAGGACTCTTGACCGTTGCACAAAAGTCCAGTTTGTTTTCTCCTTTGCCCAGGTAAGACTCTGGTTCAGAAGTGGCCTGACAGGGCTAATGCGACATTTGTAGTCCATATCTAGTATTCGTTTGTGTGTCTGCAATAGATTTCGCTTGAGAATCTTCTCAAGAATGTGGTTCTCCCTGTTGCTGGTGCATCTTTTCCTACCACTCTTATTCCTGTCACTCAGTTTTCATGTATGTTTGGACACAGGACTCTATGAACTACCACCGTCTTGAGCAATTACCTTTTTTCTACCCTCCTTGTTAAGGGTGGCGCTGACTGTCTTCTGACTGCAACAATTAAAAATCATAATAAAAAACACCAGGTGCAAACACTTTTGCAAGGTTTAGATTAAGCAAATTTAAGGAGTACGAGACATTTTACAGGGCACTGTTGCATTTCTTTGCTGTCTCCAATCAGAAAAGTGGGGGAGAAGGAAGAAGAGGGAGAGGAATCAGAGGTGGTCAAAGACGAGAAGAGAGAGTGCAGACACGGAGAAGGGGAGCTGGTACTCGTTAGCGCGCTGTTCATCAGTCTTGTGGGGGTCAGGGTTCAGGGAGCCCCAAGGCTCGGTGTGTGACCGGTCACCTTTCACCCCTGACCCCCGCAGCCAGCACCTGGAGCTGAGGTATTTCCTCATAACGTTAACTCCTTTATTATTGATTCGCAGCTAGAAGGGCCGAGGCCTCGACGCACGTGAGGAACTGAGATGTCTTTAGATGTGTCAGCATTTGAATTCAGAGGAAGCGCCACGACCGACTATTCCGGCTCAAACGAGGGCAAGGTGGGAGAGAGAAAAAAGGGGAATCAAAAGAGGGCAAGGAGGTACAGGAGATGGAACAGTCGGAGAAGAAAGAGGAGGAGGAGGGAAGTCAGGGTCACAGCTGCGATAAAGAGGTCGGAATGAAAGATGTTGCTTCGGTCGGACAGGGAGGAAAATAAACATCCTCCCTAAAAATAGTTTGCTGTCCACTTCATGCAGCCCAGCTCTCACTCCAGCCAGGTGTTGGAGCAGCTTTGCTCCCCATAACAGAATCAGGATCGCCTGACTTTTCCAAGCAAAACGGCTTCATAATGTAAAAAACGTGTCTCTGGGCTTTGATGTGAGGGTTCCCTCAAAGCTCATAAGACAAACAGTCGGGGGATATCTTAACCCCTCAAATAAATATGACATGCCTGTCTTAACTTCATATCTGCTCCTGCCTGTTGTGGCTCAACTTTGACCTTTTTCCGTGACCCATGCTGTTGACTTTCCTTCTCTCCGTATGTCTTCATTTCCCTTGAAGAATCTCTCATGAGCCGAGGCGAACTGCTTGGAAATCCGTCTGAATGAAGCTTTTTCTTTTCTCTCTCTTCTGGCTGATGGACAGATTCCAGTTTGATTGAACCCAAATGCTCAAGGCAAATAAGACAAACAAGAACACACGCACACACACACACCCACGCCTGCACGCACACACACCTGTGTCTCCCTCGGCCTATCTTTCATCACCCTGCTTTTTGTTATGTGTCCGTCTTCCGGGGGCCCCCCTCCTTTCGCTATTTATGCCTGCAGAGCTACTTTGTTGTGCTTTTAGTGGCTTGGTTTGCGGATGGAGCAGATGCTGGAGCTGATATTCCCTGATCCTGCATTGAGCTGAGATAAGAGCAGATTGATGCCCGAGTTAAGGAGCATGGGAGTAATTGCTGTGGCTTTGATGATCCCGGCCGAGAGCTCTGCTTACTAACAAGGACGTCCTCATATTTGGGATTCCCCCCCCCCCGTCCCTTCAGGTTTGAAATAGTCTGAAAACGTGTACATGCACTCATCATGTCCATGAATGTCACATAAATTTGGGGAGTTTTGTGATGAATTTGAACTGTTCTTGGACATGAAAAAATTGCCAAAGCTAAAACTGGACAGACAAGTCTGAATTTAATCAGAAATGTATTCATGCAGACCCAGATTTATGCATACACTCCCATTAATATTTGCATAGATGTACCTTGACCACACATCATCTATGGGCCTCTGGTATCCTTTTAGATGGATGTTTGTCCCCTCTTGGTAGAATTGGTAAAGCTCTTTTAGATTTGAAACATTGATCTACAAATTTTAGTATGGTTAAGGCCTCATGTTTGTCTACTTTATGTTTGAGATCATTGTTGTCCCAGTTGTCCAAGTTTCAACCATCGAGCTCTCAAGTTGAGGAAAATCAGTCTTCCCTTTGTTTAAGCTAGTTTGGGCAAAACATCACCCAGCACGATGATTGTTTGACCAAAAGAATATTTCAGTCAAGTGTAAGGGTGTTCATTTTGGAGCAGGTTCTTATTTCTTGAACCCTCTCAGTCCAAAGCAATGTAAAACTTGCTTAAACCTGACCAGGGAGACCAGTGTTCCATCAGTTTCCAGTGTGTGGTGAGCATGATCAGTGAGGGTTTTGTACTTTTGCTGCCTCCATTCATCGTCTATACCCACCCACCTATCTCTATAGAATTACAGGGGCAGCTGATACCTATCTACATGAAAACTTCGTGCAGAAAGAACCTGGCCCGGGATTCGAACCCAGGACCTACCTGCTCTACAAACTGCATCACCATGCAGGCTTTTTCTGAACTCGTCTCTTCTGAATTTAAGGTCAGATGACTGAACTTTACACACAACTAAGTAATCTGGAACCTTCTGGAATAATCCGGACCTCAAGCCTAATAAAAAAAAATGCATAGAGTTCCACTAAAACCAGCTATATTAAATAAACTTTAATTTGCTAGTTTTGCCATGAAGTGCAGTGAACGATCAAGCCAGATTTGTATCTAAAGATTGCTGATGGCAGCAAGGAGGCCTAAACTTAATGTGTAATTCCTGCCCGTGATTAGTGTGAGCTAACCTCTGACCTACACTGTGGACATGTTTGTGCAACAATGCGTGCTCAGATCTGATGCCTCTTTTTTTTTTCTTTTCTTTTTTGTACCGATTGTGAAATCATGCATGCGTACATTAGGCGTTATAATGCTCATCTCTTTGTTTCTAAGGCCATGCCACCGTGACGGGGTGTGTATGTGCCAGAGGGGGCCTCCTCCAGGTTTTTTTTTTACAGCCTCTTTATTTATAGCCTGCACAGAATCACGCTCAGCTGAAAAAGCTATGACATAATCAGGCTGACAGATAACATTCTGTCTGCAGATAGAGTTATCTACAGCTCCGAATATAAGCTTATTTTCATAGAATAAAGGCTCTCGTCCGCTTCGCGTGAAATGAAAGCGCAATCAGATGACGTTTCATTTGCAGGAGCGCGAGACTTGCCTGCTGGGGTTACACTCGGAATATAAATATGTGATCAAAGTTGCAGCAGCCTGTACAATTTCCCAAAGCACCCGCCGGCAGGAGGGGGGGGGGGGATAAAAGCCCCCTGATGAGGTTGTTCGGTGGGGCGGTGCTCTGATTAGAGGTGGATGCTGGTGGGTCTTCAGCCGAGATCTGAGCAATCTGTTCTATGTTCTGCTGTGATGACGCCACTGAGGACGTGTCAGGAACACCAGGCGGCAACAATGACATGTTGATCCCACGGGCTTTGGATGGTTGACCTGACGCTTGACTGGTACAAGAGGGTTCAGACAGGATGGATATCCAAACAAACAAGCAAATCTTATCTCAGCCCTGCCCCGGCCCTCAATTTTAGCTCTTCCTGCTTATTCCTAGGAAGTTGCTTCTTCTCTGAGGGAGGATAAATTCCTGGATTTTCAGAGGCCCTTGTCTCTTAGAGTCTTTTCACACTTGATAATCCAGTGTATTGGGGACCAAAATGACGACGTCTGTTACATTTTCAGCTGGTGTGGTTTGCTTTAACACTGCATTGTGTCAAATGAAGCAAACTTTTTGAAAAACCTGTTCAACTCTTGCCTGTGGTGCCACTCCAAGAAAACCAATGAAGAAGACATGACCGAAACTACCTTCTTCGCAATATGTAAACAAAAATGGAGTGGTGTCAGATTATAGCGGTTGTAGAATTTCTCTTTTGTCTTTGGTAAAAGATTACTAGCCATTTTTCTTGATGGCACTAAACTCCCACGTTTGTTTATTTGTATTTACCCAGAATGCCTTTCCTTCCTACTTTTGGAGCTGTCTCTTGTCCGCTTGGATCCACATTGAATAGCACTAAAGTTCACTTCAACCAAATCAAGACCTGGATTTTTGGGCAGACCAGGGTTTGCTTTTTTGGTCTGCATCAGAGTTTGATTGCGCATTCACACTTGCCCAAGAGAGCCGGACTTTCCACGCAATCAAACTAGAGTTTGATGAAAGCGGACCAAACAGGGCCGGTGCGAATGCACCCTTAGACACTTCGGGAATCTACTGTAGCGAGAGAGGTGATAAGTGGGAGATCATTACAAGCCCTGAGCCAGAGCCAAATGAGATGACGCACACCGCGGGATCATAACGCGGGGCGAAATCGGTAAGGACACTGGGATGAAATTAGACGCTAAACCCCTGTATCATTTAGCAACAATAATTTCTTCAGCGTGTCAGCGCTGTGGGCTACTTGTTCCGGTTCCAGCGCTGCATTAAGAGAGCCAGTGCTCGGTTCAAAAAGGGGAGAGCAATGAGTCAGATCCTCAGCTCCAATTATATCTGCATCCCTGCAGTTTGCTCTTTCCAGCCGGCGCACACATCCCCACATAAGACACGCTTTGAAATCTAAACTAGCTGCCAGGGATCGCCTGTAGCTGTCAAGAAAAATAACAGGCCGGCAAACAGAATCACACAGGCGGCGTCTGCTCCAACGGGAGCTTGTTGACCAACGCCGAGCCAAGGGACTGCGAAGGAGAGGGAGAGAGTTGGAGGGTGAGCTCACAGAGGTCGCTTTGAAGTTTCTATTCAGGTCTTTGTCCCATTCAGGCTGCTGGCAGTAGACATCTCTACTTGGGGCCGGGCCCCTCCCATCATCACACCGTCTCCCTGCTCACGCACACACACGCTGAAAAAGAAAAACCAAGCACGTCCGCAGGTCCTGTCCATCACACAGGCTTTAATTAGAGCCGATTCAAATGCACCCTTTTGTACCCTTCTCACTCTCCTCTCTTTCTTTAACCCCCCACCCTCACTCATTTTGCTCTCTTTCACCAACTCCCACCCTCTCTTTTTCACCCTTTCCTCTCGCTTTCTAGACCCTTTTCCCACTTTTGTTGCCCTCCTTTTCTTGGCAGGGAGTGGGGCACCTCTCCAGACGTTTTCTTCTACATGCCATGAGCTCCCTCCCATCCCCCGCCATCCTCCTTCCTAACCAACCACCCCTCTGAGTCTGGAAGCCGAGTGTGACCTAATGTTTGACAGACAAGCAGCCCCGGAGAAAGAACTCATCTATCAGTGGTTTGTAATTCTATTAGGATGGACAGAACAACCCCCCCTCTCCCACCTTCAGGCCAACATTTGGCATATTATCTCTATCCGTTTAGCTCTTCTTCTAAGCCTCCAGGCAGTAGGTCTACAAAATACCAACAAATAACCAAAGTGAGTTGACAACATGCAGCGGCCAGAAGAAGTACAAGTCTGTCTTTTTCACTTTTACAATCACAAACTTCTATGTGTTTTTATTGGGATTTTGGGTGAGACAATGTGGTGGAATTTGGAAGGAAAATGATGGTTTTCAACATTCTGGGGAGGAAAATGGCATAAATTTGACCAGACAGAAACATTCTCCCATTCTTCTTTGCGAAAGACCTTAATCTTGGTCAGACTGAATGGGGAGGTTCTATGAAGAGCAATGCCAACATCTTACCAGAGATTCTCAACTAGATTTGGTCCCAAATTTTGACTGGGCCATTTTTAGAAATCAATATAGTTTGACTTAAATCATTCCATGTTAGCTCTGACTGTGTCTTTTGCAGCCTCTTACAGGGTTTCTTTGAAGATTCAATTGGATTTAGTTTCATCTGTCTTCCCATCAGGTCTGACAAGATCTACTAAATCTTTTAGAGCACTGGACCCAACTCTGTGGACGCACTGCTTCCATCTTTGTACTATATTGATTCTGTCTATTCTTTTAAAAAGCAGCTGTTTTATAAAGACTCATTTATTCAGACAGGCAATTTTTTTTATTAGCAGTTTTTTAAAATGTGATTTATTCTTTGATGCTTTTAAAACTAGTCAGGTCTTGTCACCTGCATGAATGTAAGCGCTGATACTTGTAAACAGTGTTGCTAGGTCCCTCTATAAAAAGAGATTGTGGAACTCAGCGAGGTTTTTAACTGGCTAAATAGGTTTTTAATATCATTAAACTGTTTTTCAGCTGTATGTATTTGTATGCTGTTTTATTTCTACTTTTAAGCTTTTCTGTTTTAGCTTCAGTGTTTTTATTTTAAAGTCTAATTTTACTATGAAACGTTATTTTTTTACCTTTGAAAGATGCCTTATGAAAAAAAAAGTTTGCTTACTTACTAACATTGCGCATCGCTGTCAGTTCAGTTCATATTCAACTTAAAAATATGTTGTTCATCCCAAAGGGAAATTAAATAGTGTAACTGATGTCTTACAGTATCTTGTGGATGGTGATGCTGTGGGCAGGAAGAAGAAGCCTCTTGACTGAAGACTGTTGCTGACAATAACTTGACAACCTAACAGCTCAATAGCTCAGGATCCATTCAGCAGAAACAATATTCTACAGTAACATGTCCTGAATCACTCCTTCGGTTGTTGGTAAGTGCTGCTGTTCCACCTCATTTGCGTTTGCTGCTTCTCTTTTGTGTTGTCACACCTGACAGTCCAGTAAACTCGGTTCAGTTGGACACCAAAATTACATTTGTTGCACTTTCATCTGGTGCTGTTTGCTTTCATATTGCATTGTCAAAAAAACCTAATCCTTTAAAAAACTTGTTCACCTCCCTGCCTGTGGTGGCGCTGCAACCACTGAAATAAACGACACAAAAAGAAGAACAACTTCCTTCTTCACAAATTGAAAACAAAAATGGAGTAGCATCAGATTTTAGTGGTTGCAGGATTTCTCTTTTGACTTTGGTAAAACAGTACTAGCCATTTCTACCTACCGCGATTGCTAGAGTCCTTTGTTTGTTTAGGTTGTATTTACCCAGAATGCCCTGCGCTATAGTCTCTTCCTGCTTTTAGGGAGGTCACTGGTCTGCTTGTATTCACATATGCAACTGAGCTAGAGTTCACTTTAACCGAATCGAGACCTAAAAATGTTTTAGGCGAACCAGCGTTTGTGTTTTTGGTCTGCAACTAGAGTTCGATTGCAGATTCACGTTAGAAAGGTTCCTTTACCTTTCTAGGTAAAGGAACTAGAGTTCGGTTGAAGCAGACTAAACGGGGCTGGTGTGAATGCACCATAGTTAAAAAGCCGGGCAGAGAGATGTTGAAGCTGTTAACATGATGTTTTCCCATAATAATCGATGGAAGAGAGAGTTTGAACTTCTTCTTTCTCTGCTCTTTGATCTTGCTCTGCATCCATAAAGCCTTCTGTCAAATCCACTGGGATTTGTGGCCACACTTCAGGTAATATTTGAGCTTTTGAGATGCTAATCAACTGCTTCCAGTTGTAAAAATACCTTGTTGCCACAATTAGGCATCATAACAACTGTCAGAAAATATAAAAGCAGGAGCAAAAATCCCTCCAGCTGCACAGCATCCTTTTCCAGATGGAACAATTATTAACATGCAACGCCTCAACCAAAAAAAAAACCAACAAAACTATAAACAAAAGTCTACACAATGTGAATGGTATGTTCAGATTTATTTGTAATGTTCTGTTCTTGTCTGACTAGAGGACCTTGTTGCACATGTCTTCTTTACATAACTTGTACCAAATTGGACATCTTGTAACTTGGAATAAAAATGATTTAAAAAAAATCTTGATTTAATATTTTCCAGTCTTAAATTATGTTTTAAGAGTGCACAGTTAACAGTTGGATGGAGAGAATGTTCCACCTGAGCAGTATATCTGTCCAGATGGACAGCCATGTCTTGGCAGGTTCCATTTTCAGATGATGGATTGAACAGTTCTCTGTGAGATGTTCAGAGCTTGGGATGCTTATTTATGGCCTAACCCTGACCTAAGGCTTAAGTCGTACTTCTATAATAAGGATAAATTGCACAGAAATGTACTTATTAGTTGAGTTCTGAAGGCAGTTTGTTGATTTTTATTTAGGGAGAGAGTGGAGTAAAAGCAGCTGAGTGCAAATGCATGCCGCACTTTTCAGGTTTTAATTTGAAAGACATTTTGAAAATTGTTTTCAAATGTTTTCAGAAAATCCTCAGTAGATATTAAAGTTTTGACAAAATGTTGAAAACTATGTGGCACTGTATGTACACCATCTGTGTTCTGACTTTCTTTTCCACGGAGAGTTGCCTTGTTCTTCAGTGACTAACACAATTTCTCCCTAAAATCAAATCTAATCTGATAAGCTGGGATGGTATAATGTGGCAGCTTAAGATAGGAGGAGCCCATTCCTCTACTAATCAGCATTCTTATCAACATTCCCCTGTGTTTATGTGTCAACAAGAACTGCCACATGAAACATCTCTTCTCATTAAAGGGAGAGCGGAGAGGAGAAAAGAAGAAGAAGAAGGCTGGGTTGTTAAATCAGGCAGGACTTGTTTAGCACAGACTGTTATTTGTCTGTAATCAGAGCTTTCCTGTCAGTCATAATGACTGAGACGAATAAAAGAGATGAGGGAGAGAGGAGGAAGACGTCTGGGCAGCAATCAAGCCAACCGCAAACAGGAAATGTAAGTCTGCGGATGCCCCGGCTGTTGTGTTTGGCCTCGCTGATGTTGCTGTTAAATCAAAAGCAGCATGAACGGCTCATACAGCAGCCTTCAAGTGTCAGCCCTTCCCAAAATAGCCCGTTTACATTAGCCGCCTTTTCCCACTGCCTCTGCTGGCGCTGGTGTTTGGAATGGATCTGACTTGTTTGTCTTTATGCTCCTCGTGTTTCCCTTCAGCCGAGATTTCGCCGGCCGTGAAGCCGGACGGGAGTCGTATTCTGTTTGTGCGATTCTGCGGGGTTTGTGTAGTCCCTCTGGTTAATGGCTGCTGGGTATTGATCGCATCCAGATCCTCCCATCGTTCTTCAGATAACGATGGCTGACCACTTGACCCCGTGCATGCCAGACCGTCCCCACTCACTCCTGAATCCACGGCCCGTCGATAGGCCCCCGTAACGCCACCAAGGCCGCAGCACTTTCAGTTCCTACCACGCCTGGCCCGAGGATCACAGAGGGAAACGGGCCAGAATTCATTAGGAGCAGATTAAGAACAAGAGCGAAACACTTCGGCTGTGATTTATTTTCACTGTGTGGTTGCTGGACTAACAACACGCCAAACAGAGGCTTCATCCAGGAATAATGATGTCATCATGGCTTCAGAGTAAATATCAAAATGAGAAGCATCCGTGTCCTCAGCAGGGTTCAATTTGGACTTGAAGTTGAGAACACAGCAGACTTGTGTTGCTTTAGGAGTCATGGCAAAAGACTATTGAGCGAACTAAACATTGTTGCGGAATATTTTTGGTAGCTAGTTGGAGATCTTGCAAAAAAGAAAAAAAGTGAAATATCTGTGTTATCAATCCCAGATGGAGAGGATTTCCCGTTTCAGTGCTGTATATTATTATTAAGTACTTTTCTGGGAGGCTAACATCTGGCAAGTTTAGTTTTAGTGTCCCTCTGTCTGTGAAACTGTTGGATATATATGGCTAAGAAGGTTTCTATTACAAGCATAATATGGTTGAAACGACTCATTTCCTTAGATTTTGCTCCCAATGAGCCAGGCATGCTGGGAATCTTTGAAAGTTGTTTTGATCAATACTTTTTCAGGCTTTCTAAAGTTCTTTCAAAGTCTTTTTTTTTTCCTTTTTAGACTTTGGCTTTTTATTCATTTTCTGTTGAAGCCTTGTGATGTTATAATCCTGAGGTGGTTGATTCTGTTTTCCCGTTTTCACAGCAGCGGGGTTGACTCCTTGTGAGATGTCACACCTGCAGGTTATTCACCACTCAACAGCATGGTGTCTGTAGGATCAGTGTTCCTCTCTTGCAGTTGCCTGATTGTTTCGTCTCGGTCGTGACAATCAGCCCATCTTGTTGTGAAACCGCATTCTCCTTGTATTCAGAAGTCGGATATTCTGAGCTCATTATTGGAAATGCCATAAAAATTCCCACTAAAGTAGGAATAGTGATCAGTATTGTAGGCGATGTATGACACGTCAGTAGCTATGTTTCCATTACAAATGTGCATAAAACCTTGTTGAAAAAAATTCTCAATTGTGGTTTTTCCATTAAAAAAGAAATGCAATTAAAATCAGATGTAAATACACTCGTTTATGTGAGTAAGTCATCAAAAAAAAAAAACAAACACATCATCCTCACATCACTTCCTGTCATCTTAGTCATTTCCGTCAGTAGTAACATCCTGTTGTTGGTTGACTCATTGGAGACGAAAAAAGTGTTTCCATTTCAGTTTTGCAAAACACACTAATTTCGATACGGCCGTAAAACAACCTCGTCTTAGTGCCAAAACTTTACATAGAAAAACAAGAGTTTTTACGAAATTGCCACGTTTCTACTAGGCAAATTTATTTTCGAAATGTCAAACTGCGCAATTTTAAGGTTAATGGGAATGCAGACACTCTGAGTCTTGATAAAGAAGTGACACATTATCAATCCACACTGGGCTGGATCACTTTTTCTAATGGGAAATATGGAGAGATAGACTGTTATTAGGAAGTATTGTTACTAGTTACAACAAGTAGCAAATCCACACCAGAACATTCTCCATCCATCTTTTTAAAAGCACCAATACTTGATTTGACTCGCTGTAATTTAAGAAACCATCCCATCTGTGAAAGTTGATGTCCAACAAAGCAAGAGGAACTTTATGCACTACTTATCTTCCACACATAGCTGTCAGCCCTTGTCCTGTCACATCATAATCAACCTTCATCAGTATCAGAATGACTTTATTGTTGTTTCCGTTGGGAAATTTTCCTCGCAGTCAGGGGAAAATCATGAACGCAATCACTCTACAACATTGGCAAAAGCCCAAAATAGAGCGCCGGGAAAATTTCTGCACAAATATCCCCTCAAAAAGTGATCTGACTAAAATGACAACGCAGTCTCACCCAATCACAGTTTAGATGTAATCTGAATAATGGCCTGAGTAAGAGAAGAGTTTTTCCATCTGTTTGGTCCTTGATTTAGGCTGTCTGAATCTCTTTCCAGATGGCAGGAGCTCAAATGCACCATGAAATGGGTGATTGAGTGAAGTGGTTATTTGCCTTCTGTGTGACGACGTTTATTAAAGATGTTCCTGTTAAATCAGGTACTTTGGTTCAGAAAATTTAGCCTTTTTACCATTTGTTTCGTCCTGCTTTTGCCTCCTGCTCTTATGTTGCCAAACCAGGTGATAAAAGCAAATGCAAGGACAGATTCCATCACAGAATTGTAGACAATGATCATCAGCTTTTTAGACACACCGACTTGAATGAATTAGTGGAAGAAATACAATCTCTGATGTACTTTTTTGCATTCTTATTGAACGTCAGCTTCTGGTCAGTGACTCATATCTCTGAATATGCTAAAGCTAACTAAAGGTAATGGACTGGACATCTTTCTGAACGTTCACTTTGGTTTACACTTTGTTCTTTGTGTATTTGATCTACATAAAATTTTAAAACATGACAAGTAACATGACAAGTGACATATTGTGCACTTACAAGTCTAAGAAAGTCGACGAATGACGCACAAAAAACAGTGTTAGGCCAAAACACTTTGATCTGAGGAAGTAGTAGCATCTACTAGAATCCTTTTCTAGTAGATGCTACTACTATGCTGTAGTATATTTTAAAAAGATTTAACTAAAGAAACGAGGGAATAAAGTTGTTCATTGCGGAGTTATTTCAGATCTCATTTGACAGATAATCAATGGAGATGGGACAGGTGACCCGACAGACTGGCACTCCTGGCTGCCTCCACCAACGTAACGTTACGAACACAGAAATAGGTTGACTGAGAAAATAAGCAATGAACTCGAGAACACAGCGTCTTGTGTAGCTTCACACAAGACGCTGTGATGATTTCCACTAACGCGAAATTTTAGGCGTTTTGCAGCGTCACACAGTGAGAGTGAGCTTGAATCAAAATCCATAATGCAACCTGAAGACTACCATGCTGTGGAAAGCTTCAGGCAAGAACGGAAGTACATCTGACAGAAAATCTGAGTTTACCCGAAGAGGGTTGTGTGGACATGGGATGTCCTCACAATATGAGGGATTTGGGTAAGTAGGTTGAGCAAATATCTCAACCTGAGATGTGGGCTGCTGATAGACTTTTATCAAAGACGACATTTCAACAGAAAAACAAACCAATTTCTTATGAAAAACAGCACAGAAACCTGGTTGGGCAAGTGTGGAAACCCTTAAACTAAAGTGTTACTTCGTCATAATAACAATGTGAAATGGTAAAAAAAAAAAAAAAAAAAAAGGTTTTATAGTCGTTTTTTTTAAAGAAGCATTTTACTGTAAAGCTCCTAAAAATTATGGGATTGTTAGTTCTCCCACTTGGATGTCTTTTTAAAATCTTTCTGGATATGATCCCTGCAAACAAAGTTACAGGGAGGGGAAGTTTGTGACCATAAACGTACAAAAATGATCAACTGCTTCTAAAACCTCCAGCCATACAGTGTCTGTACCTTCTTCCTTGTAGGGTCGTCACTATGAAAACATATAAAAAGCATCGCGCATTTCCTCTCCACTTGTATTATGTTGCTTTTTGTGAACATGAAAAACATTTAGAGTTGCTAAGCCCTCGCCGAAAATAACTCCCTAAGCCCAGAGCGTGAATTGCAAACCCTTGTTTAAGCTCTTGGCTTTTCTACTTTAACTTATCTTTATCATCCTGAAACTCTTCAGTGTAATCCTCACACAGTGACCATTTATGCACACCACAAACAAAGACTTAGCAGCTGCCTGCTCTGAGCAATTTTTAACCCTGCAGGACGACCAGCTTGGGTAAAGTGGACATTTCAGGCAGGGGCTGTTTTGGAAGAGACAGTGGCCTCATTAGAACAATACAGACGAATGAGAAAACTGGTGTTTCGGATAAATTAATCTGATCTAAAATAGAGTTGTGAGCATGAGTAGGACTCTTCAAATTTTGAGCGAGGGGCATTAAAGAGAATTAAAAAAGGATCCAGAAAGTTAAACATCAGCGACTAAGATAACAGTTACTAGAGAAGATTTACCATTTCCTATCACAGTATCATCAGGATGTTCATCATTAACGCATCTTAATCTTTAACTTGTTTAAACAAGTGTGTCCTAACCCCCTCGTCACCTCTTCCCCCGGCCTCTCTGGTTCTCCATGGAGGAAAAAGAACACTATTTTCTTTTTTCTTTTTGGCTTATAGCGAAACGGCTTGACAAGTCTTGGACGAAGCGCCCCAAAAATCTGCAACAGATACAGTCGTCGCCGAGTTCAGCCAAGACTGTTAGACTTTTGACGTTCGTGACTCTCGACGGCCATTTATCTACTTGCCTTGAGCCAAGACAAAAAAATAATAATAATAATAATAATAATAGCCTCTGCATATTTATGTCCCTCTCGGGATGATCGCTTCCACCAGTGCTAACGTTCATCCAATATACGGAGCAAACCCTGTGCACTTTGGATTAAAAATAATGCCCAAAATGGTGACACTCTAATCACCCTCAGCTGCACTCTGTAACTCTAAATCAAAGGTCAAAAAGTCAATAAACACCAGGTCTGCCTAGCATCTGGCCGCTGACAGTCGGCATGTTTTAGCTGTTGGATTTCTCGTCCGAAGGCATGTTTTCTCATTGTTTGGGCAGAAGCACACAAAACTTTCCATCGTGAACCCCCTCCTCCCCCAACGGACCCAAACAGCTGCGCTCTTCAGGCAGCAGCGATATTAAAGTGCAACCTGGCTATTTATAGGGGCATAAAGATAAATTAACATGATGATCTCACTCTTTGAAAATGCACCGGCTACTATAGAGAGTCTGAAGGGTGGAAAGAAGCTTCCTAATGGGACTGAGTGTGGACAATAGCCCCGCTTGTCCTCACATCTTCTGTGTTGTTTCCCCTGTTTAATAAAGCCTGTAGTATACAGCTCTGAAAAATACATGAACAGTCCATCTGTCACTTGCTATAATCCTCTTGTAGTGACTGTGCTGGTATTTTGTCCTTAGATGTTTGCGGTGCTACTGCCACACTGCTGCTGCAGATCACTCTCACTTGTTCCCGAGGCAAATCTCTGTAAAATTGCACACTGCTGCTGAGCTGTTTCTGGACTACGAAGCTGCTGTTTGGTACCACTCCTGACAAACGGAAACTCGCGTACATCACCGTCCCTGTTGAAGTCGGGTCCCAATCGGTTGGGGAGCTTCGGCTGCAGCTGTGGCATCACATCAGAGCCGCAAAACCGGAGGTATCTCTTTGGGTCACGGCAGATCAGGTGTCCAACTGTGACTAACTGATTGGCCGATGAGTTATCAGGAATCCCAGAAGTTCTGTGGACGTCTCGTTCTGTGGCAACCGGACTGTGTTTTGCCACTGCTGTGGATGCAGCCACGATACAGCAGTCGCCGACGCAGCGAGCCGTGGATGTTCCCACTGCAAGTGAAACCTAAAAGTATAAATATGCTGGGGCAATTCCATCCACCAACTTCCATTGTAGTTGTTTGGGGTATAATGTGAAAGACCAAAAGAAGTCGTGCAAGATTGGTAAGAAAAAGGATAAGGGCACAAGGTTTTCAATTTATTTTTTACAAATTTAATCTGAAAATCTGCGGCGTACATTTGTAATCCCCTCTCAGTCAATACTTTCTAAAGCCAGCTATTGTTGTGGTTGCAACTACAAATCTTTAGGGCTTTAGACATCTACAGTGTCCTTTTTTCCCTTGCAAACTCAATCAGATTAGATGGAGAGCATCGATGAACCACACAGTACATTTTCAGATCTGCCCTCAGATGTTCAACTCGATTCATTTCACTGCTTTGACTGGGCCATCGAAACAATTCTTTTGCAGTTCTGGTCACAGGACTCTCTAGTCTGTTGCAGCCTTGAACAAATTTTCTTCCATTATTGGCACGTATTAATGCTGCGCTCCAGTTGGGAGATTCCGACTTCCCAGTCGAAAAAGAATCAACTGAATCACCCTCCGTAGTTGGGTTTCCCACTGGGAAACTGGGAGCAACTCCGACTAGAGTCCACTTCGCTTCGTTTCAGCTTTTCCTCTTCCTTCCATCAACAATGGTGCGCTGATGTGGTGGAAAAGTGTTTATTTTACAAGACACACATGTAAGAGTGCGTCTATAATCAGTGTTGCATGTAGCGTCTGCAACAATAAACGGAGCAAATTAAAGGGATGTTTGTGTATGAAAAGTAAAGCCTAAAATGATGTTTGCAAGAGATACTGCAAACAATGTTTATGGGCGTCGCCATGTCGAAATTCTGACATCTTAATTAGAAAGCTGTTACCTCGGGTATGACGTCAAACCAACTTCGGGTTCCAGCTTCCAAGGCAACTGGAATGCAGCATTAGCTCCATCCATTATCTTCCCCACGCTTGCTATGTTCCTGAGTACACATTTATGTGTTTTTACTTGGTAAAAGAATCCTTCAGACCTTTTCCTTTCACTTCGGAATGGTCTCTTGCTGTCTGTCAGGTAAAACCCTGATGAAATTCTCAGTTGGGGTCCAACTGCTTTGGCAAGGCGCCGTACCGCGTATCTCCGTAGTCAGGAAACGTCACGCTGTCCAGCAACCTGTTCGATTCTGCTGTGGATTCAACAGCTACCCCGAGGTAACGAATCTATAACAGAATCTAGCAGGTCTCCCACACTGGAAAAACACACAAATATAAATACCCTCAGATAATTATAGTGTATGGAGCGTGAAGCATGTGTTGAGCTTATTGTCTCACAAAGATTTATGGGCTGTCTGCAGACAACAGGATGTTGGAAGAAAAAAAAAAAGAAGCATAATTTTAGGAAGCATAGAGCACCTCTTAAAAATGTCTGTTTTCCTCCCAATTACAAAATATCCCACCCCTCCCTTCTCCCCTCCTCTCCAAATCTCTCTCCTCTCTCTGTGGGAGCCCCGACGCGTTTTTGTTGCCACCGTTAGGGGGCGGCATTGTTTGCATAAATGCAAGGCAACAGAAAGAATCGCACACACAAAGGGGGCACAGACATGGACATGATCAATTATGTGTCAAGCATTTCTTCCTCAGTGAATGAATGGCTCGGTGACTACAGGGCTACCGGCCGCCTATTGTCTATTGACGCTGGGAGACGAAGTTCTCATGCAGTTCATTATCCCCCAAAGAGGACAAACAGCGAGAGAGCCAAAGAGGCCATTAATCATCATTCCCTTCAGAGAGGAGAAAAGAGGCAATCAAACTAACAGGTACTGTAACCCCTGCACTGCAAACTGTAAAGTTGCTTTATATGCGCCAAAAAAAAAAAAAAAATCATAAACACATTTGCGTTTTTTTTATGATGATGGTGATGATCAAGGTCAGCACAATCAGAGCCATTAAACAATATAATTGAGACGTTTATGACATAAGTAGCTCGTTTATGATCAATTCCCCTCTCTTATTTAAATGGGGCCAAAGTTTTTTTCTTCTTTTTTTTTTTTTTTTACTCCAGTAGCCTATCCCACCACTCGCTTCTGCTTTCAGTTTTGACGAATAACTCCAAAGTCCGTTTCAGTTCGGGTCAATGGCTCCGGCCGAAGCGGCTGGTTGGGGGGTAAAAAGCGGGGGGGGTCAACTTAATAACACCCTCCCACACCACCACCGCCGCCGCCACCATTCCCTAACCCATTTTCCTCCTCCTCCTCCTTCTCCAATCCAACCCTCCACGTCCCCATAAATGCCTCCGCTTCCTGCTTCCAACTTCGGACAGAGCGCCGTGATTGGCCACAACGCACGCTGTGGGCCGTCCCCGCCCGCCTTTGCCTGCCTGCGACTCCGCTCGGCTCGAGTTACCAAGCCGAGCTCGGGCTGTTGCATATACACACATACACACGCACACACTTCACACACACATACATACATACAAGCGTCCACCGGAGTCTTTTCAAGGAGATGATTTTTTTTCTTTTTTGAGGGGGGTAAAACAGAAAAGGAGAGGGGGGGAAAAAAATGAACGCGGAAAGATGGGAATGTAGCCGAGCTGATTGAGATCTACTCCTCGACCCCCAACAGACGCAGGTCGGATCCATCCTCCTCTACACTTTCGGTCCAAAGAGCGGCGTGCATTTTTACGCACTGGGCATATCGCTCCGGGAAGGCGGACCGAGACTGCTCGCAGCGCAATCCTCTCACGCTGCGAGCCAGGAGGGATATTTACAATAGAAACTCCCGATTCCTTTGCGGAGAAGAATAGAAAAAAAAAGAAGGAGGAGGAGGAGTGAAAGATAACACTGGAATGAGGAGGACCTCCAAGATTCCTGGCGTGCTGCGGAGTTGTGACTGATGGATGAATGTGGTCATCTGTAGGCTAAAAACGGGCGACAGGTACGGACACCAGCGGGGGAGCTTTGAACCGATTGGCTCGACCGGATCGAATCGTTGGAGTTTTTTTTTTTTGGTTTTGTTTTGGGTTTGGTTTGTTTTTCCTCTCCTCCCCAACGGGGTTAAAGAGAAAGAAAAAAAAAAACTGCCACAGGTCATACAGGACGCTCATTTCCTCCAGATCATCCTGCGCACACATCGGTTCAGATCAGTCAAGGACGAAACAAGCAGAAGTAGGTGGCGGAGGGGGGAGAGAGAGAGAGGATTGATAGATATATTGATAGCTGGATAAGGGGAAGATCTGAAGACGATCTGAAGAAGAAGTCGGACAGGGGGACATGTATCTGACAGCGACCTCGCATGCTCCCGACTGATCCCGAGCTCACCTTCCCACGGGCCGAAGCGCGCACTCAGGCTCGTCAGGCGCGACGCAGCGCCCCCGTCGCTCCGGCTTCTCGGCTCACTCTCCTCGGCGCGAATTCCCTCAGCATGGCGGGGCTCGGATGTTGGAAGTATTACCTCTGGATGTTTATTCTAATGTGCAGGTCGGCGCTACCCTCGGCTAAGTCGCTGGAGACTATAATTTGGAGCTCGCAGAATCCCAAGTAAGTCCCAAGTCCTTCGTACAAGCACGGGTGGGAGCTGCAATTGCTGGGGAAAAAAAAGTTGGAAATTGCATCGAGGTTCTGCTAAATATTGTAAATTATATATATATATATATATATATATATAATTTTTCTTTTTCTTTTTCTACATAATTTGCTTGGTGATAATTACCAGTCCTGCACACTGGGAGGTGTGTGTTTATATATATTTACTCCACAGTGGGGGGAATTTCCCAAACACCAACAACCACAGCTCAAACAATATCCAGCATGCAGGCCTTCACTTTAATCACAATAATGGATAGTTGATTATAGTAATTTATGACAATATTACATGCAGCTTTTATTTTCAGACTCCAGTCTCCAGAAGTTGGGAAGTTTATCCTTAATTTCCTCGCACAGCCTTGTAATTGGTGTTATTTGCTAAAAAGAAGGGTTGGAGGGGGGCTTGGGTGGGGGGTGTGAGTCATGTAAACTGTTCTAAATGTGTCAAGGTGAAGCAGTCATTTCTCTCTCTCTCTCTTTCTCTTTTTGTTTTTCTGCTTTCTTTTTTCAACCACTCTATAAGCCTTGAAACAAGAGGGCCACCTCGTATTTTAGATCTCACAGTTTTCCACTCCCCACAACAGAGAATCCAAGATGAGGTTCACTTATAAGAGGCAAATGGTTTAAAAAAAATAAAATAAAATCAAATTTTCTTAATTGCTCTGGCTGGGTACCAGGCTTAATTTCTGAAAGCAAAAGGCAAGTTTACCTCCTCCTCCTCCTTAAAATTCCCATTATTCCCACCAAAAAGAAGCAGAGCGGAGCCCAGACTTCTGATAGCACATTATGCTCTGGCAACAATTATCACCCACTTAGACGTGACTCCTGCGTTTTGCATGATGTTGGAAAGCGTTCATAAAGAGAACGGGAGACGGGAGGGGAGGGTAAACTGCAACAAAAAAAAAAAAAAAAAAATGTACGTGACCTTCATCTGAGCTCAAAGCAGGCCAGGGGACTGTAGAGACGGAGAGTAGCTTTGGCCGGCTTCTAACTGGAACTTAGTCATTCAAGTGAATCCACGATTTATCCCCCAAATGTCAGATGTCATAGGGGCTCGTTGTGCAGCCAGCGAGTAGGAATATTGCTGCCATGTTCACTGGGCTGCGTATATATATGTGTGTGTGTGGCCTCCGCTCTAATGGCAAGACTACGGCCCATCAGCTTTTATTTGACTCTGGCTGCAGCGCGTGTATACACACACTCAAGTATGTATATATATATATATCTATATATATATAGATATATATATATACACTAGATGTGGAGTACTGTGGTGTATTGAGGTTTTAAGATGTCACCGATTCCCACTTGAGTTTTTTCATAAGCTAAAGTTTTCCCTCGTATCCAGAAGCGCTGCGTTGTTGCAACAGGCCCTCAGCTCTGTTCCCGCTTCTTGATAAAACGTCGGAGTTCAGATAGTCACCTAGACGATTTATTTGCCGATTGGTGTTTCATGATCCGTACTGCAAGTTGGATTGAACTGGACCGTTTGTGAACTGATCTCAATCTGACTGCACGCTCTGGACCGCATTGGAGGGAATTTTATTTGAATCTGAATTCTGTGTAGCTGAATGTGACTTGGAAAGCGCCCAAGCGCACCATTTTTGTGGAATTTGGCGCTGTGCAGATAAGTTGAGCTTTAATCTGCGTTTATAGAATTTGCGGACCTTTTAAAAGCCGTCCAGCGTGAATTCAGGGGATTTCCAAATGGTTTAAAGTAGCAGTTCACCAGATTTTTAGCGCCAACTTGGAACAAGTTTGCATTGGATGGATGCTTTTGGAACTGCTGGAGCTTCGCTTCAGGAATTCAATTAAATATCCAAAATATTTATCCTGCTTGATTTCGGTAGGGAGAGTTATTATCTTGCAGTTAGAAAGTTGTGGGTTCAATCCTGACTTCCTTATATTGATTCTTCTCTTGGAAAGGTCCTTAACTCTACCAATCTGCAGATAAAAAAAAATCAATATATTGTCTGTTTGTGCTGTGATTTTAACGATTTAGGAATATACTCGGCTAAGTTGGGGTCACGAGTCTTAACTCTGTTACATTGTGAGCCTGAAGCTAAACCAGCTTGGATGCATGCAGCTTAAAAATCCTTTTTTTTAATGAGAGGTCAGAGAGAGTCTGGCCCTGAGGAGTATGGAGCCCACCTGTTGCTACGTACTGCCGGTCAGCTGGCCAATAGGAAGGTACGAGACTCCCATGAGACAGACAAACAGACAGGCAGACTCGACTCGCTGGAAGTACTCTTAGTCACAAAAAGTCCTGAAAATCATGCTACGGAAAATAATGGCATGTCGAGCAAAATGTGATTTGTGGAAAAATGAAAGTGGAATTAAAAAGGAGAAGAAGAAAAAAGATTTCATTGGGGCCAAGGTTTACTCAGCCGTCTTTGAGGGAGCCATTTTTCACTCTTGCTGTAACAGTGTCTTGTGGCTCATTTCTCGTTATTACATCGTGTGCAAAGAAAAAAGGCACTTTTATTTGTTGAGGCATGAAAAGTTGTTTAACTTAATTTAAATTCAGTAAATTTCATTTAAAATTGGAATTTTCTGTCAGGAAATGGAGGAGCCTGGGGTCACCAAGTGTTGTTAAAAAAAAAGTGCAGTTTGGGTTGTTTTGTAAGTCTGCAGTCAAATGTAAAGCAAAAGGACGTGTTCAACACGAGCCGATCCAATCAGGTTTGGACCTTCAGACTTGAAGAGCCACTGCTCTATGAATCACTCAAAGGGGGCAAAGCTCTGCACATTAAGCTCTTTTATTTGAAAATTACTCGGAATTTAAATGGGTGTTTCTGTCTGTTTTTCATAAATCTATGCATCTAAATGAAAGCAACCATTAAATGGTACGACTTTAATGTTCTGCTTAATTTGCATCAGCATGAATAATTGTTGTCTTTTATGTTTCAAATCAAGGCATTTTGATCTTTTTTTTGTGTGTTTGTTTTCAATTGTTGCGGATTTGGAATAAAACTAATTATAGGATGGAAAATGTCAGGGTAGCCCATGTCTGTAACACACACACATATATATATATATACACACACACACAGACACACGCTGCCACAAACTTTTAATCAAAAAAAAAAAAAGAAAGAAAGGAAGAGAGGAGACATTTATTGATTGATGATGTCACCTGGAGAGAATGTCTCCGAAGGTTACCACGCTGCTTTTGAGGAGGATATTGAAGATCATTTCTCCATCTGTTCTCTCTCTCTCTCTCTCTGCTCCTTGTAAAAATCCCCCAACGCCGGCTGAATATTTCATAAAGTTCACAGTGGAACAATAATGCACTCTGCAAAGTGTTCTCTCAAGCTAATTATCCTGCTGCTCTCCACTCAGAAAACAATAGACAATTATCTTGCTCTCTCTCTCTCTCTCTCTCTCTCTCTCAGTGTGTGTGTGTTTGCTTGGAGTACGTTACAATAACAACAACAAAAAAAAAGACAAACCTGTTTTCCTTGTGAAACGTATCCATCAGCTAGACGCCGCGAGAAGGCAATAAAGGAGCGGGATACATGCGCCGCAATCAGCATCAGTCTTCCCTGCTTGCTGCTGCAAACCCCCCCCCGTCTCCTCTGCTTGTGTTGCTCTGTGGTGATAATAGGAGGAGAACACCTATAGAAACGTGCAGCGCGCCGCGCTATCTGGCGACTTATCCAGATTTACGACGCCTCACTTCCTGTTCCTGCTTTGGGGAGCTCTGCTGCCTCAGCTAATAAATTAACTTAGCTCCTCTGCATGTGCGCTGTGCCACATGCACGCACGGTCTAACAATACCAGCGCTTCCCTGCAGGCCTTGAGTTATGAGGCAAAGTATTGGGAAGCAGCAGCAGGAGCAGGTTCGGGCCACTGGGGTGTGTGCATACATATATATGTGTGTGTGTGTGTGTGTGTGTGTGTGTGTGCACTTTTTCACATGTGCATCTCCTTTATGGATTTTCATGTGAGGATGCAATCACTCCAGCTTCAGCAGCAGCATTATCAATGACTGGGGCTTGCTTAATTGATTTTCCCCCCAGCATGCTTGAACAGGCAACATATATCTTCGCCGCGGCGCTGCTGACTTGAAAGAAAAACATAATAAGAAGTAACGTTGTAGACTTTTCGTTTGGCTGCAGGATGCATGAGACCTTTCTCATATTTAATTTGACTTTGGATGAGTGACTAGAGGAGTAGGGGGAGAGTGGAGAAAGGGGGAGAGGGGTGCAGGCGTGGAGAAGAAGACTGGATGTGTCAACTTTCCCAAGCCGGTAAAAGAAGCGCCCCCAACATTTGATCGGAACAAATCGGATTAGCTCTCATTTAGCTGAGTGGGATTACCCCAGAAAATGTCACTTTGTTATGACTAATCACGTCCCATCCGTTTGGGTTGGAGCCCTCTGTGAGCGACGACGTAAACACACACACACGCACACACACACTGACTCGTTCTCTCTCTCTCGGCGTCCTCAGGAATGTCACAGTGATGCCAATTTAACAATAATCTGACAAGGTCGCCGAGAGGGGCTCCTGCTCAGTCCTCTAACCCTCCTCGGCTAATATTTACCTCATGACCCCTCGGCTGCCTCGGCCTGTCGGCGGCAGATCAGCAGACAGTGAACAGGGAGGCGACACACCTCTGCAGTTTTTTTTTTATTTTTTAAAAAAGCCTCCTGCTCTAGCTTTGACCTCCTCACACGTCTGTAAAACCCGGGAACGGTTTGCAGGCACTTTTCGGTTTCGAGGCCCCACAGAGGAACGAAAAGTAACGAGTAGACGGACGCGTTTTGGCGTCGCTTACAGACGCTCGCTGTGGGTTTCTTCCCCTTCTCTGCTGTGTGTGTTTGCCGTTGACCTCATCTGGTGCTTTTGCATCAGTTGCTTTTTTTTTTGCTTTTGCTCCAGTGGCTTGGAGATTAAGCTGAACTTGATTAGTGCTCTGATATTTATCAAGCCCTGTTTACTTTTTTTCCTCCCCCAGACCAGAAAAAATAATATTGTGTCATTTCTGGGTTGATGTGGCTGCAAGTTTACTGTTAGCTCTGCTCTGGAGCAGTTTAGCTATAATTAGTCTCTGTTAGTTTTGTTTCGTTATTAGTTTTTTTCCTTCCCGTAAATAGAATAATTGCTATCATTACGGCATTATTTTTGCTTTGGATTTAGAAAAACAGAATGAGTTTCTGCCTTTGTTGTCAAAGGCAAATATTTAAAGGTTTTTTTGGTGTCGCCTCTGAGATCCACGGTGACGCCGTCTCAATGTAGCACTGATTTCAGTGGCAGGTCTTAAAACAACAGTCGGAAAGCGAGAAACCGACGCAACCTGTTGAGCGAGAGAGCCTGGACGAAACTTTGGGGACTGGAAGAAAAAAAAGGTTGTGTTTTTTTTTCTTCCGGGGTGACGCTGCACTCCTATTTTCCCTCCCTGATTCTTTCTTGCCGAAACTCACCTTCCCAGTCTCTGCCTCCCAGATCGCCCCCCCCACCCCCCAACCCAACCCAACCCTCCTTCAGACTCCTATCATGTTTCCCCTCTGATAGAGATCTCATTACACACAGAGAGGACTTAGAGCCCGATCCCCACTCAGAGAGGAGCAGGGACGCTCCGACCAATAAGAAATACCTCGGCAAAGCAACTGGCCCTCGGCCCTGTAAATGCGCCCTGTGTCTCGGTGGAAGGGAGGACAGCTGCGTTTGCCCTCCTCGTGTGTGTTGCGCTCCTGCGCCGCCGCCGTGACTGTTGTTTCAGCGGTGTGTAACGACAGATTCTTCATTTGGTTTATCTACATGAGGCACCTGGCCCCTCAGAAAAGCACTGGGTGCCGTGTGTGTGTGTGTGTGTGTGTGTGTTAAGGTTATTTTAGTGGAGAGGGGGGGAATGCAGCATTTTCATTCAGTGTGTTTTTTTTTTTTTTTCTCGGTTCCAACCAGATGGACTCACTTTATCCACTGGTGGTTTTGGCTGCCTGGTCGCTGAAAGCTGATCATTCTGTTTTTTGTGTGTCGCTGATGCATTCATTTCTTTATATTCAAGCAGTGGTGCACATGAAACCAAGCTGCATTCCCCAGAAATGGGTCGAGTGGGATTGGCAGCTGATTTTTTTTTTTTTTTTTTACTTCTGTGTTTGGGAGGGTGAGGGGTGGTTATCTTTCATGCTTGTATGATTTTATTTTTTTTTCTCTAATGGTTCTCATGACTCACCACAGTTGCAGTTGTTATTCTTTCGAGACATATTGCAGCGAGAACACCTAAATGCAATGAATCATGTGGAAAAATGTGGCGAGCTCTGACAGGATTGTTCTTTCAGTCGGACGTAAGGACTCAAGCTCATTTCGGTCTATTAATATCTGCAGCATTAATGAAACGTTCCTGTTTCCATGACACAGTTCTTCTCGCATACTTTGAGGCACTTTTTAATTCAACCTGGAATGTCTCGTCGAGGCTCACTGCTGATGTTGGACGATTTCAAAACTTCTGAAACTTCCTGTCATTCCTGTGGTTCAATGTTGTTTTTAACGAGATGTCAGAGTAATTGGAGTGTTCTGCGTTCGACATAAAGTAGCTACCCCTTTTGTTGCTGCACACTGTGAATCAGCTGGCTGCTACACTTATCCCAAATCTACTAGGATGACAAATTTGGCCATTTCAGCATATTTTTAATCATCCGGAACTCAAAGAGTCATGTCTATATGTACTAATGTATTAAAATTAAAACAATAAATACAAAGTATAGCAGAGAAAGCGTCATCATAACCACAAGAAGCAACACGGTATTTTACCGGAGGTAGAAACAATTGTTACTTTTCTGTTTTAAATACAAACCGTTAGAACATGTCATATATTTTATTTTAACTTTTTGTTTAAATGAGATCATACAGTGTAACTTTCAGATAATGACAGTATAATATCAGCCCCTATTTGAGATGTGTCTCTTTTGCCAACAAAAATGATGTATGTGAAAATAGATTGGGAAAATACAAGACTAAACACGTAAAGACTAAATAAAGAAATACAGAAGACTAAAACAGAACAAAATTGTAAAATGTACATTTTTGACACTATTGTATTAAAACTGTTTCTAAATGTTTTTACAGTACCCAGTGAGGTTAATGAACGCCATTTAAGTATGTTCTGAAGATTCTTCCATTTATAAGGTGCATGTGTTTGAAAAAATAGTTCTTCTTAATTTCTTTAAGTTATCTTTAAGTCAGTTGAAGTACCAATGCTATCTTAGCTAAAGTACTTGCTCAGTATTTCACGATGTTGCTGTATTCATATTTGTGTCATCTGCATAGAAGTGAGCAACATCTGGATCTATAATAGCAAAAAATATATTTTAACTTGGACTAACAAGTAAAAAAAAAAGTGTAACGCTCATCCCTGTGTCATCTGCGTAGAAGTAAACCAAAGCAGAATCTAGATTTATCGAGGTCATTTCTTTTGCTTTGAGTCCCTACTTTATCTTGATTGAAGAACTTGGACGTTGCGTAAAGAGGATACAAGTTCATAAATAACAGTGTTGTCTGCAAAGACGTGAATTATGACTTATCTGGAGAGTCGTTTGACATTGGGTGTTAATTTTACCTGAACCTAGACATATCCAATGTGTTTTTTTTAACATTATGTAGCAATTTTAGCTTGTCTTAAAGAAACTAACAAACTGTCCAGTGTATAAACACATCTGTCATCTACATAGACGTGAACTGTCGATAGTTCAAGACATATGCAAAGAGTATTTTTATACCATAAAAAACAGGAAATTGGTTCTAAAATTGGCCCTTGAGAAAAGAAACAACTTTACCATTAAACTTTATACTTGAGTTCTCTTTAAGCACATGCCGGATCCTTCCAGTTAAGATGTTTAACAACCAATTTATTACAAAGTCAGCGAAGCCTAAGTAATCCCAGTAGAGCTATTGTTGCAATACTCAAGCTGTCAGTGGGTGGAATGATGTAAAGATCACACAGAAAAAAAAATCACTGTTTACAAAAATAATATTTCCGCATAGTTTATCCTTACATTGCCCAGCCCTAATCATGTCACTTTGTCGCTGATAAATGATTATATATTGTGGCCCTTGAACAAACACTCTGGCTGTCCAAACTATGAGTGTTTTTAGAATTACCTCACCGTACTCTCTCATTAAGGCGTGACAGTTCATGAGATTAGCCTGTGTGTGTGTGTGTGGTGAGTCACCCAAAGCTATGACAAACAGTGCGATGCCAAGCTTATTACACAGCCACAATTCTTTAAGAGTGAAATCCGCATTAATTTACGACAGAGGAGTGCCAAAACAGTTGCACATTATTGGATTTGCGGTCTCCGTCTTGTGCAGTTTGCTGCAAGTTTAATTGGATGTCAAATAAATTGCACATAAACGTGAAAATTGTCGAGCCTTCGCCTTAGTTTCGCTCTTCACACGGCAATTGTTGGCTCGTGTGAAAGGGCAAGTTTGAGCTTATAGAAGTGAGTGAGTTCTTTAAGTGCGTGCGGTTGTCCCATTGTTCTTTGTCCAGCCACAGCAGAGCATTAAGGAAGTGTTAGGAGCGTGCCAGTGTGCCCCTGTGAAAGTGTTGAGGGCCTGAGTGGTGGATGAGTGTGGAGTGGCTGAACGGTGGCCGACTTGCAGGCAGTTAGCGACCCGGCTTTAATAGACGAAGGGCCCGGCTGGCACCGGCCGGGAAGTTCCCATCGACTCCGTCTCTGCCAAGCAGAGAGACACAGCCAGTAGGGCTGGAAACCTTCCCTTGGGATTTCTACTGCCTGCCTAGCCGCTTCGGCTGCGCATTTAGCTGAATCAAGAAAAAAGCAGAAAAGGAAAAAAAAAAAAAATCAAGGGATGCAGAGTTACAGGAAGTGGAGGAAAAAAAAAGTTGAATGGGCAAAGTCTGCCTTTTGTTTGCTGTCTTAGGTCTTTTACATAAGAGCAGTTCATAATAAGGGGATTAAAACGAAGAGGAAAGGAAGCTAATGTAGAGCGTTGAAACTCAGCCTTGGGCTCAACCACACATCCTTTCAGTCCAGCATGGAGCTCCTAGATTACTTCCATGTGTCAGCGCGAGGGAGACAGAGAGGGAGTAAAAGAAGAAAGGAGGACAGGCAGGGAGAAGTTGAGCGACTGAAAAGCGAGCAGACCGGGATTGGTGGAGATCAGCGGCGGCGTTGGACAGTGGAACGGATCTGTGTGACAGCCATCTCTAAAACCATTACCCCGACAGCTCAGACTCGGGGAACTCGTAACCTCCTCCTCCAGTCTGACCTCGGAGACTTAACTCTTTCTCACAGAACCCCTCTGTGTGCGGAGGAGGCAGGCCTCCTCAGATGCCAGTCCCAAACAGCGGGCAGGCCACTTTAAAGGCCAGCTGCACTGCAGCAACTTTCAAGACGTCAGGAGTTGTCACTGGTATACAAGCAACCTGGGATCTGTTTCCCTCCAGTTTGTGGCACTCCAAAGACTTTCACGGAAAGGTTTGAATTAAGTGTGCCAGGTCTTTGTGGGAAGGACTGACGGATTCCAACAACTAATGGCAAAAAGATGTGGGACGGGGCAGGAAGTGCATGTTTATTAACAAATAAAATTGGAGAAAGCACTGAGGTGGGAATATAAATCAAGACGCAGACGTGAAAACTTACAGCTCCGTTACTTTAACATAGCTGCTTTAGAAAATAAAAAGATAAGATGAAAATGGAATTCTTCAAATTTTCTGTTTTGTGTCGATATTTGCAGAAGTTAAAACTAAGGATAAACGTACGTATTGGGCTTGACGTTTCGTTTTCAGAATTATTAGAAATGTAGGAAACAATTTTATCGCTTTAAGAAGACATTCACCAGCTATTGGCGATTTACCTGTAGATATGAAAGTAATTTAAAATTAATAATTTAAAAGTTTTGCTTTAGCTGTTTTACTTTTACAACAAAAGCGAGGTAGCTAGCTAGCTAACTAACTAACTAACTTACTATTCAAAAAACATAGGTAACATAACAATGAATTAAAAGCTTATTTTATCGTCATATTATATTTTACTATGTTATATTATTAAGTAGCATATTACATGTTTTTTTTTACCTTTGGCTTTCTAATTGAAACCAAAGTGAGCCTTACTTACACAATAGATGATATTTTTCTTTTTTCCAAGAAGAGCCTGGATGAAGTATGACCACACCAAAGCAGCTCTGAACATATCATTAATGATCATCATGCAGCCCTTTGTTCAGTGTTATGAGTACACTAATGGAGTGACGGGGTAATTGAATCGAGTGGTAGGATAATAGAATGATAGAATGATAAAGTAATGGAATAGTGTGGCAGCAGCCAGCTCTTCCCAAGGGATGCCCCCAGTAAGTGTGTCAGCATGGCAGATGGGCGGTCTGCAAGGGACCCCTCCCCCCTCCCCCACACTTCCCCCACGTTAATTATAAAGCATCATAATCCATCTATGGCACACAGAGCCAGGACATGGAGACTATTAGGGAGAGTGTGGAAATGGCACGGCGTATAATCCTCGAGTCTTTGCCACTGTTAGATTTCCAAGGCATGAAATATAAATCACCCATTTCTCCATAATAGAATGTTTCTCGTGGCGCTCGGGGAATACGTTCTTGTTCTCTGTCTGTTCGTGCTGGTCTCCGCGAGTGTGTGTGTGTGTGTCCCAAATTTCCCGATGCTAACTGGAAGTTTAGTTTTTTCTTCTCCCCTCCCCTCCAAACTTCACTTATTTCCCACCATGCCCACAGGCAAGACAGACAGTCCCAAAGAAAAGCATTTCAGCTTGTGTTGGTGTATATGCGTGTGTGTGTGTGCAAATTCGGGCCTTTTTTAACCCATTCTGCCGAGCCTTAGCTCAGCCTTTTCTAAGCAAACTCCCAGCTTGATCCTGGTCCCCCCTTGTGCTGCTGAGAGAAGCCAGAATAAAAGGGCCTGTGGGACTCCCGCTGCTCCCAGGCCCGGTCCATGGCCACTCCGCCCCGCAAAGGCCCGGGTCTGGGATTTGGTCCGCGCCGGGGCCCCGTGTGGCAGCTGTGACTGACGCTTCAATCGCCTCTCCCTGGGATGTCCCGGCGCAAACCCCGCATTCCCTTTCACACCTCGGAAACGGGTGAGTGAGGGTAGAGGGGGGGGGAGACAATTACACACATATTCAGCAACCTCCCCCTCGTCTTATGTCCACAATCCTGCAACTCTGATGTATGGCCATTTACCAGAGCTATAAAAAACATTTGCAAAGTTTCTTGTGTTTCGAACAACTTGCAAATTAGCTTAGTCGTCTGGACAGCCCGTCTGGAATTCCATTCTGCATCTGAAGTTGCTCTTGTTTATTTAATGTCTTCCAAGTCGTCCTGTCTCTAAGTAAACACCATAACTTTGCTATTTCCTTTGAATTTCCCCTGATATTTGGGACATGTAAGTGGGGGGGGGAGAGAAAAAGATTGGAGCTTTAAAGTGGAGTTAATGCCATCATGTATAGATTGTCTGCAAATTGAGTTTGTTTCTGGGCTATTGGAGCAGGGACTCGCAAGCCAGCGGGATTTAAGTCTCTTAATTGAATTATTTTGATTGCTGACTTGATGGATGGAGTCATATGTGGAGCGTTTGCCGTGAGTTTTTTTTTTTTTGTGTCTTTTATTGTCTGACTGATTCTTCTTCCAATGGAGACATACCAGACAGATACAATAGGAACCTCTAATCAATCACAACTGCAAACCTGAGCTTTTTTTTTTTTTTTTTTTCCACGTTGGGAGAGAAATCTGCCTGCCGTCAGGTCCCAGTTCCACAATCCGTCCAGACAATGCAAAAGCAACAATGACATCAGATAGTACGGCACCCCTAATTCTAATCTTCCCATAATGCAATGCTAAACCCCGCAGAGACCCATGGTAAGGGAGAAAGGCGTTTTTTTTTTTTTTAAATGCCCCTACTGCTGCTCCTCCTCCCATGGCCTCTGGCGCTATATAGGGTTGTGTGTGTGTGTGTGTGTGTTCATGCATGTTTGGAAGAGAAAAAGAATTCAAGAGTGAATGGAGATGTCACTGTCAGACTCTTGCCTCTGCAGGAGCCCGCTCCAGAAAGGCCCACATTGACGGCTTGTGTGTGCAGGAGCCCGTCAGGGGGTCCGCCGCTTCCCCTTCACGCCGCGTTCCTACCGCCGGGATCGGAGCTTGCTGGGACGCGGGTCTATATTTCATCCTTTTTCATATGATGGGAGGCCTCCCCTCCACCCCCCGTTTCATCTCCCTCGCACACATGTTCCCCATTAGGTGCGTGTTTATTCTCCCACATGATGTGCTCGGCCGTGGAAGCCTCTCATCTTCCCCGATATTGGAAAAAGCGGCGAAAGGGGGCTGCTAAAGCAAACACAATATCCGAAGGAAAAAAAAAAAAAAAAGAACCTCTCGGCTCGCTTTATGAACTATGGAGAGAATAAGAGTGAGCGCCCCGCGTCGGCTTGATTTAATGAGTATCCGAGGGTGGGTTTCTCCCTCTCCGGTCCCTGCAGTGTAATCTGTCGCCCTGTGATGTTTTAGCCCGCTAATCGTAATGTGCGGTGCTCCTTCCACGTTCTCCTATCTCATCTCCAGCTTTCACCCGTGCACTGAAAAACTTCAACAGCTTTTAGCTATTCTCATCCGTCTTTCAAGTCCCCCCACTGTGAAACATGACAGGCCCGAACCTCCAACACATCACTCCTCTCTTCTCCTTCTCCTGTCTGGAAAGATGAAAGCTTTTCTTTGCAGACAAACCTCAGCGAATCCTTTTCCTTCTGCGCGCCGAGCACAGGCCAGGCGTCCCCGCTTTTAAGGAGCTCTGTTTGCCGCGTTTTTACTGATTTATTTATACACCCCTGATTGTAGCACCTCTTGCCTGTCAAGAATCTCAAGCCTGAGCCCTGCCTGTGCATTATGCAGGGCTGATTCGGATTTCAAATATACATGAACGTATTTATCATGGAGAAGAACCCCCTTTTTCACATCCGGGGTCGACTCTCATTCATTTTTGCTTTTTTCCTGTCCTGGAATGGAGTGGCGTGATTCTTGCCATCAAATAGAGCTGCTAGTGCGCCTCTCCCACAATGGAAGGGAAATGATTTGGCTCCTACTGGAGGGGTTTGGGGGGTGGGCAGTCGCTTCAAAGCAGCGTGCCTAGCTGAGGCTTTAACCCGCCATCTCTCCGCATTAGATCTGCGTCCTGTGATGAGCCTTTGAAGGGTGTGAGCTGCTCCGGCCGGGAGATTGCAGTGGCATTGCACGGATTGAGCCTTGCAAAAAAAAAAAAAAAAAAAAGTAAAAAAAAATAGGCCTCACTATTTGGTGGCAACGCCGGGATGGCATCAGTGTCAACGAAGTGAGCCGATGTATACGTGTTGGACCAAAAGTGGCAATGGTGATGAGGGCAGCAGCTGGGAACGTCCACACACACACACACACACCTCCACACACTCTCGGAAGCAGAAGTTATTATGGATGCGTGTTGTGCAACAACTCAGGAGTCAGCTGTGGTCTGCTTGTGCCGATTATGGTTTGAGTGTGTGTTTGCAGATGGCTGTAATAACGATCAGATAGCCCTCGTAATGGAGATAGCCCAGTTTGTAATAGCTTCCTAAAACAACACGTGGAGCGTCTTTTACGAGGCCACAGCCCGGCCCGGTTACGGCGGACGAGAGAACAGCGTCGTGCCAGACGAGCTATTTACTAGCACACGCTTCATACAGCCTGTGTCTCGCCCGGCTCCCGCCTGTTAAAGGCGGGCCGTTATCAGAACAGACAGAGACTCCCGCTGCACCAGTTAGGCCGTCCTCCCCTTTTTACGTTCACCGTTAATGAGCCTAATGATGTGTGTCTCTCTGATTGCATCAGTCAATATGTTGTTCAGTATGGGTTGTAGAGATTCACTGACAACTTAAGCATGTCTGCCTGGATAAGATCTTCCATCCAGGGAGGAGGGGGCGGGGGGAAAGAAAAGAAAGAGCTACTAATTTGTCTTGGATTTGATGGGACATGTGTAGCTGTCTTTTACAATCATGAGCTAGGATTGTAAGCAGAGAATAGACTTGTCAGTCACATTTTCTGATAAGAAGCTGCTTTTAAGGCACAGAAGGCAGATGTGTATTAAAATCACTGTGCCCTACTTGTAGCAGTGAGTTATCTTGTTCCATATGCACTGCTGTCTCCATCATTCTTAATAGTATTTTAGTTCTTCTTGCATCTGGTGTGGACGTTTTGACCGCTGTTATAACTTCATACAGAAATTTGCTTCAGTTCAAGCATCAATTTGTTTTGACTGGAGATGCACCAATTGGGGATTTCCTGACTGATATTCATTTCCATTTCTCATTTACTGAAAAATGTGCCTCAAAGTTCATGCTGCACATTGGCTTAGATTTCCTTGTTTCAATGCGTAGGGTTTAGGATTTGACTTGCCATTGATGAGTTATAGTCGATTAAGGGAATTTGGGCTAATTCTGATCAATGTCTGACTGATTCATATCCAGCTATGATAATATGGACATTTTTCTACCACTTTTACCTTATATATATATATATGTATATACAGTATATATTGCTTTTCATGCATGTTCACCTTTGTTTGTGTAGTCCAGTGTCTCTGCAATGGCTAATATAGGGTTTTCTTAGCCTAATAACTAAGTCAAAATACCATGCTATATATGCAACAACTTAAAAAAGCATAAAACATAATGTTTTAAGTAGTAATTATTTTGATAGTTTTCACAATACTGTTCTTATTAATGTTTAATGTTGTTTTTATTTTAATACATGAACTAAAGCAACATTTTGATAACCATCCTCTAAATTTGGTAGTAGTTGTTAAGTGCTTTGTTTACAAAATATTGTACATTTTTGCCACTTTCTCCATTGTGAATATAACAAGGTAACAACCAGCCCTGGTGATTTATTTTATTTATTTATTGTGTGTGTTGTCAGACAGAAATACAAGAAAATGCTAAATTTGGAGCGCGCCTACCAACTCAATTCATTATCCAGCCATCTCATTTATAAAACGTAGGGAAAGTTGCCCGTACAATCTGTTAGTATGTATTTTTGATGGCTTGGATCACATTCAATCACTGGGGCACAGTAGTATTTATATATGTGGTGGCGTATTCCTAAAACCACTGCCATTGTCTTGGAGTGCAACGATCAGCAAATCCCACTGGTTTTCTCTCGTACAACTAGAACACGCTCCGCTGAGGTGTAGCATCTTTTCCAGATTCAAACTCCGACTTCAGATACAAATCAAGCACAGCATTAATGATTAAGTTGATCTGCTCATATGGCTAGTCCGAAGACAGCTGCTAAACAGGCTAGAGACTTGTAGCTTACCGGCGGCTGTAGTAAGAGGTATTGGTTCCCTTAACATGGCGGTCCGTGTCTTTTGCTATCAGAAATATTGTCAAACAGCTGGATGTCATTTCCTTATAAGTGAGGGAAAAGTGTGGTAGCATTTCTTCGGCTACCTAACCAGGGAGAGGAATTCTAAACATGTTGAAAAGGAAAAATCCAAAAATTTAAGGTAAAACCTTGTAGTTGTTTGCTAAGAATCTGCTTCCTCTAAAGATTCTTCTTCTTCTATAAAGTTCTTCAGACTTGACCTGCAGCTGTACTGTTTAAAGTAGAAGCTGCAGTCAATGCTGTGCACCTCAAACTGAGGCTTAAAAAGGGACAAAGGGACATAACTCACATCTGAAATCTGTCAAGAAATCTGGCACATGAAGGTGCAGCCATGGTTTTGCCATATCCCGCATACAGCTAGAGAATACTCTGGTCACTCCCTGTGCTTTCTCTGGAATCCTATTAAAAGTTTGGTATTTTCAAGGGTTTGGAAATTGTACCTTTTTAAAACCATGATATACATTGCCAGTAACCAGCCTACCCCTTGTTTGAACTACTCACTTTTTTTGGTGCTAATGTTGGTTTTATTCTTTTGTGGAATAAAAAAAAAACCTAGAGCCCCTTGACACTGATAAAAGCCATTTCTTTTATAAGCCACACAGCTTTTGATTGATCTGTCCCATGGTCTTGATCCTTGGGCTTGGCTGATTAAACCTATCCATCAGCCTCTCTTATCAGCGCCCTAACAGATCGACTACAGGACACTGAACTAAACCCCCCTGCATTGTTGCAACACAGAAAAAGTCAAAGGGTAAGGACAGGGAGGGGAGAGGTTTACCAGAGCTCCTCTCTTCAAGGCCCTGAGAACAAAGCAAAAAAAAAAAAAAAACCCCACTTTGTTATTCTAAAGTAATAGCCCTGGTACAGAAATAAGACTTTGGAGATAGCCATCCATCATGCTATTGTCATGAATGTACCACATGCACACAAGCGCCCGCACTTCTCCGTTGTGTGTATTGCAATAACCTCTTGAAATGAGGTCAAACTGCAGCGTTGCAGATTGTGACGAGTGCTTCTGTCCTAGAGAGAAATCATAAAGTAATGCTTCCTGTCTGGACAGTGTTGGGCCCGCACCACTGATGTGACCCTGCCCCCGGTCATAGCTCACACACAGACATCAGCCAGATAATGACATCCCTTTCACTGACAGGCTGTCATTCACATGCCTGCACAAGCAACCAGCACACACACACACAGGTACACCCCCGCGTGTGCGCACGGATCGACTAAACACACTTGCAGCGAGCTCGAAAATGAGGGCAGACGAGCATGCTCACCGTTATGACTCACCAGAGTGATTTGCAAGTCAAATTTTGTATTTTTTATTTTTTTTCATAAGATGTGTCTATTATTTTTCCTGGAGAAATTTGAGGCGCTCATCTTCCGGGCGACTTCTAAAGCGAATGCATCAAGGCTACTAAAACGTGGATGATTGCGCGTCGCTTTTGCTCTCGTTTATCTGCGTGCATCCATTACCGTCAGGCTGTCAAGTGAGTGAAACCAGCAAACAGATGGGCTTTTCAGGTTCACATATGTTGGATTTCTGGGGAAAGTTTGTTAAACATCACACCTCCTTTATCTTCACGCTCAAGCTCACACTCTGGAAATCAACTTTTTGCTCAATTTAAGCATGAACACAAACATGCTTGTGGGATGATGGTATCGCCTTTTTTTTTTTTTTTTTACAGGCTGGTTCAGAAGCTCTTTCTCTGCATGTTACATCAGATAAAATTAAAGTTTGCAACTGACTGACTTATCGTCGAACCATCAAGCCGAGTTTACACAGTCTGAATTATTATGTTGAAAGAAGATGGTTTATTGAAATCCTGTTGGAGCATGCTCCACAGAAGCAGGTGTAGACCTGTTAGCTTGCCTACTGGCTGCTTATACATTTTTTCTTTTTAAGAAGGTGGGGGCTTGAATATTTGTGGGATTGGGGGGAGGGGGGATGGAGCACATTCATTAACCTGGTATCCAACTAATCTCCTGGCTAATTCATTTAGTTCTCCCAAGTACTCCTATGTTTTAATATCCTCTCGGTGCTGGCCGCTCATGGGATGTCGCCGGAGCGTAGCCATGGCGATGATTGTGTCATTATTTTGCAGTCAGATGAGTGATATCCCAGAGGGCTCTGGCTGAGTTGTCCAGGCTGGTTGAGAGGGACTGATTAGAATTGCAAATGGTGGCCAAGTGTTGTGTTTATTGTGTGTCTCAATATTGGAGACAATCAGGCGAATCAAAGCCCTCAGCTGGAGGGATGGGACTGAGGCACGGTGGGCCTCTCTAGTTGGCACCACGTTCTTTGCTCCCCCCTCCCTTTCTCCGGCTCCCCTCTTTTCTTCCCTCTTTTGCCCTCTCTCTCAGTCCACTCGGTCGTGTGGGTATGTCCTGAAGTGCGCGGACACAGCTGTTAAAAGAGCCCGAGAAGCAGAGAGAGAGAGAGAGCGAGAGACGCACTAAATCTAGTGCACTCATCTGTTGTGTGGCAAGCCCCCTCACGCAGCTGAGAAACATTAAACATGCTTTATGGTAATGAAAGAGCCAGCGACAGACATAAATATCAGTCAAAGTGGTGACGGTTTAAAATCTTGTTGTTTGCTCGTAACGCAAAATTTGTCATTATTGCAAATTATTGCAGAGGAGAACCACGCAGTCACGGCTCGCTTGGAAACGAGCAAATATCTCGGCGCTGTTCGTGCTGACAGGCTCCGGTAATGGAACATGTTGGCCAGGCGCCACGTCGGTGATGGCTCGGTGACAAGCCCGTGGTACAAAGTGCCCTGCAAACACACATGTTCTTCCCAAATCGCCCGCGAATTGTTCTTCCTCAACGATCGGCCATTATCCCGATATTGACTCACTGTTTGCACAAGACTCGCCAAAATCCATCTGAAAGCCATCCAGCGCGGCTGTGTTAGACAGGAAGCCTGTGTTTTAGCTGTGCGTGTAATTCACTCTGTCACTTGCACACAGAGAGGCCCATCTTCTCTTGTTTCGCTACTGTTGGCTTTTAAAGAATGCCCGTGTGTATATAGCGTGCATGCTATGCGGGAGCGGTTGTATTTTCGTGAGCTCTCATGCATGCATATGTCCCTGTTCGAGCACTTGATGATTCCCCTCGGTCATACGTGCGCCTCATATTGCACCGCATGACCAGTCGCAACAGGCTCAAGTGAGGCCCAGGTACAGACATGCATCCTGAACAGGTATTGCTGCAGGGAGTAGACTGTTATAGCTTCATTTTATTGCGCCACACATGGTCTTTTTTAGCTCTCATTTGCCTTGGGCTAAGTGAAAACTAAGTTAGGAGGAATGTGTCCATGCTGCAGAAATGTGTCAGACTTTCAGAGAGTTTTCTCCTTTCGACTTTTGAGCAGAGTGAGTGAAGGCCGGCGGCCGTCGCGGGGCCTCAGATGTCTTGACGTGAAATGATCAAGAGTCGCCGGCCTTGAAAGGCGGCAGTCAGTGTACGCGAGACGCAGACGCTCGCAGCCTGTTTAGACAGGGGTTGCGTGGCGTGACGCCTGACAAGAGCCTGATGAGGGATGTTAAGAATTGTGTGGATAAGGAGAAATAAGAGAATGGGTAAGAGGGAGAGCGTGTGTCACATTGCCAGTGTGGCTGAGTGGGTGAAAGGAGGAGAGGGTTCACGAGGCGACATCTCGTCAGCTGTTTGACTTTTCCCCCGTTTCCCAGGGAAGCTGTTTTAAAAATATTGCAGAAGACAAACCGCCGACCAATGACAAACTGAACTGCCACAAAGGAAAAAAGACGGCAACGGCTGCTGTTTGTTGGTGACTGAATTATTGCCGTTGTCTGAGATCGGAGACTCTGGAAAGGCGCGGGCGTCTGCGCCGTGCCTGTAGCCGACACGTATCACCTACCGGACTCCTCTGGCCATCCATCTCGAGGCGCTCCTGACAATAGCAGGAATATATTAAAAAAGAGCTAGTCAGGAGGGAAGGTGGACACAAGATAAATATTGTGTTAGTATTTTCCCTCCCGCTCCCTTGCAATTGTCTCTCACTCTGACAGATGAACAATGGAAGTATTTTGAACTTTGCAGCGTACGATTTTTTACGTCTGGGTTCAGAGCTGTGCTGTCAGAGCCAGACTTGCTCTGGCAGAGATTGATTGATTTGCTTTCTGCCGTAACCGTGTCTTCCCTTTGTTCTTCCAGGAAGGCTTTGGTTTCTCTCCAGATTGTCTGGCTGTGTCATATTAACACCTGTTAACAACAAGCAGCCTTATAAAATACGCACTCAGCTCCATTTAAATCGTAAAGGGTTCACATAAAGTTCTAAAAGGAAGTAGCTAATGTCTATATTATGAGACAGAGCAAATATGCGCTCAGAGGGACCAAATATTATTTACTGTTAATGTATCTCCTACATGGCGTCATTTAGGTATTTGTAGTAGAGTTTCTGCTTCATGTATTCTCGCTAGGAAACCTTCCGATTATCAAGTATTAGGGTACAACAAGGTTTTCAAAAGTTAGTTGTAAAAATTGCTTACATTTTTCATGCAGTCTCTTCAGTTTATCGTGACCGTAGTATCTCACTGAAGCAACCAGTCAGACAGAGTTGCTCCAATCTGTGTCTGTTGGCAAAGAAGTGCTAACCTGCTGCTAGGGCACTTCTGGCTAAAATAACAGAAACAAATGACAGTACGGAGACATGTGTAATCATGGCAAACAGAGAGTGGCTCAACTAACTGAAGGAAATGACTGAACTGAATTAAAATTTCAATTGGTAAGTTAAGATTTGTATGACTGTTAGCTTGTATCCAAGCAGCTAGCCTGAGGAGCTAGCTAGCTAATGTTAGCTTATAGCTTATTGTGCTGCAAAAAGGTACGATATTCTGAGTAAAGGGAAAGCTCAGTTGAAAATGGCTAATAATTTAGCTGTTTTTTAATCAAAATATTTGTTTACTGAAGTCTATTTTGTCCTGGCAAAAGAGGACAAAATGTTGTTTTTAGCATTTGTAAATGTTTTAAATTCTGAAAAAAAAAAAAAAATCCCAGCTTAGAAAATAAATCTTGAATTTTGGTGTTACAAGCTAACATTTAGTAACTTGTGCTAGCTGTTTACTCCCTTACATGGTTTCTATGCAGGCTTTAAGCTAAACTAAAGTAAAAATGCCTAAACTAATCTAAATAATCAATGTTCTGGCTAGCTAGCGTCCAATTTTGACTGCACAAACATGTGACTGGAACCAATATTCTTTCCCGAGAAGAAAGCAAATAAACATATTTCCCTAAATGTCAAACCAATTCCTCAAAGAAAAACCTCATTAGGAATGGGTGTCAGGTTTGTTTCGGAGTTCCCCCCGCCCCACGCTCCCTTCCTGATCACCGACTGATTTAATTCCCAGATGTGTCGGTGCCAAAATATACTGCTGGGCAGGTCAGCCTGAACCACTCCCCCACCCCACTTCTGAGAGTTGTGAAGACTTTGAAAAGAGAGAAGAAAAAAAATCACCGAATTGTGGCTCTAAAGTGCAACAAACCTCTCTTCTCCCAATGAGTTTTCCTTCCCTTTGTTTTGCTGATCAGTCAGAAAACCCGATCTCTCCAGCTCCGGCATGCTGAGATGGAAGGACAATTGTTCAAAATGAATTCAACTCTGACTGGTTCTATCTGTGTCAGAAAGAATGAAAATAATTGGGATAAAATATCTGTGATTTCAGCTTTTGTCCCTGTTTATTGTTGGGTCTGATTGAATGCAACATTAAAAGGGTCTTTTGAATGCCTTTTGTGAGCCTATTAAGGGAATTGGAGATACAGACCATAAAATGTCCTCTGTAGCAATCTGCGCAAGCTGTGTGGGTTTGATGATGATTATGATTCTTTTTCTCTTTAGTTACTCCATCCGCTCCTCCAGGTGGTTGTGGGTAATATTAGGTGAAGAAGGGAGGATGGGGGTATTGTTTGCTAGAGGAATCTTTTGGTTAATGTTCTCTTGCCTTCCTGAATACAGATATTCAGGAAGGCCTGGGCTCAGCAGTGCCCAGTCCTCGGGGATTCCTCTCTCTATGACTGTTGGACATCAAAATTTGGCTCGACTTGGGGGGGGGGGGTGGCGGCTGGCACGACAACACACACTCATGCTCACCCACTCAGGCCTGTGTGCCTACATGCATCACGCACATCACACATAGACAGTGAGCTCAGGCCAGGCGGGTTTGGCTGTGACTGTAGACTGGGCCTGTGGAGAGATCTTTATGGAGCAAGCAGGGGCCATCTGTGGCTGCTCCTCTGTGATGGGAGGCAGCTGGCTATGTGTGTGTGTGTGTGTGTGTGTGTGTGTGTGTGTGTGTGTGTGTGTGTGTGAAGGCGTTTGTGCGAGTGTGTCAGAGAAGAAACCAAGGAGGAGGAGGGAAGAGAGGCTTGTGTGTCTTTAGGTCATGGAACAGTCCCATAACGAGGGCTAAACTCAGGCTGAAACTGACCCAAATGGTTTTGTCTCAAGCCAAGCCAACATCATCTTTCCTCTACTCTTCTCCTTTCCTTTCCTCCTTTCCTTGCAGCCCAGCTGGAAAAGCTCAGTCCCTGGGCTCCTGGATGAATAACTGGGGACCCAAAGAGCAGCAGTCTGGGCTTCCTCTCTCTGTCACCGATACCAGGGATGACACTCAATCACAACCACGCACACCCCCGCTCGCTTAAACTCCCCTGCTCTTAAAGAGGGATGAACTCGGCACTGACAGAAACCACGGAGGCCATAAGAAGAAACAGATTATACTCTTTCTCCTCCCTAATGACTTCTCGCAACCCCTCTCGCTCGACAGTCCTCTTCAGCTTGTTCCCCCCTTAACAAGGTCCACTTCTGTCCTCCTCGTGACAAGGCCATCTGGACGTCATCTCGTTAGCTCGTTACAGCCTCTGATTGTGCGATGCTAGCCCTTCATGTGACAGTGATAGAGGGCGAGCATACTGAGCTTGTTTGGTGAACATGAGAGGTGTGTGTCAGCCGCGCTCGCGTCTGTGTTCTAGCTCGCCGGTGTGCAACTGCTATGAGTCACACTGAATCTGATCTGCTCTGCATGCCAGCCTGCTGACTGAGCCATCGGGAGCTAGCGAGCATTAGCCTGTGAGAGCGAGAGGGCGTCTGTGTTCACACGTACAAAAGCGGCTCTCAGCGGGGTGGAACTCAGCATTCTCAGTCTTCCCTTCTTGCTTCTGAAGTCGTCGTTTGTGTCTCTCCAGCGAGGACGGCCCGAGGGGGGAAATTCCGAGCGATTCGCTTTTCAGCAAGTCGCTGCAGCAACGCAGGGGCCTTCTGGAGTTAAAATGCAATGTGGCCCCAGCTTAGTTTATCCACCGCCACCAGTTTTTGCTCCATTTCTATAATAAGGGTCAAATCCTTCCTGCTTTGCTAAACAATTCAGGAGCCAGATGGATCTTGTTTTGCTTAATTTCAGGATGCCTATGTTTGTTGGTACGCCTCGCTAATGTGTGTGTGGCCCGTGTGCGCGCCGGGGCGACTTGTTTACTGTGTTTGACATGTGAGGAAATCAGTGTGTGTACACTGCGGGGTGTGTGTTTATGTGTGTATGTTTATAGTCAGGCCTCCTTAAGAACATCTGCCCTTGCAACGGCCTGACAGAAGCCAGCTATGTATACAAGCAATAGCGTTTTAGCTGCAGGCGACGAGAACAGACCCTTTGACCAACCTACCTTCTCGCGAGACGGTTCAGACTGGTGCTGGGTCTGTGCAAACAGTGACAGTTTAGTGCTACGTGTGTTTCTCCCTTGTAAGAAATGGGTACACTGTGTCCGGGCTCAATGGATCTCAGCTACATATGAGAGAGCGGAGCCATTTCAGAAGCTGCTGTTTGAGTATTTCCAATCTGAGGCTTTGTGGATCTATCTCGCTGGATCTGAAAAAGCGGTTCTGGGCTTAAACAGTTCCTGCTTGGAGACAGACGTTTTAACATTTACAGACTTGATTGAGAGCTGGAAACCAGTGTGACCGGCATGAGACAATCAAGCAAGTCGGTAATCATTGGTTTAAAAACGTGTCCTGTTAAGTAGAAGCAAAGTATTAACTTTCTCATGATTTCATGTTGCAACCACAAATTTTAGTTATTTTCTTTGACAGGTCAATGCATCGTAGTGTGTAATTTTGTTTGCTAGGCACTCCACAAATTTGGCAAAGAAAAAACACATTATGTGCGATGAAACATTATCAAAACACATCGCTGTAAATAAAACTGGATACAGGCCAATGCTGGCTGACAGCTGGAAGACTTCATAAGACTTGAGGATCGAGGGGAGGGCCAGTGAAAATTGAGTTGCAAGAATTCAAAATTGCTGTTCACTGACACTTTCTGTCCAGTCCGACTGAGTTTCAGTAATTGTTGAACGTGCAAAAATATCAGTTTGCAGATGTGTAAGGATAGTGAATTATTTAGTGGCGTTGTAGTAAGAACATCCGTGCACGGTACACTTTTCTTTAGTTTTTTTCTTGGTAAAAATATGGAAAATTGTGTATAGCTTTCTTTTGACTTACCAATTGCTCTAGTTTGTGTTATTCCATCCTGTAAAATTCTAATAAAATATGTTGCAGTTGGTGGTTGTAGTGTGCCAAAATGTAAAAAAAAAAGTTTGAGAGGTAAATACTCTTGTAAGATGCTGTGTATTAGCGGCATAACACTTGCATAAAACAATCCTTTGTTCCTCTCTGACTCCATTGTAACCTTGCTGCATGGTTACAGTGGATTGGTGGGTGTAGTGGTCTATGATGTATTGATTGAAATGGCCAGAAATATCTCTGCCTTATGGAAAGTGTCATCTCTAATAACAGGGGGAAGCAGCCAGCGTGATTTTTTTTGTGTGGATAATGTAGGAGAGGAATAATAATTGGTGCTGCAACACTTCTCCTGGTGTGATAATTACCATGGTAATATCGAGGGGATAAAGTACCTGTTGTGCTGGCGATCATGTAAGGACGGGAGCATGCGTACGTGAGCTTGTTCTAACATGAAACACAAGAGGAAAACAGAAACACAGCCTGTTGCAGGAACCGGAGGCTATATATCTTCTGGAAGAGGCGAAGTACGTAGTTTGATAAACTATATTTTAATTAAAATGTACAGCATGCCTCTGATGGTGCTCAGGAGGAACAAATCAATTTAAGACCATTCAGCTGATATGCGCTATCCCAGCCTCTTTCTCCCCGGGTTCCCCGGGTCCCGGGTCCATTCATCCGGCAGCAGAGGCTGCCTGCCAGTGCGGCTCAGGGCAGGGGCTTGAGTCGACCGGACGGGGGTTGAAAACACAGGGGGAAGGGGTGGATTGAGGCTCTGTAAGGGGCTTTGAGTGGGCCTGAGTGTAGGCGGCGTTTTATCCGAAAGTCGGCGAGGGCAGGACGCTTGAATAGGGGGTGGCTGGGAAGTTGGGCTGGGAAGGTCCAGGATGCACCCCACGGTGCTTTTGTGTGCCTCCACATGTATATATGTGTGTGAATGTGAGGGTGTGTGTGTGTGTGTGTGGGGTGTAGCATATGTGAGATCATGTGCTCATATTCACCAGTGGAATGTAAAAAGAAAGAAGGGGGAGGCCGGGGGGGGCTGGAGGGGATCGCCTCTCTTTTTTGCTTCGTTGTTTTCTGTTCTCTCTCCACTGTGCTGCAGCGTAGGTCTGTTTGGATAAGCTCTTTACAGGATTGAGCATGCTGCGGAGCTGTCCAGATGAAACAAAACCAAACCTCATTTGGTTGTTTTGAAAATGACTCCGTTCTATTTTGCTTGGTGCCGGCAGATCCACCTCGTTTGACACGAGGGGGATAGAGGTTCTCTCTCTCACGTTCGGGGTCATTTCCCAGAAACATTATTTGTATCTGCACAGCTCTTCCTCTGTGCGCTCCAACTTCTTTCATCAACAGGTCTTATGGGTCTCCAGACAACGAGAATGAAAGATGCAATTCAACCTCCCCTTTTTTATCCACCCTTCCTCCCCCAAACTCCCTTTTTTCCCTTTTCGACCTCTTCAGAAGTACAATAACGTTCAGTCACTCGTCTCCTCCTCTCCATGGCGTGGCTGTGTGTTTCACCGGAGTGGTGCTGATTAAGCCCACAGAGAGACAAACAGGAGACAAAGTCCCTGCCCACCAGTTTAGTTTCACATCCTGGACTGGAGCTGGGCTGCAGCTTGCCAAGTGGAGGGCTTTTAAACTGGGCTAAACACTAATTGCTGCCCTATTTCTTTTATGCCGCTTCTTTCCCATCTGCGATGGCGCTTCCAGACCTCCACAGCAGCCAGAGCCTCATTATAGCAGACAGTTAACAAAGGCTGGGAAACAGAAGCAGAGAATTCACTTAGGATAGCTATCTAACCGCCAACCATGAGGCCTGCTTCGGAAAATTGAATCAATGACAGGAGCCGGCTTGCGATAAATCCTTCAAGGATATTAGGATATTAAGATTTTGAGAATCTTAATTGTTCATCTAAATTATTGCGACTCTGACAATGGAGTGAGTGGGACATGAGGCTCGTTGTTATATTCCAGAGCCAGTCTTTTTTAATGTTGAAGCAATTATGTGGAGGGGTTTTTGACAAAAAGGAGAAACCTGCGAAGCAAATAATACAAAACCTACTTGTTGAATGAGACGAGTGGAGATCTGATTTTTAATTTATTTATTTTTTGCCCCTTTCCTGTGTTTTCCGTAGGTGGTTTTTTTTTCTTTCTTTTTTGTGCGTGTTTGTAAAGTGAGGGGGAGGATGGAGACGGGTGGGGATGAGAGAAAAACCAAATGAGGGAAATGTTGAGGAGATGAATAAGAGGAAAAGGATAAAGGAGGGGAGAATGAGATTGCTGAGTGGAAATAGAGGGGGGGTGAGATCTGGGGGACGAATGGAGAGATGGAGGAGGTGTGGGGGGTCAGCAACAAAGCCTGCGGTTGCTATGGAGACATGTTTATGCCTCATTGATGCATCTTGTAGATCCAATTAGAGACTGATTGTGTCTGTGTCTTCATAGACATATGCACGTGTATCCAGGCCCGGCGTGCGTTTAGATACACACACACACATATACACACACACACACACACACACCACCACACGAAAACATATGTCTGCTTAAACACACACGAAAAAACAAGCAGGCATAAGCAGAGTGCTGCTGCTGAGCACTAGCAAATTATTAGAAGTAGGACAAAGGAATACCCCATGTTCTCGCTCTTATCGGCCTCTTGAATTAGCGCAACCCGCGTCCCCTCAACCTTCCCCCGGCCTCCCCACTCCCACTTCTCTTCAAACCCGCGAGCGTCAGACAATAGCGGGGAAATAACATCTCACCCGCGCCCAAGCCCTGGGATGGGAGAGGAGGGCCTGCTTTCCACACATGCTGTCATCATGGCATCATAATCATACGGGTGACGGGAAGGACTGTTTTCTGTAGTTTTCTTATCACATCTATCCTCTGTGAATGGAGTCATCTGGCGGTTGATGCCCCTCCGTGAAGAATGGCCATGAATGTTAATCCTGTCATGTTCATTTTCATGGGGGGTTTTTCCTAGGAAGAAGAGGACTCTTTGAGAATCTTTTAGAACAATGCCTGACTCCTTGCCAGCGTTTAACATCATTAGATGAGAAAACCTTGAGGTCCCTCTAGAGCTGTAGCAACCATAGATTTTGTGGGAGATTCCTCGAAGCTTTGATCTGCTGAGTTTTACCTCTAGGACAAATATTATTTTCTAATTTTGCTCTTTATGGCCTTAATGGTAAATAATAGTAATACAGTACAATTACTTTTGCGTAGCTAACATGCTTCATGCTACAGAGGCAGCTGCTTAGAGTCTCCGGGCCAGCAGAGGGCCCCATGGAGCACTTGGCCACATTCATGTTATACATCCATCTGTCAACTTCCTGGTTGGTTTTAAAGATGGGTGGTAGAATTACTGAAAAGCTGGAGGTCAATGATAACTCTGAAACTTAGTCCATTTAAAACTTAGATGTGTAACTGAACAAAACTTAAAAAAACTTCAAATTAATCTTTGGGGGAAAAAAATAATGTCTTAGATTGTTCATTCCTTTCATTTATTGTAACTATGCAGGAGTCTTACTTAAGAAGCCTTTCTGACATTATTAATCATTAGCATGAAGGCCAGAGGTGATGTCACACTGTGTTTATGTGAGGGACAGCAGTCAGCTGTACACAGCCCTACATTTAAACAGGATTTCAGTTTTATTTCAAAACAAAGAATAATTATAAAGTGTCTTTAACATCTACTTTGCATGGTAAACACAATGCTAGCAGGATTAGCATTTGCAATTTTGAGTGTATTCGCTCTAGAGAACATAGAACCTAATTTTAACTGTGAGATTTATAAATATATCCTGATTCAGGATGTTCTGTGACACAGAACTGAATTCTAACCAAACAACTTTGCTGTCATACATTCAGCTTTCTCGTGTCTCCTGACATGCAATTCCTTTTTCGAGGAACCTGATCGAAGCTTCTTGCAGCTTTTTTGTTTTCTCAAACTCCACTTAGAGGAAGCAGTCACACTTATAGTGAATATAGTTTTCTTCTGTAACAACTTCCACAGTGAGGAGTGTTGCTGTCAGTAGTGGTAGGCTATGTGTGGTGCATTCACAAAAAAAAAAAAAAAAAAAAAAAAAGATCATATATTTGGATCCTCTGAATCCCAGATCAGGATCGATCCAGCGTAAAATTGTCTCATTCCAGCCACGGGGCAATTTGTCTGCTCATTTCTACCCTCCACATACTCCTCTATTAGTCTCTTCCGGGGAGAGGTCGTGACTTTTTCTTCTGCTTGTCTGAAGAGCAGGTTATTTAGTGGTGAAACGACGTGTGCGATGATGAAATGAGGGGCTGCAGATAAGGTGAGATTATACTCTGAGAGGGAGAAAGAGGGGAGACACTGACACAGACAGAGAGAGGGACCCCCCACGCCCCCTTCAGCCGCTGATGTCTTGTTATACCATGAGGGATCAGAAAGAACAACAAATGCATCACGCATTGCTAAATCCTCCCTAAATCCGCTGGCATGGGCAGATCTAGCAGATAGCCCCGCTGCTGGGCTCACTGTCTGCGATCGCAACACACACACACAAGTACACGCGCTTATACATGAACACACCCGTGGTCAGTCCGGCTGTCTGGGTTAATGCTTGGCTAACTGGGACAACAGAGCTGAACCATGTTGACGTTTTAAGCCCCAAACAAGTCCAGAACAATGATTCAGCCCATCTGCCCCCACCGTGCATTTCCACCCCTCGCCCCCAATAGGAGTGCAACCTCAGCCCTTTCTGTTGACGCTCCAGCACTCACACACACTCCAGCACTGGCCAAACACACTGCCGTTGCAAACTCGTGTACCTTTGCCCCCGGTCTTCACACGCATTTACACACACCGGGCCTCCTCCTGTCCCCCACCTTTGGTGAATAAAAAGAGAACAAAAGCCGATCTGATTGAGTTGGCAGCAGAATCGACGCGAAGAGGTACTGTAAGGTCAGATGGATTATCTTAATCCTCCAGTAGATGATCATGACGGGTGGTGGTAGTGGTGGTGGGGCGGGGCATTGGTGGATGTACCAAGAAGCCTTAACCCTCTCAGCTGACCGCTGCATGCTGTTTTTCCTCCAGAAACAGCCTTCTGAAGTAGCAGCATCGTTGTTATTATGCTAAAGCGCAGGTCTTACCCCAAACTCCGAGAGTATGAAAAAGAAATCTGTTGCATTCCTTCTGCAGAATTTGATACGAAGCGGCCATTTTGTGTTACGGCACCTCTCTCTTTCTCTCTCTCTCTCCTTTCTTGCTAACTTTCGCTATGCTTTGAGTCACATCCAAGTATGAGAAAAATCTTCAGAGGATTTGCGTGAAACACTCTGTTGACTTGTTCGGAGGCCGTGTCAAGCCGCAACACGCAAGTGTTTTTGCCTCGCAGGCCGTCTCAGACGAATCTAAACCCGTAATTCCCTCGGCTAAAAGTATTAACACTATATAAACTCTGCTTGATATATGTGGCTGCTTGCACAGGCCATCCCTTTTATCTGGAAGTAACAATTTGTCTTTTTTTTTTGCCTCCCCCCAGGTTTCTTCCTGGAAAGGGTCTCGTGATCTACCCGGACATCGGGGACAAGCTGGATATCATCTGTCCCAGCGCGGACCAGGGCCGAGATTACGAGTTCTACAAGCTGTATCTGGTGAAGAGAGAGCAGGCGGAGAGCTGCAGCACGGTACTCGACCCCAACGTGCTGGTGAACTGCAACAAGCCCGGGAAGAACATCAAGTTCACCATCAAGTTCCAGGAGTTCAGCCCCAACTACATGGGCCTGGAGTTCAAGAGGAACGTCAACTACTACATCACCTGTAAGTTTGTCGGCGTGGAGTGGAGGGGGGAACAAAAAGACACGTCGATTTGTTGACGTTTGGCGTTTTCACTTTCGTTCAGCCGAAGAAGCCTGACTGAACAACAGGGGTAATAATCTCTGTGCTTCACACTCAGTTACACACAGTCACACCCGGGAGTTTCCTTGTTAAATTGCATTTTAATGGCTGCCGTGGCAGCCCCATAGCAACGACCGGAGTTTCTGTGCCTTGCTTAAGGCAAAGCGGTCAGAAGTGATTACGGTGTTAAATATTCCCTATCACTGTAGGATGCAAACGGGGAAACTTGAGCGTTTTGTTTGGGTTTTCAAGCTGTTTTACTTTCTGTTCATCTTATGTTGCGCTTTAAAAAAGATTGAACGTGATCATAATTAGCGGTGCCTCAACAATTATCTTATTTTTGCTTCATTGTTAAGGCATAATTGATGAGGCCTTGTTTTCTTTTTTGTTGTTGTTTTGTAAAATCAGAACATAAACCTAAAAGTCCAGTGTAGCAGTATCTTGGATCAAGCCAGTGGGACTAAAGAGCATAAATAATTTATAAAATTTAAGATCACTGAGCTGTAAATACAACCTTGATAGTAGCTCTTTTGAGAGCAGCCAGACATGCAATAATGCAATTTTATGCAATCGATAAACCTTTGCAACTCGAGAGCATACAGATGAGTACTTCCGATGATAAATATGCAATGAGCAGACATGTTCTGATTTCAGTTTTGGCTATCTATAATGAAAACCCTGCAATTCTGTCCTGGACTGTGCCTAGGAAAGTAATCCTCTCCACCCCGCCATCCAACCTGCAAAGGTACCAAATTATGTTTGAGAAATTACGCTTTTGCTCCTGCTGTTTGACAAAAATGTAATCCGTCCGTTTGCCCATTCAGTCCACCCAACGACCTCCTGGTGTCACGGGGCTCATGTTTACTGTCCACGTCTTAAAACAAGACATCAAGTTTATGGGGAACGTCTCACATAAACTGGAAACAGAATCAAACATTGCATAATAATTCAGCCTTCAAAGGATTCTGGCTTTATCGGCAGGAGAGGAGCCTCGGTTTTCTCCTCATCAAAGCCCTCTAGCTCAAACTCCCGCAAGCTGAAAACGGAAACAAAAAAAAAAAGGCACATTTTTATCTCTGCTTTCACTTCTGACTGTTTGAGGCATACAGAGCTGTTTGAGTGAACCTCTTTTCTCAGTCAGATTGTTCCTCTGCTCAAACAGAAGGTTGATGGTATCTCCAGCAGACGTCCGAGATGGGGTCTGGGTGTCATTACTGAAGTCTGAGGAGCTCCGTGAGCAGAGCAACGTAAAACCGTACACATAAGTCACAGTTTATTAAGAAAGATCCCAAACTGTGCGCTGGTGTTTGCTTTGGGTCGCCATACCTGACATCTACTTGTTGATACTCTGGCTAACCTGCAGCTCTCTCTCGCATGAGGTTGTGTTAAACAACCGTTCTGATTGACAGGAGGAAATGTGAGTCATAAGTTTGAACCAGCACTTGAGAAAACATGAGAATATGCCATTGTGTAACTGCAATTAAAATTCCACCTCTCTCATGCCGTCGTTGGGAGTCTAGACTACTTTGGTTGACAGAACAAAGTAAAAAAAAAAAAAAAAAAAAAACTGTTGAAGGAACAGATTTTCTTTAAGATAGACTCAGGGGTAAAACGCAGTTGATCATTTAGCATAAATGAACAGAGTGAGTTTGAATAAAACTCTTGTCGTGCCACTTAAATCAACAAGCTGCAACTTTGTAGAAGACGGATTCAAGAAGGTTCAAACCACAAAACTCCTCAGTCTCACTCCGAGTTTTTAAATTTAAGGATGTATTAATGTTTCTTAAAGACAAATACACTGGCAGGAATTTTGTAGCTGATTACCAACCTTTAGTTTTCGTGGAGCTGTAACCTGGCAATATGTTGGCATAAGTTCAACAATAAGGTCAAAATAAGGTCATTAGCAGTACACTGGAGAACCTGACTGCATACCGATGAAGTGACTCAGCCATTTGATTGAGATGTTTTGGTTCAAGTACACATCTACGTGTTACAGGACAGAGTGTGTAGACGTTGCTTTAACCCTAAGATTCCCTGAAAGGCTGCCAGCACTTTGAAATTCAGCTTGCTACTTGATACGCTTTATTCCGATCAGCCTTCTTGTTATCTGTTGAACTTCTTGCGTTCTTGCTCTCTCACAGTCTGAACAAGCACGACATGCCTCGGCACACTCCTTCCTTAATAGCTTCTTGGATGTTTTGTGCTACTTCTGACTTCATGCTTAGACACCTTGCAGATACCGAAGAATGTTAGCATTAAGTTTGGCGCGTCCACTGATTGCAAAAGAGGTCGTACTTTTGAGTTTCCAAACGGCGGCTCTCGTTAGACCCATCCAAGCTTAAAATGGAAATACTCTTTCTAAACATTTATAGTTTCCATGTTCAGAGGGAAGCAAATGAGCATGGAGAACCATGCTGTTAATTTATACTACAAGGTTTTTGCAGTATTGGGAAGGCTTTATCTAACTTTTGCTCATTTTAATTATTTCTTCCAAGCTGAGCTCGTTTTTTCTTCTTTTTTTTAAAATTACAGCTTGTCGTTAAGCTCGTCCCAGGACACCGCCGCTCTATACCACATCCACATTTCCAATTGATTCGTCAGTAAATCAGTAAAAATTATTAGAGATGATCCTCAAATTACGGAGGCAGTGCCTGAACTAATATGCAACAAGCTGCGTCATGCCAAAGAATGGCTGGCACAGTGAGAAATCAATAGATGCTCTGCAGGCCACGAGACAAAAATGAACCCACCGCCAGTATCGGCTAATGAAGCTTGGCTTATTACATCGCTCCATCAAACGTGGCCAAATTAAGCTAATATTTTGGGAATATCAATAAATCACTTGAGAGATTTTATCTCCTCGCGTCTCATTTTAAGTCTGTAAAGTATTCAAAAACATTAATGCGACTGCAGCTTCTCTGCTTTAAAGCAGCTCTTTTACATCCTCCTCTGAAATGAAAAAAAACCCAACAAAACGCAAGTGCAGCTTAAATTAAATAAATTAAATCCCACATAAATTTTTCTTTTCATCTGTTGCAGTTCAATCAATATTTGTGAAGTCTCCCTCGCAGGGAGAACGCAGAGAAGCGTGAAGCTTGAGATGTTATCATGGCGACAGTTTTCGTGGTCGCTCCTCTGGCGGCATGTCAGGGGGGCTTCAAGGAAATATTTCTCTGAACTTTTAATGCGCCCACATGTTTTTCACCAAAAAAAAGAAAAAAAAAAGGAAAAGAAAACCCACCTTGGGCATTCTTGTCACTTTCTTCCCCTTTCCCTCCTTCGCGGGGCTGCTCGGCATATTGTCTGCTGATTACATCATAAATATTTTAACTAACTTTATTCCTGACATGTGCGTGGGCTGGCATTCTGACAGCCGCTAACTCCGACATTAAAGCAAAAAAAAAAAAAAAAGTCAGCTTTATCTCGGGCTGCTTCTAATTTTTATGCGGCTCTCTCTTTTCTCTTCTGTGCAACGGCGGTCTAACCGATGTTTGTTTTATGCAAACTAGAGGAATACTTTACACTTCCTCCACTGTGTTTCAGACCGTGAACTCATAGCTAGTTGTAAATCCTTCATGAGGCGGCTCCGTCTCGCAGGAGCCCGGCTGATGGGGGATCATTATTAGCTCATACACTGTAACGTTTGCATGTCAGCCGTAATCGGATGTGGCGTCCGTCTAGGTGTTACATTAATGTTGTTGTTCTTTGCAACAGGAGGATCATGTTTTATCTATACTGCTGCGGCCTGCGCACACACACTATCATTTAGTTAATGACCATGTGTGGCTGCTGTAGGAACCGCCGCTAAACACCTTTCCAGCTTTACATAGGAGATAAGCGTGAGATTATGTCAAAACCAGTTGTTTCAAATGCTGTTAAAGTAACATACTGATGAATAATGGTATCCATTACATTCAGTTCTTGTATGATTTTTGATTAAAGCACTTAAACAACAGCATAGAATAAACTTCTTCTTAATCTGCTGGTAGTGGAGTCACTAAAATATCACAAGCTAGGATTAGCTGGTTAGCTTTTAGCTGGGCGATGCTGCAGTCGGTTGTTTAACAAGCAGTTTGTTGCTTGCCGACTGGAGAATCACTGCCTATTACATGTTTAACAGCATTGTAATGGTGGAGGGTGGTGCTCTTGTAGTTTCCACTCCAGGGCGGTCCGTGTTTTTAGTGTCAAGCAGGCTAATTTGTTTTTCCTGCAAGTGACGGAAAATAGCCTTCTTTCGGCAGTCCTGCATCACTCTGGCTTCTCATTAAAAGGACAGTTTAAACCAAATTAAAGATACAACTTGAAGTTTTAAGTGTTGCGTAAACCTTGACAAGATCGAGGTGTAAACTGAGTAAACCTATTTCAGGAGCGAATCCTGTCTGGGTCATGATGTCCAGAGTGGATGTGTGTCTTTGTTGAGGCCCCTCCCACCCCCCCGGCTTATCCGTTCATGGAAGATGTGAGTGAGTTATCCCGCCGCCTCTGCTGGGAATGGGGTCCGGTCAGCCAGCAGAGCGGCGTAAATCTGCTCTGCCCATAAAGAACTGGCTTATCTGCTCTGATTAATGGCCCGGCGTGGCAGACACCATCTGAGACGAGAAGAAGATGCATAAGGAGTGGACATTCCTCTGAACCCTCCAGAAGTCTCTTTTTTTGTCCAGCGGACTGCCTGCTCCCTCTGACCAGTGATCCGGTTCTTTTACGAGGGGTAGAAGAGGCAACAAAAGTTGCGGGTTGATGTAAACAGCAAATGGTATGTGTGTGTGTGTCGTGTGTTTGTATGAGTATGTGTCACCGTGGGGGACCCCCGTTCACTTGGTCCCGTTCATCCTGACCCTACTCTGACAGGAGTGTCGGTAGGGGTCAAAGGTCACAATGCAAAGTCGGGGAGGGTCACGGAAACACCACAGGAGGGTCAGCTATGATAACTTTGCACTGATCTAAAGTCCAGACCAGCACCAGCTTGTGCTGTCTATCAGCACCCCATACCCCCTGTGCACACGCACACACACCCCCACACGCCTGCACACACACACACACAGTTGTATTTTCACATTGACTTCCATTAATTTCTACAGCCTAACCCTTACCATAATCCTAACTCTAAACCTAACCATCTCAGACCTAACCATTAACCCAAAAACAACAATTTCCCTCATGGGGACCAAGAAAATGTCCCCACAAGGAGCAATGGTCCCCATAACCCCACATTGCAGACAGAAATAGGTTCCCATACGGATATAAAAACCTGGTACGCGCACCCACACACACACACACACACACACACGCACACACACGCACGCACACACACACACACACACACACCCACCCCCACACACACACACACACACACACACACACATGCACGCCCCCACACACGCCCACACACACACATAAACGTAAACATGTATATATACACACACTTTCTAAGCACTCTGCTGCCTAAGTGAACAAACTGGTTATATTTCATAGCGTTGTCTAAACACAGGATATCGAATGAGCTGTTTGTGTGGAAAATGGCCGGGGTGTGTTTGGGGCTCGGAGTGAGTGGCGAGGTGATTCCGGACAGGAGGCTTTCAGGAAGGGAAAATATAATGGGAAAAAGGAGCAACGGAGTGAGGAAAAACGAGCAAAGGGACATATAATGAATATCTACACAGACAGTCGCAATACATCACAGAGCCTCCATTTTCTTTCCCTGTCGCCCACCAATTGACATAATGTTGCATGACTCGCTTCGTGATTGGCTGGCTGTGGCTAGCTGAGTCTCTGTTCCACATAAAAAGTTGAGGCTGCGCAGCGGGAGACAGAGGCAGCCTTTCGACATGCACCTCTCCCCTGTCTTGATTTTCCTGAGGATCGGGCAGGAGTAGGCCTGATCCCTCCTGACAGCTGTCACTCTGCATCGCGGCGCACCGTCCCGGACTCTGACACGTTGCCGACTTCCTCGCCAGAGTTCCGCGACAGACTAGCAGACGCTGTCTCACCTCTGTAAATAACATAACGCTGGCTCGCAGCAAATGCTGAGGTCGAGTTTGTTCTTGGGTCTCAGCTTGGTTGACTTTCCGGCGAATGCTGTGAAATTTCCTTCGTTGCCGTTTATGTGTTTTGACATCTGCATATAAGTCAGTAATGAAAAAAAGCTGTGCTCATTTTTCTGAGTCACTGGGTGCTGACCCAGCTTTTAAAAAACAAAGTTGAAGAAGATATCTGACTAACTGGATGTGACCTTCTTTGCTGTGCTCACCTCCTCAGATTGTGGTTAGGAACCATGTTGGATATCAGTGTCTCGGGTTGTACTGATACGTCCAGCTAATGTGATGAGACAATCTTTGGTTCACAAGAATGAAGAGATGATAGTTTATAAATTCTTTTGCAAAATACTAAGAGATCCCCCATTTTGTTTTTGTTTCCACAGATAAAATAGAAGGACTACAAGTTTGTTTTAAATATTTGGACTAAAAATCTGCTTTTTGTGTTATTGTTAATCGCTGTTCAATATACAAATATAGTTTTGATCAAACTATTTTAGAGATGTTCACTTTAGGACCCATTTGAAGCTGTTAAATAGCCCTTTAATTTCACATTAGTTGGAATGATTAATACAGATATTAAAAGTCAGCTTTGCTATCTATTTTAAAACTGTTGCAAATTTTCTGTATCTTTAGTTTGACTCCTTGAGAAAGTTTTGAAGCAGGTGCTAACTGCTAGCTGCATCATTAGCAGCTCACAGATATTAAGATATTGCTTACAAATCTTCTTTATCTTAAGCCTACTGCTGATTGGATGCTCCGAAGCAGATCCTACCTTTAGCATTGTTAGCTGCTCATGGTTAGCCAGTCATAATTTTGTTCTACCTGAAAATCATTTTTATCTGTAGCACCAAGGTGGAAAGAGGAAACGCTAGAGAAAATGTTACTTTCAGCATTGCTAGCGACTTGTAGCTAGCCGCTTACTGCATTTTAAGGTGCTTACAAATTATTCGTATCTTTAAAGGTTTGAAGATTTGTCAGCCAGCCAGATGAGAAGTCTTTATTAGCCAATTGTGATCACAACAGTAGCTCAGTAGACACGTCCTTCCTAACTTCAACGTAACAGTTTTAAGCACAAAAAAATCAACAGAATAAATGGCATTGGTGTATTAGCTAAGTATTTATTATGACATACATCTTGGATTTCAAGGTTTATTTTAAAAAGCAAGACTAATTTCACAAAATAAAAGTCATGCTAGCTTAACTAGCATGATTTTGTCATGGTCCAAATACCTTTCTCAAACATAGATCCAACAAGGTGTTAAGCTTAAAGCACCTTCGTATTTTAGGCTCATAATTATAGTTTACACTCAATTTACCGAACACAAGCTGACAGCAATTAGACAGAGCTTTGTGAGACACACATGAGTTTGGTGGAAAATGTTGTGCTGTCTTATTGGTATTTTCTCCTCAGCCCCACATGACACACCTCTTCCATCTTAACGTCCCCTGAAGGTACGCTATATGCATCCAGAGTGCAACAGCTATGTTGCCTGGCTGTACAAGTCACTCCTCGTCCACCCGGCACGGAGTTGAAGGTCGGGGCTTAAAATTTCTGCCTCTTGCTGCCGCCGATCATCGGATCCTCCCATTTACAGGGGCCCTCCATCATACGTGCGCGTGCTCCCACGCAGGTCCTAGCTTTAATGCTGCAAAGAAGCACACTAACACGCGCTCATCTGAGGCAAATAATTAAACGCCGCAAAGGCATTTAGCCTGAGATGCAGCACAATACCAGTAATTTCATTAGAAAAAGCGTTAAATGTCATCTTTTAGAGATAACATCAGATTACCATAATTAAATCGCAACTATTTGGCGGGGGAAGGGGAATGCAGCTGTCAGGTCGAAGACATGTGGATTTTCAGATTACAGGGATGCAAATAACTCGCACATTTTTAACTGGCAATTACATAAGTTCTTTGTTGTGAAGAGCTAACAGTTACCATCTGCTAACCCGTCTTTGTGAAAGAGCACAGAAACATTTTGACGAGAGGAAAGAGAGGCTTACGCATGCTTGATGTGAGTGGAGAACCAAAGACATTTTACTTTATTGAGCAATGGTCAGAAAGTAGTCTTTGAAAGACAAAATAAATAATAATGAAATAGCCTTGAGATTATTATTTGTGCTCAGGACAACCATCCCTGTACGCAGTGCAGCTCCTCAAACTTTTCCATTTCGAGTTGCAACCACAAACTTTAGTAGATACTAAAGTTTCTATGAAAGTATTTAATAGACCAACAAAAAGTAGAGCATAATTATGGAGTGGAAGGAGCATGATCAAAATGTTTTAGACATATAAATATGGAAAGTGTGTTGTGCTTTTACTCTCAGGATCCACTTAATCTGAATCACCTTAAAAAAGTCTATTGCAACCAGTTGCCTTAAGAAGTATCTCAAATACTGAATGCTGTAAAGAGCCTCTATGCGTAATTTTAATGTCAGTATAAACATGTCTGTTCTGTGGAGGCCTGGAATGTTTGTTCACCATCCCCATATTGAAACATTGTAATGGCAGCATGCTGTGCAGATGTTTATCTTTGACAGGAACGTGAAAGCTGGTCAGAGTTGATGAGAAGATGAATGGAGTTAACATTACAATCGTGGAAGAGAGAGATTTGAGACCGGAGCGGAGTATCGCCTTCCAGAAGGACAGTGACTTTGGTTTACATCCAAGCTTATGCATGTGTAAGAACGGCCCAGTCTTACACTTATTTACAGATTCTCCATCAAACGGAGAATCTGTAAATACACTTTCTCCTTGACCTATTTTGCGAAGAAAGCAGGAGCAAAAATTTCCATCTTTAGTTGCACAAATCTGTCAGAAAAGACTTTGTTTTATTCATGATAATTATACTAGGTGTTGGCCAAAGACAAATGCATGGCACACTTACAAATCTTAACTTGTAAAGCACTTTGAAGCCCGTTTAGCCTTTCCCTTGCTCTTTAAAACGACACGTGCAGTAATTTATCGTACAGAATACATGTGAGTATAATGAGACAAAGTGTGAAACTTTTCACAAAATGTGACTACCTTAGCCTGGCACTGCTACTTATTCATGTTAATGTTTAAATACAGCTCTGGAAAAAAATTAAGAGAACACGTAAAATAATCAGTTTCTCTGATTTTACTTTTATGTTGGAGTAAAATGAACATTGTTCTTTAATTCCATGAAGTACTGACAACATGTCTCTGAAATTCCAAGCAAAAGTTTAGTATTTAATTACAGAAAATGAGAAATGCAGCACTTTCAGAACTCAAATAATGCAAAGAAAACAAGTTCATATTCATTTAGAAACAACAACACCAATGTTTTAACTCAGGAAGAGTTCAGAAATCAATATTTGGTGGAATAACCATGAGGTTTTCAGTGGGGTTCAGTGCGGTGGGCTCTTAATGTTTTTTCCCCAGAGCTGGATATGATCAATGTTTAACATCAAAGGAAGTTCACTTAAAAAAAAAATCCGTAGTAGCTGAGGATCTGATCTCAATAGGTGTTATTTGTGTTGCTGGTCTGCGCTTAAAGCAGCTAATCAGCAACCTTTAACGGATTTAGTTTTCAAAGCGCACCCAGCCAACAGGTCAGGCTAGTGCCGGTGGAGGAGTCTGGCCGGGGATAAGGGGATTTAACCCCCTCGTGAGTGAATGCAGCCCTGTGTTTATTAGTGTGCCAGTGTAATATATGGCTTTCTGCTTGCTTTGCAAATCTATCCAGGCTGCCTCCGCTACTTCTCCTTTGGATATTTCATTCGCTGAGGGTTAGCAGGCACAGCGTTATTGTCGCTGGTTATTGCCTTTCGTTTATTACAGGGGGGAGTTTGTTTAGAGGGGGAGGAGGGGCGCGGTGGGGTACGAGGACTCTGCCTCCGAGAGTGGGCCGCTCACATGGCTGTGCAAGTGAATGGTAACCATTGGTTACGGCTTAGCCCGCCGCTTCTAGATGAAGCTGATATATTCATGTATTCATCTCAATTAGTCGGCTCCAAACGCAGACACTCATCCCTTCCTCGGCTGTGCTCCGTGCTTATCTTATTAGAATATTTGATCCTGCATGCAAGACCTCCCTCACTCTCTTGCACACCATGTCAACTCTTGTTTCCACTCTCCAAAAAAAACACCTATATTATTCTGCCCTTATGTTTCTGAGTTTGTGTGTGTGTGTGTGTGTGTGAAGGTGCGGTGGGAGGTCTGTGCTCAAGTCATTTTGGTTGATTACTCAGATCTCCTCTCAGCACGCAGACCACGAGAGACCGCAAAGCAAACTCGGAGAGAAACAACAATGTTGATTTTTGTTTCCTGCTCTTTGCTAACACAAAGTTATTTGCTGACTAACCCTCCTCCTCCTCTTCCTCTTCCACCTCTCCAAAGGCGACTCACAGTTGTTGAATGTGAGTCTCGTACTGGTTTCCTTTAAATCCATCTGCTGAGCTGAAACCGCCTCTGTTCTTAAGCAAGTCCAACGCTGCTTCAAACGAAAGCGACAGAGACGTCTGACGGCTGCTCGATGAGGGCATGTTTGGAGTTAGTGATGATTAAGAGGTAGGCCTGCAGAATGAGCATGAGTCTCCATGATGGGCCAGGATGGGATTGTCAGTGTCACAGTGCCCAAAGTGGAAAAAAAATAAAAATAAAACAGCACCGTTTTTAGTGGATCTCAGTATATCCACAACAATTTTAAACGAAAATGTATAACATGAACCGTTAGAAACAGAAAATCTGCAAAAATTCTTACTGCTCCCAACACAAGCTGGATTTTTAAGGACATTATGTGTTTTTTTTATTTTTATTTTGATATATAAGCTTGAGCAAAAACATAAACCCACTGAATATCATTGTAGTTGTTGCAAAGTTTCTACATGGTTGCGTAACTTTTACAAAGTAATATTTAAAACAAAAAGTGATCTAATTAGGTAAAAAAAAAAAAAAAAACTTCTAACAGATGTTTTACCATAGGTTTTATTTCTATATAGGTTGTGATATTTGAATTTAATGTAATGTTAATTGAGCACAATGGTCTGTCTCTGCAGCAGCTTTTATTCAACTCTCTACAGAGTCGGTAAAAACTCCCATCACTCCGACTATTTTGCTGGTCTTTCAGTTAATATACATTAAATCACAGGAACAGCAAAAATGAACATCTTAAAACTGGAACTTTATAAAACTTTGGTATACCTTGACATCATTAAGCACTCCATGCCCAGTGCATGATGGGAGTTGACTGAGACGATTGTGTGCGGTTCTTCTTCTACTTAAAAAAAAAAAAAAAAAAGCAACAAGAACAGAACAAAACAATGCAGGCCATAATCTAAAACACCCGGCACATGTATTTTTCCATTTCCATCAGAGACGTCTTGAGGTTGCTCTCCCTCCTCTTTTGCCGACAACACATAATCTCGGCGCATTTCTTCTTCGGCCAATAGCTGAGCTCAAATCACACAAGCTCTCTCTCTGTCTGTCAGATTGGAGCTCGCTCTCCCTCTCTCCCAGCTCTGGAACCGTGGTTTTGTCTTTTCCAAGGCACGCTCTGAAATGGCTTTGTTTTCCGACAGCCATTCAGCGGCACTCTGAGCCAGGGCCTGCCAAAAAGAGGTCCGCCTCCCCCCGTCCACCCCCCGAGCTGGAGCCCGGGCCTGTTTACACAAACTCATCGGAGAAATGTGGATATATAATTATAGAGGTTGTTAGTTTTAATGTTGCATCCTCTCAGTTGAAGGGGGAAGAAAAAACAAAAAAAACAACCGCATGCTTGGTCAGCTTCGATGAAGGGTGGCTGATGAAACTCTGACCGAGAATGGCGTGAACTTTTCTGCAGAGAGCGTTTCTGAGACGGGGTGGGAGAGGACGGAGGGGACGGGGAGGATGAGTGCGCTTTTTCGACGGGATCGAACCAGCTCCGAGTTAAGCAAGCAAATATGAATCACGAGGCGGTGATAGAGATTACTGTGGTCGTCCGACGCATAAATACAGAGTCTAAATACTACTCTGCAGGGCCAGGGCCGAGCCCGTTTCTGTGAATTCAGCTCGGTGGCAAAATGTCCGTGGTCCATTCCAGCGCGACCACAGGCGCACAAACACAGTAACAGGAGTCGACAAACACACAATGTGGCGTGTGTGTGCGCGCGCGCAAACACACAGGCATAAATAAGCACAAAGCCACATAAGCAAATTCAAATATATATATTTAAATATATATATATATATATACTCATATGCTCACAGAAGCATGCACATAGATGCACACATAAAAAAAAAAAAACACATAATGTGGCCTCACTCATCCTCCCTCCGCAGAATTGCCGGCGTTAATAGGAGCTGCCGTAAGCACTGTGCATTCGTTAGCGTACCTTTAAGAGAGGCACGGCTGAGCTGAGTACGGGATCTTTTCAGTCAGCAGTCCCACAGGTGCAGCACGCGCGCATGTGATGGATGGATGCCGGGAAGAAACATGTCTTTAAATAAATATGTGCCGTGTAGTTCGGGCCCACCGCGACGCCGCGGTTCAGTGTTCAGGACTTGCATTTTGCTTCCTCTATTCCCACTCTCCTAATTTTTCTTCCTGCAACTTCGTCTTCCTCCCCGTTAGGCAAGAGCCAGGACACCAGGGTTTTATAGCATCATTTTGTTAACTCAATGATTTAAAACCAAAAGCAGCAAAAAAAAACAAAAAAAAGCAACAATTATCCCATCTGTCCTTCCATCCATCTTTTCTGTACACCCATTTACCCTTGCAGGGTCATTCTAAGCCGGGTACACCCCGGGCAGGTCGCCAGTGGTTCACAGATCAACACCAAGATGCAGCCATGCATACACACACTCCGTCCTTCTGACAATTTAGAGAGACCAATTAGCCAAACCTGCATATTTTTGGACTGTGGGGAATGCCAGAGCACCCAAAGAGAACTCATTTATGCTAGGGGAATAACGCATAAACTCCATAATGAGAGGTCTTGAGATATGGACTTGGGCAAAAATATAGACGAAATACCTGCTTTAGTTGTAGTTGAGCTCCTAGCATAGATCAACATAAGTATAACACGTTAGTGAGTCTTTTCACACCATGGTGGTCTGAGGAGAAATAATGCAAAAAGGCTGAATTGAGTGTTGGGCTGGACAATGTGGCTGATATAACAGTCAATTTTGATCATTATTAATTAGCTTTTTTTGTTTTTAATATCTGAAATACAGCCAAACTGATTCCTGTTTTATCTACAGTTTCCTCTTGAGCCGTTGTACTCATTCACAGGCGTTGAAACACAAAACAAGGTTGTCGCTAGGTAACCACAGAGAGAGTGAGGTAGTTGATGCCACCAACCTCGCGTAGCTGGCTGTGAGAAGTTGATCAGCTAAAGCCTTTCCTCCTCTGCCTACATCCCCCAGAATGCTGTGCGGCTCTGGATCGGAGTTTAATGAAATTCTTGAAAATTCTACCTGTAGTACTTTCTGTTTACATTGATCACGTGTCTATCGGAATATATATCGTTGTTGATTGATTACCCAGCCCCATGTCAGTGCAGGAAACCTTCTTTCTGCCAATTACCCACCAGTGTTCAGCAGCAACGAGAGAGAGAAGATAAGTCCTGGGCTCCTCAACTCTCCATACAGGGAGTTTTGAGGATTGTATTGTTTCCTAGGAATGCCAGAACACAAGAGTGCAAAATTAAACAATGCAGCCCATAATCTCAAACAATCTCCACATGCAGTTTTCCATTTCGATCCGAGACATCTTGAGGTTGTTCCCCTTCGGTTTCTGCCAAAAACACATATTCTCAGCGTACTTCTTATCCGGCCAATAGCTGAGCTCAAACCACATCTCTCTCGTCTGTCAAGAGCTTGAACAGAGCCTGCAGACGGCTGCCCGTCGTTGCTTGCCAATTGTTTTGAAACGGCGTTTGGGATAGCGGTGCTCCGTTAGTGCCGTTCTTCAGCCGACTGAGCAGCAGTGTGCAGCATCGAATGGGGGAGGCGTGGTGCTGCGTTGGATTGGTCTCGTGTCCCTAACAGGACGACTTCAAACCGTAGAAGACAAAACGACGACGTGATCTAAAAACCAACCTACTCCCTACCATCTAGTTTCCTCTCCTCCTCACATCTCCGTTCGCCTCCTCCTCCCGTCTCTTCGCTCCGCAGTGACGGATCCTTCAGGAAATTGTTTCGAGTCTGCCAGACATTTTTCTCCTGTAGCTGTTTATTTGTGTTTAGGTTGGGTCGGTTAGAGAACAGGGCGTCCGGATCCTCTCTCTCCTCTCTCTCTCTCTCTCTCTCCAAGAGGAGGTTAAGCTCCTGAACTCTCTCTTTTTTTTTTAACCATCTTGTGCCAAAAAAAACACTGATCCCCGATCAGCGCGGGTTTACCGTGTAAGTGATACAAGAGGCGAGGCGAGAGGAGCGGCCCAAAAAGACCCGGGCTGGGCTGGTTGGGACGCAATCAGTGTGTGAACGCACACGGGTGGATGTGCGGGCTTTGTGCGCATTAGGACGCAATCAGCGGCCCTTATTCTCTGCGGTCCGCTTCTGCTCCCTGACTGGGATTTTGGCGAGTACCGGTGAGGAGGGAGAGCTTCTCTTTTCCTGTTTCCTGCGTGTCAGGGCTGGAGAAGCCTCACCGCTGTGTGGGAATCTCTGGTGCTTTACACATTAGCTTCATTGCACCCTTCCCCTTGTATCCCCCACAGCATTTTTTTTATTTTATTTTTATATCCACCTCCGTGTCAACATGTGTCTGTGTACGTGTGTATCACTGTGCATTAGGACTGCACTGACCGGAAACAATGTTGGCTCCAGTCAGCTCCCCTAACATGTTAGCAGGTACCAGAGAAACCCCCCTCAAGGGGGGGTTTGGGTGCACACAGGCGTCCACGTCCAAAAATAAATAACCAAACTGCGCGCAAGGGACACTTGTGCGCCCACACACCTATCCCTGTCTTTGTTTGTCGTTCTTTTTTTTTTGTTGCAGGTTTTGATTCAGTGGACAACAGATGGGCTGACATCAACTCTCTCTCTTCCATAACAAGTACACCCTCTGTCTCTTTCCCCAGCCTTACTGGACTCTCTGCTCTAATCTAGTGCTCGGGCAATTAGGCGGCTATTTGTTCATGGGCTACTGCAGGCATAAATGTCATTGATTGCCATCGACTGTTTTCCATTGCTCAGATTGTGAGGATTTCGCTAATATCCTTCCCCTCGTAATATCCCCTCATTCACCTATGTGTTTGGTTGAAAAAGTTCAGCAGAGAGCGTTGCATCCACTCCACCGCACAAGCCTCTCCCCTCGCCTTTCGAACGCCTCATCTTATTTTGCTTTGCATCACCTGTTTGAGATGAGTAGCCCAGCGAGCCTGCGGCAGGAGTTATCGTTTGTTTGTTTGTTTGTTTGTTTGTTTCGCCGTCGCCGATGTGTGTTATTGTGCCGTTCAACACAAGGCCGGCTCAGTTGTCATAACTCTCCTCCGGAGGCCGGATTGAAAAGGTCAGTGAAAATGAAGCCGCTCTCGTTGTGGACGATGGATGGACTCGGCGCGCGCGCACTAAATCATCTTAAAACATTTGCGCAAATGCAAAACCCCACCCGCTCCCAGCCTTCTTTCTGATCATATTTTACATGTACCGACCGGCAGGAAAGGCGGGGAGCTCCAGATACTTCGTCTGCCACCGTTCGGGCTTGTTGATTTGTTCCAATTCCTCAGCTCTGGTTTCCCTCAGGAGGGAGTTCACTCGCAAATTACCTCCTCAGTCAGTTGAGGTTTTCAGAGCCCTCGTGCCCTTTGACATGCCACCGCTATCTCAACACATTCCGATCCATCCCAGCGGTTCTTTTATCACGCTGATTTGTGGCTCGCCGCTCTGTAGGTGGATCGACTCCTCTCTGGAGTCCAGAGTCCCAAATCACCTTTCCTCTCGACAGCCACAAGAAAGGCTGGTAGAAAAAGAAAAAAAAAGACGAGCTAGGATGGATGGATGGACGGAGATGGGTCCGTTTTTTTTTGTTTTTTTTAATCAACAGCTGGGAGTTAGCGAGTGAACCGAGGTTCACCTCGCGCGATTATCACTGCAGACAAAGCAAGACGAAAACTTCAATGAGCCTCCCGCTGAGAAACAAGCTCGCTAAAGAGGCCTTCTGTGTACATCTGTCAGCTGATTTTTGCACATGTGTAACCTGACGATGTCAGTACCACCCACCAATACTTAGGAAATAACTACCGGGATTTATCATTTGCTAAGCTTCATACAAAGGCATTCACAAAAGGGGCAATGTAATAGGATAATACGAGCTGTACTCTCTGTTAGCAGGCACTTTGCTTTACAGTGAAAGTTAAATGTCAGTTGAAATAGACATTTTAGGCTAACTACATGGTGCAGGCACCCCTCATTTACTTAATAGCGGTGCAAACAAAGAGACAACGGTAGTTTTCCATCGAACATGAGTGACTTACTAATTATCTCCTACCATAATGGCATACTATAAAAAAAAAACAACAAAAAAAACAAAACAAAAAAAAGACATTTAGAGGGAGCCCTCTCTCTGCAGATCATCAGAAACATGAAGTTGTTCAGTGGCTCCGGCCCCAAGCCTTCCTCTGAAGGATATATAATTAGTATAATAGAATGAAAATGATGCACGTTTTTCATGATGTTTAAAGTTTCTGAGAGTAGACCGATTTTCCTTTTATGAAAGTCAGATGGGATTCCAAAGTTTTTTGTTTTTTTTTTGCCAATAGGGGCATTCCACACATTTTATCCTGAGCAGGGCTAACTTTTTTTTTTTTCTTTCTGTGGACATGATGTGTTGAGGCAAGCAGACGACACCCAAATATTGAACTTTCTGGTCTGCATGCGATATGCAGAAAACCTGCAGAACATATTAACCCGAACACACCCTGTCAAGAGCAAAGCAGGGTGTTGGTGGCATCATGGTGTGGGGATGTTTTTTTCTTCTGAAGAAAAAAAGGCAAGCTTCTGGCAAGCTTACCTTGACAGGTAAGCTTGTCAAGGAAAAACTGGAGAAATGGATAGACATAAATGCAGAAGAATCAAGGAAAGCTGCTGGTGTTTGCATGAGACAATTGGATAAACATTAGCTACAGTGGAATTAATTAAGCCCTGGCCTGGGACTTGAAATTGATATTCACAGACAATTCGCATCCACACCAACCGAGCTTGAGCTGTTTAGCAGAGAATGGCAAAGTGGCTACGGCTAGTCTGTATCTGTGCAAAGCAGAAACATTTCCCCCTTCCAAAATAAAGCTGCAATTACTGAAATCGCATACAAATAGACGACACTTTTCAGTGCATGTGTTTCTAAAAAAAAAAAAGGCTTAAAAACCAATAATCTGTCTTGCCCTTAAAATGATTTACTACTTTGTCACACTACAATCCCAGTGAAACACAGTGAAGCTTGTGGCTGCAAAGTGACAACATATGAAAAACTTCGACTGGTATAAATGCTCTCGCAGGACACCGTGTACGGCGAAACTTGCTGGATGGATTTTTAAATTTGATATAAGCGACAGAAGACCATCAGTCAACTCGCCAAAGATCCTTCTAACAAATGAGGATGGATCGGCGGGAGACGGGGATGAAAGTCGAAGCTGGAGTGCAGGTTTAAAAGTCATGTTGACTGATTGTCGATGCAGATTAATGGGCAGTTGTGAGAAAAAAATAAAAGGAACAGTGGGCATCTCGCCCACTGTTGCTGTGACAAGGGAGAAGAAGAAGAAAAAGGAAGCAAGATGGGATTAATGAAACACTAATGCAGAGATTCCCCACCCCTTATTTTAACAAGGATGAAACTGTGTGCTCCTGGTCAGCGGCACACATTGTTGGCCAAAAACAAGCCTTGCGCACACATACATAATGGTTGGAAGCGAGACAAACAGCGAAGCAGCAACTCCCACATGAACAATATTAACCTTTAGCTTTTTGAGCTTGGGTTTGTGGGTGCGTCTGCGCCGCAGCATGTGTTGCATCTTCCCCTAACCTTTAACTTGCACCAATCAGAAGGTGAAATGCCATTTTTTTCCTCCCTCTCTCTCTCTCTTTCTGACTCTCTCTCTGACCCAGTTTCTCCTTGACTTACTCCTCTCAACACGCAACATTTCAGCTGCTGTTTGTCAAATGATGCAGCATCAGAGAGGGGGACTACAGGAGCAACTCTATGTGTGTGTGTGTGTGTGTCGCTCTAGAAGTGTTTGTTCACCTGTTTGTTTTGTGCGTTTAAGGGGTGTTAATGCTTGTGTGCTGAAGTCGGCAGCGCTGCTTTAAAAAAACAACAACAATAGTCTAATAAATGAGGAGCGACATTTACAGCGAGCAAAGAAAAACAACTCGCTTCTGAAGTTATTGTATGATTAAACCAGCGCTTCTTCCTTTTCAGCCGAACTACTGGCTGATGTGAGGGAAAAGAAGCCTGCCGCTGTCACTTCCTCAGGCTCCTTTCCCAGTTTTTAGCCTGCAAGTGATTTGCGCTAAACTGTTGGGGTTTTTCCGGGGCTGCAGCTCGATGATATCGGTGAAAAGAGCCATTACTGCCAATTAGCTACTCTGTCATTAGGGAGGACTGTGTGGGCTACTGGCAAAACTCTCCACACAACGGACTACGTTACAGCTAAAATAGCTGGTAAAGTTGAAACTGCCTTCTAAAAACGTTCCACATCGGCAGCGGTTCAGTCTTCGCAGGCTTTAATTTTACAGGCGGTCGTTATGGTTCTGGAATTAATATTGGAATAGCTTTGGGTGCTGGCGTTGCGTCGCATATTTTAAAAACTATTTGCATCAGCTTAAAGCATTACCAGCAGTAGCTCCTCACACCCCACGCCCCCCAGCAGGTTACAGAGTTTTAATGCACCAATCGACCGCTTTCAAAACTCTGCGCTCCCTCGGTGTACACCTGTCAGGTCGTGTGGGTTTCAGCCGAGAGGACCGCTCGCACACCTCGCTTGCATTTGTATGTGTGAGCGTGTGGGGGTGTGTGTCGGGGTGTGTGAGCGCTCAGTGGATGTGTGAGTGATTAGGTAAAGGCAGGGCTGAGCAGGAGTCACTGGAGAGAGACTTGGGAAGCGATGTGCTTTAAAATGAGTCTGTCCACATCATGTCATGTTGGAGCGCACTCAGTCTGTTCATGTTTGAGACAGATGACTTGCTCCGCTCCCCAAGGTCCCCCTGTTATTCTGCATCCTTTATCTCCAACTGATCCGACACGCTGCCCACACCATGTGTGTATGTGCGTCTTTACTTGTCTGTGCCGGAGTGTGTGTGGGTGTGTGTGCGCTTTGACTGCATCATGCAGGACATTGTCTTCCACTTTATTGCGAGCAAGGATGTGAATGCATCGGAGTGCTTTTTTTTAATTCTATTTTTTCCTTCCTACGTCAAATAAATCGGCGTAGGGCCGGAACGTACCCAGAAACTCTCTCAACTTTGGACGTAAAAATTGCTCCACATCGTCAGCGTCTCGGACCGATTTCACGTGGAGTTGTGAAAAACGGCACACATGCAGAACTCTTCAAGATGCACAAGAAAGTCTCTTGGAGGTATGCCCTAAACCCAACAGAAAGCTGGAAACCACCATTTTGACATTTTACACCCGTATTTAGCTCACGGCAACAGAGAAGTGAAATGCATTTTTCCCCCCTCTGTCTGACCCAGTTTCTCTTGAACTTATTCCTCTCAACACAACATGTCAGCTTCTGTTCGCCAAATGATGCAATTTCAACAGGCACTTGCAGGAGTGTGTGTTTTTATGTGCCTCTGATTGACAACGTCCCCAATGAACCTGGGTGCTAACTTGTTGACGTAGTATTGCCCATAACGACGCAGGGCGCAGTACCGCCAAGGTTCTTGAAACTTTAATTAGTTGAGAGAAGCAAAAGCGGCTTTGGGGCTTAAGAACTGCTGGTGTAATTTATTGGGTCTCTTCCTAAGTTACTTTGTTTTTTTTTTTGAGGCCTTGCCATTCTCTCAAAAACTCCTAGAAAGTTTTTGACTGTTAAAGGAGTAGAAAATTTATGTTGTTGATGCAGGTAGAGAAAAAAAATGAAGGGTTTTAATTGCTCACCCATAAACTTCACCACCTTGGATCGTGGCACATAAAACTATAAAATTGGGTACACATGCAGAACTCATCAAGACGGACAAAGTAATTATTGGAGGTATGCCCTAAACCCAACAGATTGTTGGCCATGTCGGGCCACAATCATCATTTTGACTTTATGTATGGTAATGACTTTCCCCCCCCCCACTTTCTCTGTCCCCGTTTTTGTTCCTCTGAACACACAATATTCCAGACGCAGTTTACTAAATGATTCAGAGTTTGCATTTTCATGATCCAGTGCTTGCTTGACAATGTTCTTCACTTAAACAGGGCATGAACACTCAAGAGCAATCGTGCTTAAAACCTCCATCCATTTCTTGGGCCCTGGAGCTGCAGAAAGTTAAAAGTGTTAAGTTTCTTCTAAGTCAGATGTACTGATTCTTTTTTTTTTTTCTTTCTTTCTTTCTCCGAAGAGTTTTTGCGGCGCTAGTGGCTCGTATTTTATCGACAGTAGGCAGACAGGAAGAAGGGTGAGGAGAGGGGGGAAGACATGCGGCAAAGGTCGTCAGGACCGGGAGTCGAACCCGCGATGTCCGCGTCGAGGACTAAGGCCTCCAAACGTGGGGCGTGCTAACCCCCTGCGCCACCACAGCACGCCCAGATGTACTGATTCTTAAAACCTTGAATATTCACCCAAAAAGAACCCCACTCTGGGTCAAAGCTGCCATTTTGACATTTGATGTAACAGCTTACAGCTTATTATTTTGATATTAGAGGGTGAAATGTACCAAAGGAAGTGGGGGGGGCAGACCTCAAACTCTTAATATTTGCGATAAAACAAAAAATGATGCAAAAAACCTCAGTTGGTGGTAATCAGGTTGGAAACAAAAACAACATGGGAAAAAAATGTGACATCTCCCACTGATAAGACAGAGTGGCACATTTTACTGATATCCAGCACTGTTTGACCCTTTTTGTCCATATCAGTGTAAAACTAGTCTGATATTTACGGGGGCCCTGAGGTGCAAAGCACTATAACATTAACAAAAGGGAAAGGGTACGTCCCAGTTGGATACCTGAGAGATCGCTGATTGGACGACAGCGCTATTGAACAGGAAGTTATCGTTTGAGCGGGTCGGCCCGTTGTTGCGATATGTTATAGCGTCCGCCATATTGAAAGTGGCTTATCTACCAGCAAGCTAATACAAGTAAATGGACCGAACTTCGTAAAGTGCCGTTCTGCAAAGTATTTCAAGTTAATGAATGCCACTGACACAACCTCTCACACATTATTATATATAGGAATGAAAAAAATTAAACAGGACAACGTTTCAAACTTTTTGATGTGATTATTTCATTGTTTTGGGGCACAATAATTACATCAAAAGCACTGTCGTTCAATCAGCGACCTCTCAGGTCTCCAACTGGGACATACCCTTTCCGTTTTGTTAATGTTGTAGTGCTTTCGTTAATGTTGTAGTGGTTTGCACCTCAGGGCCACCGTAGATATTGCTAAACAAAACTATGACGGCTTAATAGGGTGTAGCTTTGGCTTTTGATTTTATTACCACACAGTTTCAACTAATGAAGCTCTAGTCTAACAGGCACTGTGTCATTGAGTCTGCTCTACATCGGACATAGCTGGACATCAGCCCAACAACAACAACAGGGAACATCCACGTGAAATCTTTGCGGCTGTGTCTAAACGTATCCGCCGCTCCCTCTAGGAGATTTCAAACAGTCAGCTCCGGCTGCTGCTTTGATCGAGGTTTGTGAAATTCGGCACACATATGTAACCTCTCAAGATCTTCAATAAAAGAAAAAAAAAAAAAAAGGTCTCTTAAAGATATCGTCCAAACCCAGTACGTGGGCGAAGCGTTTGTGCTTCCTCATGGGAGATCGTGGTTTGCGGCCTGTTGAGGGATAAGGAAATGGAGAGTGGAAAGGTAAAAGCTCTGTCCCCGCTGGATCCACTGTGGAGGTGACACAACAGACACCCACGGAGAGAGAGAGAGATGCCAAATCACTCTCTCTTTCTCTCTCTCTCTCTCTCTGGCTGCAGACTGGGAGGCTGGCACAGACACTCCCTGTCTTTGAGCTACACACAAAGACACTTTGGGAGCTGCTGACAGGTCCTCTGCAGAGGTTAAAAGCTGTCATAAGTAGACTTGAAGCACCAGCCCAGTGGTGCTGGCTGTGCAGGGCCTTAATGCCCAAGCCTTTTACTTGGCAATGCGGAGCTGCTTTTTTGACTGATGTCCACGGACCACACACATCCAAGCACATCCACGGTAAAAAAAAAAAAAAAAGATAAAAAAAGGGAGAACGGATTTGTTCATGAATATTTGTGAGCATAAAGACACATTTTTTTAAGTCGCTCACATATTTCGCGGGCCATGCACAATCATCGCGATAAGTGCACTTGCCCACACGTCGCAACTTTCAGCAGAGTTATTCAGATGTACACAGAATCCAAAGTACACACATTTAAGGAGTCTAATGGAGCATTTAAGAGAAGTTCTGTGTGAGTGAGAGAAGAAAGCCGGCATACACACACTCACACACACGCACGCACCCCTGCATGCAATCCAAAGCACATATGCTTCCTCCACTTAAACAGAGAGCGATCACCTCCCACCTCCTCTTTCCAAACTCAGCTCGGCGGTCCCTCCTCCCCTCAACCCCACACTTCATCACCTCCTTCCATATTCCCCTCACAGGCATATGCACGCACAACTGTCCTATGTGCACACACGCACGCCCACGCCCACACACACATGCAGTTATGCCAGCACACATCAGACAGATCAGGTCTCACTCATCTGCTGTTCCTGCACTTTTTTCTGGAGAAGAAAAAAATAATAATCTCATGCATCTGCATCTTCTTTTGGCCTCCCTCGCCCTGTGCTCCACACACAAGCCCCACTTTTACCTCGCTAACAAACATTCACGCATGCACGCATGCAAAAAAACACACACCTCTATTTTACCTCACCCTCTCCCCTCACTCCACCCCTCGCTATAGCATAGTGCTTTCTGCCGGGAGGATTTAGAGGTACCCTGTAATTTTACTGCTGGAGGAGCTTTTAAGTCCTGCCTGATCTTCTGCCTATGCAGGCAGCCTGCGTGTGTGTGTGCATGTGTGTGTGGGTGTGTGGGGGTGTGTGTGTGTGTGTGGGTGTGTATTTGTTTGTCTGCACGCCCATGTTGCTGTCTGCTGACCTTTCTGGACTGGAGGGGTTCTTTCTGTTTCTTGCAAAAGTGTGAATAAGCAGTAAATCTTTTAACATTTTTTGATGTTATAACCACAATATAATTTACCAGGACTTCATGTGATAAAACAACACAAAATAGCCTTTCATGTAATTGTTAGGACAAGGATAGTTATTTGTGGTTTAAAAGAATTTCTTTAATAATAGAAGTCAACATTTTTTTTAGTCTATTTCTAGGACCATCTTTCATCTGCAGTCGCACCTGTAAGGTAGCTTCAGTCAGGCTGGATGGAGAACAGCTTCTCAGTTGGATCTGAGGTGTGGACTTTGACTGGGACATTGTTGGATGTGAATATAATTAAATCTAAACCACCCCATTACACTCTGACTGCCTGACTTCCAGGATCGCCTTCTGGTTAGGAGTATCCCCATAGCATGATGCTGCCACCACCATCTATCACCATGGGAACAGAGTGTTCAAGTTGATGTCTAATGTTAATTTCCAGCCTTACATATTATTTTTGATGTATAAGACAGCAAGACCCTGACTACTTTGCTTAAAGTGGTGTCCAAAGTGTGACCCCTTACAACAGATTAATACAGATTATTTACTCCCGTTTGATCCAGGTGGAAGCTTTTTAAAATTTTTAATTGGGGCAGAAAGATTAGAAACAAACTGAAATCTTATTCAAATAAAAAGTACTAATCTTTACATAACTGCACTTTTCTGCATTCTTTTGCAAGGACAAAATGTGTCCAGCTCCAAACACAGAGTGGCCCCAGGTCCAGCTTACACTGCTCCGAGCTGACTACATTTTAATAAACACCTGACAAATGTTTCTTTTAATAAGGTAAATCTGCAAAAAAGAGAGAGAATAAAATAAATACAAAACAAAAAAACTCCCTCAAGTTTTGGCTCTACGATAGTTTACACATTTCCTTCCAACAACAACAGAAAAATCCGACTGTTTCATTTGTTTAATTACACGATTACATCATCGGGTCAGTTTAAAAAAACAAAAACAAAACATCATCGTACAAGTGTTTATTAAATCTGTGACATCTTTCTGGCCCTCAAATCTTCTCGACTCGACAATTTTGGCCCAAGAGACAAAAAGTTTGGACACCCTGTCCTAGCCTGTCAGTTTGGGTGGCTACAGCTGCTCCATGCTTTCTCTGTTTTCCCTTAATGGAGTAAGCAGTGCTGTGTAATATATTTTGGGATATTGGTTTTTAACCTGACCTCTAAAACATCCTCCCCTGGCTGTTTGCTGTGTTCCTTGTTCTTCACGATGGCGTTTGCTCGCTACTATTCCCTAACAAAAGGCCTTCCACCAAAGCGATGCGGTTACGGTGAGATAACAAGTACACACAGTTGTACTGCGCTGATGCTTGTTTTTATTTAGAGATATCAGAGTAAAGGGGAGAGGGGCTGCAAAGAAAAATGTAAAAATAACCTATTAATCCAATCCCAAACATACATCCACGTAGGAATTATCCTCTTTATCGTTGAAAAATGCCTTTCGAAATGCAACAACGTTTGTAACGAGACAAAATGTGAGCCGGTGTGCGTGCGTGTGTGTGTGTGTGTGTTTGTGAGATGGTGCCGACTAATCAGGATGTGGGAGAGGAGCTCCCCCTCTGGCTGTGGAGTGACGCAGGGGAGCAGAGCAACAGTTGCATTCACGCCGGGCAGCTAAGCGCTGCAAACCTTGACCCCTTACCCTGCTTACCGTCACACCGCGGCCAAGCGGCTCCTGGGAGCAGACGGCACGCGGTAACATCAGAGCTACCGCGTGGCGAAGCTTTAAGCGACCTCCCCCCCACCCAAAAAAAAGAAAGGCAGCAGAGAAGCAGAGATAGATGAGAAAATCAGCGGTGTCCACCCTCATTACTCAAAACCACATTTGTTCTGACCCAAATTCAATATTGGATATACAAAATAGCATAAAAAATTTGCGTGTCAAGCGTTGAAGCTGTGACAATTTTATATTGTCTGCCAGGTTCTATTACGACAGAGAAGCATGAGGCAGGGAGGAGAGGAAAAGCATCAGCCAAGCCGAGAGCGCTCAACTCATCTCAGATGATAAAAAAAAGTCTAAACGAATCTTCTTGGCTGATGCCAAACCTACAGACGAGGCTACGTGGGAGAGAGACGGCGAGCGGGAGGGCTGGAGGTTGATTACTGATTTCCATTCCTATTTCTGGGACAAAAGAAATGGAAGTGTGATGGGCTGGGACATCTATTTAGATCCATTTCATTCCACTATAATCAGGCTTTAGCCATGCCCTAATACTCAGGATTAGAAAAGGTTCAAAGTGCAAACATCCAGATCCCCCCAGTATTATTCCAGTCTGTCAACCCCGGTCTGTATGTGTTTTTTCGTCCACATATGTGTGTGTGTGTGTGTGGGTGTGCGTGGGGTGTGTGTGTGCGTGTGGGTGCGCATGCTTCCCCTGTGCGCGCGCCAGGTCTGCCGGGGAGGGTTATCTCTGGAATCAGGCACATAAACCTAATCTAACCCTCCCTGTGCTCGTTCAGGAGTGAAATATTTTGTGCAAATAGGCTCTCTTTTGCTTCTCAGCACTTCAGTTCTGCCCGACTAATGTAAACAAAAACCCAGATAGGGAAATCGCAGCTCTGAGAAATGGACATTTTTATTGCGATGCTCTGTTTGATACGTAAACACACTGACTGGAATGGAGTGTGTCGTTTGGTGCCCTGCTTTGCTCAAAAAGCGCAATGAAGCGGCTCCGCGCTGCTGCGGCATTTTCTTCTTCCCGCCTTGACGCTAACCGAGAGTGATCCGATGGTGGTTGTTGCCCGCTTATGTATTTATCTCCCATTTCTCTTTTTGGGGGGGAAATGTAGACATTATTGGAGGTGGTTACCGCGCCCACCGTTTTCCCTGCTTTTGCTCGTCTGAGTGGGAGTCTGAATGCTGTGGGTGAGAGGCAGCCAATGAATGTCACCTCTCATCCACATTCTCATTAAACAACCTGCTCTCTGTCTGTCACATGGGCTGTATCCATCCCCGCGCTTGTGCTCTGGGCAGATGTTGCGCACGCAAACGTGCACGCCGTGGCTAGCTCCACACTGAGCCTATTGCTCTGTGTGAAAGCTTCCCCTCCTCCCTTCCCTCGTCCCCACTTCTCCTGGGCCGAACAGGAATAATAAGCAGTAGATGATTCATGATGGATATGGGGCGGGTGTGGGGATGTATTCAGCAGGACCACCTGAGTGACCTCATTTAGCAGACCTGAGAATAAATATAGACCGCTGCACCGCGCTCTAGCCTTAGCATATGTTGTCTGGACCACTCAGCGCCAGTATCCCGCAACACGTCTTCCACTACTCTCCCCAGAGCACCGTGGGGAGCAGTCCTTCCTCTCCACCCCAAATGTCCTTGCGAAATCTGGGTTTCTTTAGTCGATTGTGAAGGTCTCCACTCGAATATGAATGTTAAAATGGACATTTCTGGGATTTACATAGCCCTCTGTCGAAGAGGCAACTCTTTTTGTATTGTTACTTAGCATAAATCCAAGTTGGTTTGTCACAGAGGCTAAAGCTAACGACTAGTTTGGATCGGACCAAGACAAAAAGTCCATTTGTTCGCACCAGCCTTGTTTAGGCCGCTTTATTCAAACGCTAGTTCATTTGCCTGGAAACTCTGGTTCATTTGGGTAGGTGTGAATACTTGCATGAACTCTGATGTGGACCAAAAGACTAGCAAAACACAGTTAGCATAAACAGCTACGTTTAAGCCTGGAGTTGCTTTAAGAGTGTGGAAATTTGCTTTTTCTCCTGTCAGACTTCCCACCAAACATCAACATCAGTGGGGGGTTTTTAGGACGCCTTTATTCAACCCTGAAAAATATGATGAAAATTTGACTTCTTTTTAGCCCACACGTCTAAATTTAGCCTGAACAAAGATGTTTAAAATCAGTTTGCACAGTGGATCAACCTCACTCCCCCTTTTCAGCCAGATTTAGACATCTGTAGATGTCTTTATGCAGCAGAATTTTCACTTTTGGCTTTTCTTGCACTTTTTCACATTAATTAGAAGAAAGGCATCATCATCTTTTGAAATTTTGCTCACAGGGCTTAGCTACTGGCTTCAGGCTCCACTACCAACGAATCTGAATTTATACTACACGAGTTAACTACTGCAGGTACGATATCATTGACTTACAATGTTTCAACAGAACTTTACTTTAAAACAACCTCCTTTAATATGTTTTCTTGTAGGTAAAAATACAGTAGAAGAACATATGTAGCACTGGAACAGGAGCTTTGCTCTTGGCTCACGTAGTTGTACTGTAGATATTTCCCAACATCAACATTTGGCACCTGGTTTCTCTTATGACTTCAGCAGCTGTAGATCTTTTGTTCTCCCACTAGTCACTCTGTGGCCAACGATCCACACCCACAAAGAGGGTCTTAAATCACACAAACCCCCTCTTATGGAGCCAGCCGCTTTCTTTCAAAAACGCAGCATTCCTTCATGCAATGACCACTTCTTTTGGGTATTCTGGACCGCTGAGTTTGTTCCACTCAATCATTAGCGGCGGACCGGTCCTGTCTTTGTTCTTCGTCCTGTCATTCCTTCATCCCTCCCTTGTGTTTTTATCTCTGCCGAGACACACAGGAAGACCCAATTCCCCACTTTCCTCCCTCCAAAACGCGACATGACTTTTGGCCTTTTAATATCTGGAAATCCAGATTTGGATTAACGTCAGCGCTCGGGGATGAAACGAGAGGGAGCGAGAGAGAGAGAGAGAGAGAGAGAGAAAGAGACGAGGGAAAAATTGAACGAGAGGAAGAGAAGATAGAGTGAGAGGCTTTTAGATTAAAGTACCCAAAAAAAATAAATGAAAAAAAAAAATCTGGCAGTGCGTCCTTGTTGTCGAGTGGGGTTAGGGAGTTTGACAAACGTAGCTGGCACAGTTTTAGCGTGATCTCTTGACACGATAGATGTGAGTAAACCGAAATCAGCCGAGGCAGAGTCTCCAGGTCCGTTTGAAGATTTGCAGCGCATTTTTTGAGTGCGCGCAACAGTTGGTTCCTGCAGTTGATTTCCATCTTGAGCAGCGCTTAAACGATGGATTTGCAGAAGGAAATGTGGTTATGATCGGACACAGTTAATCAGATTATGAAGTTCCAGCGGTACAGTAATGGCTTGAATTATGTGACGTTGTACATGGTCTGAATGCAAACAACATGTGAAGCGATCATCTTTATAAATCCAGCTCCCTTTCAGTCGTTGGGCTAAACAGGAGCCTCAAAGGGCCAACTTATCATTATGCCACATCAGCGATGCAGAGGCCCCATTCAGCCAGCCTGAAGGAATGGTTAATTTAGACGACAGGAGTAAGTTAACACTGAGAAGATTTGCTCTCCCTGAGTGGATATAAAATTCACTCTTAGTGAGATTATTCAAGCGCCTTTGAGCTTGAGCTTCAAAGAGGTTCTACTTTTTTTTTTTCTGGTGTAACTTTCCCCTGGAAACGGAGAAAAAAAATGGAAAGAGGAGAGGAAACTGGGTGTAAAATCACAGATCAGGTTATAGTGCTTGTATCAGCACTCGGTCTATCACAACCGGGGGCAGGCCTGTTCACCTCTCTGTCATTGGATGATTGCTTTAAACAAGTCACGGCTCCTTGGTTACACTGCTGGGATAAAAACAACCTAGATTCAGGCCAAAATAATAAAAATAATAAACCGACTCTTGCCAAAGAACTTAGTTTACTAAAAACATATTTCCTTCCCGCCATTTTCAACTCTTATTTTATACCTGTTACCCCGGCTTCAGTGGTTATATCCAGGACTTGGGCTGCATGTAATTTGAAAATAATGTGATTCAAACAATATTCATATAAACCGTGATGACTGTATTTCCCATCTGTACCTCCAACATGGCGACTTTTAGCATTTTGGGCACTGTAGTCTGTGTGGAGTGGATTTATTGCAGGAGTACTACGTTCATCAGAATGGATATTACAATTGTACACAAAGAACAAATTATGTCATTTCTAATAGTCTGACGTTTGTGTTGAACATATGCGGTTTGTGTACACTATTGAGCCGTAACCCTGGACGCCAGTGTGTCACACACACCCTGACAACTTGGAGTGATTTGAGAAATCGAATGACTTGGTTTGAAAAATAACCGAGTTAGGCTAACTTAGATGGCTCCCTGTTACAAAACTGCAATTTTTTTTTCACTACCTATGGAAAATGCACAAATATCTTTTAGTTGGAGTCTAGAAAAGTGCAGAATTTTGTAATAAGAAATATGCAAGATTCCTGTTTGGTGGTTTACATCACCAAAAAATCTCAAATTCTGTATTGTTTTATTCAACAATTCCTTGGCCAGGATTATTGTCATTTTCTTGCTAATAAATTATCACTTGACTAAAATTTTTCACAATAAAGCTAAATTTCCTGGTAATGTCTGGTAAAACTTGAAAATTGTGTCAGTTTTTGTGATGAACATCCTGCTCTAGGTTCACTTTTTATTGTAAATTAAATAAATGTAAAAAACTGAAGCTGTCTTTTAATGCTCATTCAGATAAAACACTTTAGTGACTCACAGCTGTTTAAAATCTTACAGACATACCAAATCTCATCCAACAAATTTAGTTTGATGTATTGTTTAGGTAAAGCTACTTAACATTTACTTAAAAGAAATAACGCCGCAGCTTTTATGCATTATAGGACGTAGATAACTCACCGGGCTCTCTAAGCCTGGAGTGCTCGTTCACATTGATGCTGCACATAAATTTGAAATGTTGTTCTGTTCGTGCACGGCACTTAGTTGTCCCGGCCCCTCCTGTATATTTCAGTGTCCGCTTCACTCAGCTGTGTTGAGTCTACACCAGAATTTAAGGGGGGGAGATGGGGGCTTGGTTGATTTCGGCAAAGAGCTCCTGACAAGATGTTATCACAGCGAGCCTCGCAAATTATCACGCACTCCGGCTACGCTAGCAAAATGTTGTGCTTGCCCTCGTAATTTAGAGGCCGAGCGCCATCTGATAGCGTAACACAATATTAGTGCTGTTCATTATTTCGTTTTGTTCAATTTCTCTGAAGTAAAAAGGCTGGAATCCCTCGGGATGGGGGGAGGTGACAAAATGTCAGCATTAATAACACTTAGGAATGACAGGACATGAATAAACTAGATGAGCCTTTCTTTTCTTGTGTGTGTGTTTTTCCGTAGCTCCGCAGCCACATTTCAGCAGCTTGATACAGGAGTTTATAGCAACTAATCTTATGTAGAATCATTGATTCAGCCATGCCAGTAAGTATTCCAGTGTTTGTCGGGCATTGTTTGGACCCACATCCCCTCCCCTCCTTCCTCTGCCCAGTAGCCAAGTTTGCTTCTCTTTGTGCTGTCATTAGATAAGCATCCTCTCCAAGACAATGTCATCATAATGATGGTGCCATCTGAAGCAATCACCCTGGGAGATGGTTATTGAGTTAAGAGGGAGGGAAAGGGAGGGGAGAGGCAGACATTGCAGATATGTATATATAAAAAGTGGAATGATTTGAGACCTAGATGGATAAGGCGAGGAAGAGAAACAAAAGCAATTGAGAGGAAGGAAAGTAGCAGAGTAAGCGGACATGGAGATCATTTGGGGAATTCCAAACTTAGAGCCAATCGTCTCATGTCCCAACGCACACACATATACAACCTCGTGCTTAACTGCTCAGTGCTAAGGTCGGAGTCACACTCTGTCTCCCCGGGTCATTATCATGGGCCTGAAAATAGACAGCCAATTGTGTCGCGGCGCGTGAAGAGACCGTGACATTGGATAAACAACACCGGACCCCTAAACTCTCCTTCCTCGGCCGGATCAGAGCCGGGCTTTGAAACGAGCAGAGACACTCCGCGTGTCCGTGCACTAATTTAGAAATGGATGCAGCAAGAACTTTGAGCGAGGCATTTAGCTCGCTGCACTACCAGCAAGTGGTGACACATGTGGCCCAGAGGGAGTTAGCTGCTCGAAGGACTGGGCAGGCAGCTGGAGCTTTCGCAGCCGTGCCTCACTGCTAAACTAAACAGAAAACACACACAAACTCGCACACACTGTTTGAGGTCTGACCAAGTTCCTCTTCGCCACCTCGGTGGACTGTAATGTTGTTCCTTTTCATTTGACTTCACTATCTTATGTTAATAAGAGGTGGCGTTGAGAAGGGCTGGCCACTGATTGAGGGTGAGAACTGCTAATCACTGGAACAGCTAATCAGAGCTTGTCGTAAATATTGATTAGTTCTGTGCGTTATGGACGTGCTCATTAACCAACGTGTCATCATCTCTCCTCTTTCTTCTGCCTTCCTTCTTCCCTTCACCCTTCCCTTCACCCTGCCTCCTCCATCCCACCCCCCGCACCTATGCCCTCCAGCAACCTCCAACGGCACCATCGAGGGCCTGGAGAACCGCGAGGGAGGCGTGTGCAAGAGCCGAGCCATGAAAGTCATCATGAAAGTCGGGCAAGGTAAATGTGCGCTCACCTCACATGTAGAACACAAAGAAAAGCGCTGCTGCCTTGAAGCCATGTTTCACTTTGGTGTGACATTTCCATTTAACGCCGTGTGTGCCTGCCGTGACTATGTCCGCCAGCAGCGTCCGACGAGACGCGATCTCTGGAACTGTAAAGCTGCTCTGCGTAATACACTTGCCAGCAGGCTTTCTCCAATTTTTCTTTCAAAATTGTTACCGACCTCTATATCACATTTAAATTTTAATAAAATAATGAAGTTGACAGGCTTTTGATGTTAAAGAAATACTTTCAACAAATTTTTGAAATGTTTTGAAAAACAGACAGTTTGATTTCTGTCAAACTGTGTTGCCCTTCTGTCAAAATAGAAGTGTGAGTTTTAGAATTGAAGTCATTACATGGCAATTACAGTGATATTATAGCTTATGCCATAGCCCTTATGAGTAGGAGAGCAGAAAGCTATAAAGCCAATTTCTGTAAGGTTACATAATTAATCTAATTAGTTAGCTGGTTCCTTTTATAGTGTGCTGTGTTATTCATAAATGTAATAACAACCATAAATGCCATTACCCAAATTATCTGCACCCTCTGACACGTCTCACTCATTCTTGGTGTTATACGAGTTGATGTTTCTCTTTCATTGGCAACATTCAGCCATATTTTTCAATCAGTGGGGGCTCGTCCGGGATGTACGAATGCATTACAATAAATTTGAACGTCTGAAATCAATTAATTGGCAGTTCAATTCAGAAAGTAAAACTAAAATGTGAAATTCATTTCTGTAATATAGTGAAATAGTTTAAGCATTTATTTCTGTTGATATCTGTTAATTTTGATGAGTGTCACTTAAAGTTCATGGCTTTTTTTCAGACTATTTCTAAAGAAGCTGGCTGCTCACAGTGGTGTGTTTCCAAGCATACAATTATTAGAAAGAAATAACTGTAGAAAAGGGTGCACAATCAACTGGGATAATCACAGCATTATGTAGCAAAGAAAATTCAAGAATTTGGGGGAGATTCACAAAGTGTGGGTGGTGTTTAATGTCAGAGCTTCAAAAACTATGACGGACAAATTTTCAGAATGAAGACTTAAACTGTCACATTCCTCGTGTTAGTACTCCTGAACCAGTGATAATGTCAGAACCGTCTTCACTGGGTTAAGGAGAGAAAGGACAGAACCACTGCTTAGTGGTTCAAATTTTTCTTTTCACATGAAAGTAAAGAAGAAAAGAAGAAGTGCATTATATTTTTATTTGGAAAATCAAGGTACCAGAGTCTGGAGGAAGATTGGAGAAACAAAGAATCCATGTTTTTTCCTTCTCTTATTCATTGTTCATTTTGAGATTTTATAATTGGCTCATAAATGAGGCAGCTGAAATGTGTCTCGCTTACAATATTTTTACAATTAACTGCTTTCTGAGCTTTTTGCTCATATTATCTGATGATAGTGTCACAGTCAATTGGATTTATCTACTCCGAAGTGGAGATAGGTAAAGTGTTCATGAATAAATCCATATCAAATATTATACAAATGAGCAGAACCTCAGATATTACAATTCAAACCAAGGTAATTCATCTTCATATAAAGTTCAAGGACCACTTTGGGTTTCATGAATTCTTTATAAGATTTTTTTCCCTCAATAACTACAGCATCCTCTACAATTATTGGCAATATTTGGTAAAGATGTGTTCAAAACCCTTTAACTAACTGTGGAGACTTTATGGCTCTAGGATGTAACTAATTCCCTGCTTTGGAGATATTCTTCCTCCTGAGTGTGGCGGTGAGATAAATATGGGTCCTTGTCCAGCCATGTTTATCTCAGTTGCCTTTAAGCCTTTTAATTATTGCACTGACAGTCTAGATAGACAAGTTTAGACAAGTAGTTACTTTCATGTAGCCATTTCCTGACTTAGGAACACACATTTCACATTACCGTACTGGAATGGCATGTTTTCTAGATTTTCCTATTTTGAAGAGCACCTTAGATAACTTGAATTCTGCAGTTATTCAATATTTTCCGTGGTCTGTTAATTAAAAACTTTTAGTGACAGAGAAAAGTAAAAGTAATGTCTCTCCCTGGTGTGAGGTGCCAAATTTGGACAATCGAATATGGCAGATTTCCCCCCCACCTATGTTTTTAAATTAAAGTTATCCTTTTCAAAATATTTCAGCGTAATTTTGCTCTTTTGTATTAAAGTATTTATTTGAACGTCGTTCTACACACTTGTATCAAAAATTATGTACTTTAAAGACAATTTGGAGTTACTAATTAACCCAACAGCCATGTTTTTGAACTGCAGGAGGAAGTTGGAGTACCTGGAGAGAACTAATGCTTGAACAAGCAGAACATGGAAACTCCATGCAGCCAGACTTCTAAGAAAAACAGAAACTTTAACCAAAAACGAAGCAGCTCACAGTGTAACTCACAGATGTCAAGTGCGGTAAAACTGCTTGATCATAATTAAAAGTGAGAGACGATAATTATCGGTTTACTCGTGGGGGTTTCTGTTTGTGGGAAGCGACCACTACTCAGGACCCCTGCATGCACCGCGCTGTTCAATTTCTGCAGCTCTGCAGCGTGATGAAGTGAACCGATTAGCTCGCCATCGAATTCCTGGCCAGGAATTTTGGATGTAAAGTTTCGAGTTGCACTGATGGAAAACGGGCCGCCGCTGTGTACGCCGCGATATACGATTACATAGGCCCGTATTATGACAGATGATCGTATCCACGTTGCCCACCCAGCCCCGCGGGGGGAATCGAGACACGTTGAATGACTCTCATATACCAATGAATAGCACGCGCAAGTTGTATAGAAAAGAAATAACAAACAAATGACTGATGACTTGCGTGGAATATCTCCACTTCCAAGTTGCAGGAGTTGCCTTCTGATGTTCCTCGGCTGTGATTCTCGCCCTGCGAATGCGTGTTTGAAATTTTCCACGTAAGTGCGCGGCCAGGGGCGTACGTCATCTTAAAAACGCTGGAGGTAAACAGGCAAGTTTTGTTTAGATATTCTTGGACGCGGCATTTGGTTCGCATCACGCATTTTTGTCTTTTCCACGCTGCTCCGCTTCGCGATCCGGACCTCTACATCCCGGCTTTGACAGAGTACAGTACACAGATGTGTTGCTGTGTAAACAGTCCCTGCGTCCTCAGAGGGGTTTGTTTTGACCCAAACAGACAGTAAGAGGAACATCTGCCCACCACGGCGATCCGATTCCAGACTAAGAGTTGGATCTCACTGAATCAGAAATAAACTGAAGAGACACTGTAAAAAAAAAATAAAAAAACTTGAAAATGGAGCGTGTGTGGGAATCTGTGGATGTGCCAGAGAGTGAGATGACAACATTGTATCCTGTGCAGAATGTGGGGGAGTAGAAACTAACAAGCTGCTGATGCTAGCAAGGTTTGAGCGGGAACAAATTCAGCAGATGCGTTGAAAAAAATACCCACAGCTATCTCAGAGACAGACAGCCTCTGCGTCTGCTCTCCATGTAGGTCATTTTGAGCAGCCGATGGCCTGGGATTGCGACTCTTGCGTGGCGGGGGCTGACAACAACGCTGCGTGAGCACAGGCAGGGCAACATAGAGCTATCAAGGAGAAACAGTTCCATATTCTCTGGCTAACAGG